>NW_024412377.1:55546249-55609040 GCF_014898765.1 Herpailurus yagouaroundi
GGAAGGAAGGAAGGAAGGAAGGAAGGAAGGAAGGAAGGAAGGAAGGACAGTGTTTAGAACATAGGAATCTTCTATAAACTTATTTAATTGAATTTTTTATATTTTGCCAATATAAGACCAAATGTTAATAAAAATATTTTAATTTGTGAGCTCTTAGATAATTAAAAATAATTAAAACTTAGTTTTCTGTAACTGTCCCATTTACTTATAGAATCAAAAAGAGAGTCTTAGATTTAATAGGTGCTCAAAAAATATTTGAATCATTTAATAAATGTGTGATACTTAGAGGCATCAGTTTAATTCATTTAAGGAGTATGGGGATATAGGCAGATGTTTTAAGACATTCTGATACATTGTTATTAACAATATTGGACAAAATTATCTTTATTGCAATATATACTAAATTAGGAAAAATGATTTATTAGAAATAAAAAATATTTTTCCTCTTTGTTCTGTTGTTACCCTTCCTTTCATACTCTCTAATGTTTATCTCTAAAATTTAAGGATGTATATTTTTCACAACCCCCCTATATAGTTTATATGCACAATTAACTTTAAGAACCGATGCCTTTATGTGGTATGTTGTTAACAGTACTTGATATTTGTGATTTCACCTGTTTTTTAGGTTTAATTGAAATCTATCCAAAATTTGTAAAACACTCTTATAACTCCACAAAATTTCCCCAAGGAATAATAATGTTAAGTTTCTTTTCAGGTGCTTGTTGAATAGTTGTATATCTTTTATTTAATTCCAATATTGTTAACATACAGTGTTATATTAGTTTCAGGTGTACAATATAGTGATTCAACAACATATGTGATTCAACATATATGTATATATATATATGTGTATATGTGTGTGTATGTTGCTTCTTTATCCATTCATCTATCAATAAATACTTGGGTTGCTTCCAAATCATGGCTGTTGTAAATAATGCTGCAATAAATGTACGGGTGAATATATCTTTTTGAATTAGTGTTTTCATATTCTTTGAATAAATACCCATTAGTGGAATTACTGGATGATATGGTAGTTCTATTTTTTTTTTTTTTTTTTGAGGAACCTCTACACTTTTTTCCACAGTGGTTGCACCAGTCTTTGTATTTCCACCGACAGTGCACATCATCATCTAATACTTGTTGTTTCTTGTGTTTTTGATTTTAGCCATTGTGACAGGTGTGAGGTAATATCTCATTGTGGTTTTGATTTGCATTTCCCTGATGATGAGTGTTGTTGAGCAACTTTTCATATGTCTGTAGGTCATGTGTATGTATTCTTTGGAGAAATGTCTGTTCATATCTTCTGCACATTTTTTAGTTGGATTATTTGTGGGTTTTTTTTTTTTTTGGTGTTGAGTTATAGAACTTCCGTATATATTTTGAATACTAACTCTTTATCAGATATGTGATTTGCAAATAACTTCTCCCATTCAGTAGGTTATCTTTTAATTTTGTTCATTGTTTCCTTTGCTGTGGAAAAGCTTTTTATTTTGATGTATTCTCAATAGTTTATTTTTGCATTTGTTTCTCTTGACTCAGGAGACATATATAGAAAGATGTTGCTATTGTAGATGTCAGAGAAATTATTGCCTGTGTTCCCTTCTAGGATTTTTACAGTTTCAGGTCTCACATGTTGGTTTTGTTTTTAAGTATATTTATTTGGGGGGGGGGGAGAGGGAGGGAGAGAGAGAGAGAGAGAGAGAGAAAGAGAGAATCCCAAGCAGGCTGCACACTGTCAGCAGAGAGCCTGATGTGGGGCTTGACCCCACGAACCATTAGATCATGACCTGAGGCAAAACCAAGAGTCAGACGCCACTGAGCCACCCAAGTGGCCCACGTGTAGGTTTTGACCCATTCCGAGTTTATTTATGTGTATGGTGTAAGAATGTGGTCCAGTTTCATACTTTTGCATGTAACTATTCAGTTTTACCAGCAGCATTTGTTGTAGAGACTTTTTCCCATTGCACATTCGTGCCTCCTTTGTCTTAGACTAATTGATCATATAATTGTGGGGTTATTTCTGGGCTTTTTTCTGTTCTTTTGATCTATGTGTCTGGTTTTGTGCCATTATCATACTGTTTTTATTATTACACAGCTTTTCAGTGTATCTTGAAATCTAGGGTTTTGATACCTCTCGTTCTGTTCTTTTTCAAGATTGTTTTGGTTATTCAGTATCTTTTGTGGCTTCATACAAATTTTAGGATTATTTGTTCTAGTTCTGTGAAAAACACTGTTGGTATTTTGATAGGGATTACATTAAATTTATAGATTTATTTGAATTGTATGGACATCTTAACAATAATTGTTATTTCAGTCCGTGAGCATGGAATGTCTTTCCATTCTTGGTGTCTCTTCAATTTCTTGCCTCTATGTTATAGATGAAAGTACAAGTTTTTCACCTCCTTGGTTAAGTTTATTCCTAAGTTTGTTCCTTATTTGCTTCAATTGAAAATGGGATTGTTTTCTTAATTTCTTATTTCTAATTTTCTTTATTTCTCCTTCTGCTACTTCATTATTAGTATATAGAAATGATACAGATTTTAAAACATTGATTTTGTATCCTGCAACCTTACCAAATTCATGCGTCAATTCTAGTAGTTTTTTGGTGGTCTTTAGTATTTTCTATATATTATGTCATTTGCAAATAGTGAAAGTTTTACTTCTTCCTTGCCAATTTGGATGCCTTTTATTTCTTTCTGTTGTCTGATTACTGTAGCTAGGACTTCCAGTACCATGCTGAATAAAAATGGTGAGAGTGGATCTCCTTGTTTTGTTACTTACCTTAGAGGAAAAGCTTTCAGTTTTTCACCATTTAGTATGATGTTAGCTCTGGGTTTTGTGTATGAGGTTTTCATTATGTTGAGGTATACTCCCTCTAAAACTACTTTGTTGTAGGTTTTTATCATGAATGGATGTTTTACATTGTCAAATGTTTTTTTCTGCATTTTTTGTTGTGATGTATCACACTGATTGATTAGCAAATATTGAACAACCCTTGCATCCTGGGAATAAATCCCACTTGATTGTGTTGCATGATTTTTTAAAAGTGTTGTTTGACTCAGCAATATTTTCTTGAGGATTTTTGCATTCTGTGTTCAACAGAGATATTGGCCTATAGTTCTCTTTTTTTTGTAGTGTCTTTATCTTGTTTTGGTATCAGGGGAATGCTGGCTTCATAGAATGAATTTGGAAACTTTACTTCCTCTTCTATTTTTTGGAATAATTTGAGAGGAATAGGTATTAACTGTTTTTTAAATGTTTGGTAGAAGTCACCTATGAAGCCATCTAGTCTTGTCCTTTGTCGTTGGGAGTTTTTTGATTACTGATTGAATTTCATTGTTAGTAATCCGTCTTTTCAGATTTTCTGTGTCTTCATGATTGAGTTTTGGGAGGTTATATATTTTTAGGAATTTTTTTTTAATTTTTTTTTTCAAAGTTTTTTATTTATTTTTGGGACAGAGAGAGACAGAGCATGAACGGGGGAGGGGCAGAGAGAGAGGGAGACACAGAATCGGAAACAGGCTCCAGGCTCTGAGCCATCAGCCCAGAGCCCTACGCGGGGCTCGAACCCACGGACCGCGAGATCATGACCTGGCTGAAGTCGGACACTTAACCGACTGCGCCACCCAGGCGCCCCATATATTTTTAGGAATTTATCCATTTCTTTAGGGCTGGTCAGTTTGCTGACATATAATTTTTCATAATATTCTCCTAATCTTTTGAGTTGTTACTTGTTATTTCTCTTTCTTAATTTTTGATTTTATTTGTGTTTTTTTTTTTTTTTTTGGATGAGTCTGGCTGAAGTTTTATCAATTTTGGTGATTCTTTCAAAGAACCTGCTCCTGGTTTCATTGATCTGTTTTGTTGTTTATTATAGTCTCTATTTTATTTATCTCTGCTCTAATCTTTATTATTTCCCAACTTTACTGGCTTTGAGCTTTGTTCTTTTTCTAGCTTTTTTAGGTGTAAGTTTAGGTTGTTTATGTGATTTTTCTTGCTTCTTGAGGTACGTATTGCTACAAGCTTCCCTACTAGAACATCTCTTGCTTTATCGCATAGATTTTGGACTGTTGGGTTTTCATTTTCATTTGTCTGCATATATGTTTGTATTTCCTTTTTAATTTTTTGGTTAATAGCATGTTATTTAGCTTTCATTTGTGTTCTTTTCAGATCTTTTCTTATTTTTTTTTTAAATTTTCTAACGTTTATTCACTTTTGAGAGAGAGAGAGATAATGTGAACAGGGGAGGGGCAAGAGAGAGGGAGACAGAATCTGAAGCAGGCTTCAGGCTCTGAGCTGTCAGCACAGAACCCAACATGGGGCTCAAAATCACTAACTGCGAGACCATGACCTGAACCAAAGTTGGATGCTTAACTGACTGAGCCACGCAGGCGCCCCTCAAATTTTTTCTCATGGTTGATTTCTAGTTTCATACTATTGTGGTTGGAAAATATCAGTGATAGGATTACAGTCTTTTTGAATTTATTGGGGTTTGTTTTGTGACCTAATATGATCTTTTCTGGAGAATTTTCCATGTGTACTTGAAAATGTATTCTGCTATTTTAGAATGAAATATTCTGTATATATCTATTGGATCTATGTAGTCAATGTGTCATTGAAAACCACTCTTTCATTATTTATTTTCTGTTTGTATATATGTATTACTATTGATTACTTCCTTCATGTTTGTTATTAGCTGCTTTATTTATTTGGGTGCCTCCATGTTACAATTGTTACAAATGTTACAATTGTTATATCTTCTTGTTGAATTGTTCCCTTTATGATTTTATAGTGCCTTTTTTTTGTCTTTTGTTACAGTCTTTGTTTTAAAGTTTACTTTGAGTGATATAAGTGTTGTTACTCCAGCTTTTTTTTCACTTTCATTTGCATGATAAATAATTTTCTATCCTTTCACTTTCAGTCTGTATGTGTCTTTCGGTCTGAGTCTCTTGTTGGCAGCATATAGATGGGTCTTGCTTATTTAATCCATTTTATCACCCTATATCTTTTGAGTAGAGTGATCCATTTACATTCAAAGTAATTATTGATAGGTATGTGTGTATTATCATTTTGCTACTTATTTTATGATTATTTTTGTAATTCTTATCTGTTTCTTCTCTTACTCTGTTCTCATGGTTTGTTGGCTTTCTTTAGTGATACACTTTATTTTTTGCATACGCATTACTGTTTTTTTTTATTGGTGGTTACCATTAGGTTTGCATATGACCTTGTATGCATATAATAGTTTATATTAAGTTGATGATCTCTTCCTACATTTTTTAATTAATTTATTTTTGAGAGAGAGAAATAGGGGCTGAGGGAGAGAGAGAGAGATAATCTTGGGCAGGCACCATGCCCAGCAGGTGCCTAATGCAAGGCTCAGTCTCATGACCATGAAATCATAATCTGAGCTAAGATCAAGAGTCAGACAGTTAATTGATGAGCCACCCAAGTGCCCCTTTCCTCCTTTTCTTAATCCTACTGAAAGGAAGACCTTCCTTTTCCACTCAAAGAGTCCCCTTTAACATTTCCTACAAGGCTGGTTTAGTGGCCGTGAATTCCTTTAATTTGTGTTTGTCTAGGAAATTCTTCATCTCTTAATCTCTCCTTTTCCGAATGCTAGCCTTGTAAGTTTTGTTGGTTTGTCTGTTTTGTTTTTCTTTCAGTACTTAGAATATGTCATGCCACTCCCTCCTGGCCTTCAAAGTTTCTGCTGAAAAATCGGCTGATAGCCTATGGGGTTTCCTTTGCATGTAACTGTTTTCTTTTCTCCTGATACTTTTAAGATTCTCTCTTTGTCACTTCTTTTTACAATTTTAATTACTGTGTGTCTTAGTGTGGACTTCCTTGGGTTAATTTTGTTGAGGGTTCTCTGTGCCTACTGCACCTGGCTTTCTGTTTCCTACCACAGATTGGGGAAATTTTCACATTATTTCTTTAAATAAATTTTGTGCCCACCTTCTCTCTTGTGTTCTGGTATCTTTGTAATGCAAATGTTATTATACTTGAAGGTGTTGCTGAGTTCATCTAAGGCATCTGCAGTGTTAAACAGTTGCTACTGTTGTATTTGACAAATACCCTTTGGGAAAAGTCTGTTTACTTTGGGTAATCTCTCAGCTGGATCAAGAAAATTATTGCAAATGAAGCTTTCCAGGGAATTTCCGTACAGGTCATATAATGACAGTTAATTGAGAATGGGGCATTGGAGCTCTCCAAACATGTTCACCCTTCTCCAGTGACTTCTACAATATTAGATTTTAAGTCTACAATAGAAGACATGGGGGGGGGGGAGGGAGAGGGCAATTTAAAGTGCCACAGTGCTCACTCTTTAGGCCAAGATTCAGTTTTTATTTTTTTTTTTATTAAACATTGCCTGGTTTTGAACTTCTTTGGTTAGTTTCAAGAGTTCTGAAAAGTTGATTTTGACAGTTTTTCCTCTTTTCTCATTGTATATATGGAGGTGAGGTTTTTTGAGTTCCTTACTCTATTATCATTCCTGCTGATATCCAGTAATGCTCTCGTAAAGAAAATATTAATAATTTCCACTATAATTAAGCAACAAATGAAACAAAAATTAAAAATAAATCAGGAATACTCTTAATTAGTTTGGGGCAGGTAAAACTCAATCACAGAAATCATTCTTGTTTGCCTTAGGTAGAAAAAAAAGGCATTTAAAACTAATGATCTCTTTTCATACTGTCCCTTGCTACATTGTTTTTGATCTATTCAAAAAAAGTATATAATAATCATTGAATAAATTAAATGTTTTATATTAACTTTTTAATATTTTCAATAGAATAGACACCTTCTCTCACTTCAGTTTTGCAGAGTAACTTGAATTAGTAAGAATGAGAAAATATGTTTGCATTTTACAATGCATAATTGATGACATTTATACCAATATAATGTAATGTTTTTATTGATGGAATAATAGAACATTATTGTATAACAACATCTTTAAACAATAAAGCATCTTCAGTAAAATTAAACATAATTGTGCTTTTACCATGACATAGAATGTAAAAGTTATATTTTAAATGAAAAGTTTAGGGGTGCCTGGGTGGCTCAGTCAGTTAAGCGTCCGACTTCAGCTCAGGTCACGATCTCGCGGTCCATGGGTTCAAGCCCCACGTCGGGTTCTGGGCTGATGGCTCAGAGCCTGGGGCCTGCTTCTGATTCTGTGTCTCCCTCTCTCTCTGCCCCTTCCCCATTCATGCTCTGTCTCTCTCTGTCTCAAAAATAAATAAATATTAAAAAAAAATAAAAAAAATAAATGAAAAGTTTAAAATAGCCTCCGGAATGAATTTGAAATATACTGTTTCTTATATCCATACTTGTAAAAGAAGCATACCGTGTCCCTCATAATAAATTTCCATTATAACCCAGTATATAATCATCTTAAATAATTTGCTTTAACAGTAATTATTTATCATTAAGTACATTAGAAAGCATTTTAGAAATAAAAGTTCCTTCCAAACAAATCTTCTAAAGTTTCCAGCCCAGTTACTTTATTTTCATGGATATGAAACATTTATATTCATTTTTCTCTAAGATTGAAAATTTTCAATTCTAAAGCATTTTATTTTTGTACCTATTACAATCAGCATCAAAATCAATATGCTATGACATATTTTTTAAGTTTAAATCATATATAGAATGGTTCTTGCATTGTATTTTTTATTGACAGAATTATATACACATTAATTATATATTATAACTGTTTATATGTACATATATTATTATGCCACTAAAATATGGAAAGATAATACAAGAATCAGTTCAAGTGTAATGATTATATTCTAAGTATGTTTATATAAACATACATAATCTTATTATATCTGTTTCTTGTAAAACTGTTTGGTGTGTCATTTAGATCTCTTGCCTTGGTTGCAAGACTAAGAAATCAGCTTTACTTTATGTAAAAACTACTGAAAGTGTATCTAGGAGATCAAATACTTGACAATAGTCAGGAGTCTGAGGGAAATGAAAAGAAACAAAGGCAAATCTGGAGAGCCAAAGGGATAAAAGCTGGAAAAAGGATAATGTCTTCATAGAGTTATATATGGAGGGAGAGAGGAAGGAAGGAAGGCAGGAAGGCAGGCAGGCTACTGAAATTTTGGAGAAAAATGTGAAAGGGATGCACAATAAAATTTTCTACAACTGAAGGATGTGACTTTTTCAGATAGAAAATATCCACCAAGGTCTCAAAAATTAAGTGAAAAATAATCCACACTAGGCACATCATTATGAAATTTTAGGATACCAGAGTTGGAGAGAAGGTCACAGAACTTCCAGAAGGAAATAATCAGTCACATTCACAGTCTCAAGGATAAGAATCACACTGAACTTACTAACCCTAAGCTAGAGGACTATAGAAGATTGATATCAAAATTTTAAGGTAGAGGACACCTGGCTGGCTCATTTGGTTAAGCGTCCAACCTCTTGATTTTGGCTTATGTCATGATCTCAGGGTTTGTGGGTTCAAGCTCTTGCTTGAGAGTCTCTCTCTCTCTCTCTCTCTCTCTCTCTCTCTCTCTCTCTCTCTTCCCCTCATCCACTGTCTCTATCTCAAAATAAAAAATAAACCTTAAAAAAATTCTAAGGTAGCAAATAGCAGCATAGATTATTAGGATTAGCCAAATGACTATAGGAGATAAAAATTGAATTATAGTTTCTTTTTTGCATATAAAATGTTAAAACAAACAAAAACCAAGATAACTTCTAAAGCCTCTTCAGGAGAAGATAATAAAGGAAGCTGAGTAACAAAATAATAGGGTAAACTGAGAAGGAAGAGCATGTCCCACCTAATGGCAATATTTAGTAATTATTCTCCGTACAACTTTGTGGTTTTAATTTTTTCAAAACAATAATAAAATAGAGGATGTTTAGAGCCCAAGTTAAATATTTACCGTTAATCATAAAAAAATCAAATTATTTTTAGTGTCTAAAATTTTAATTTTAAAATTACTTAGAAATGCTTTGAGTATAAGAGATACATATTATAAACATAAGAAATTACAATTGTAAGTGTTCTGATATGAATGAATCTTTAAACAGGTGGTACTTGCACCTAAGGAATCACTTGGAAAATAGTGTGTTAACTTTTGTTTCCTTTCAAATTACATTTAATTAATTAAAGACAAATAGTTTATATCATATTTTCTGCTATTAAGGCACTGGAGAGAAAATTGCTATGTGTGGCAGATACTTAAATGTTATAGCTTTCCATAAATATGTTTTGGTTATCTATTGATTCTTTGAATAGATAACATAACTGCTCTAAGAACCTGTGAGTACCTGTATTAAAGAACTATTGCTCAGTGCAGAAAGTTACCTGATCTCAACTTATCCAACTACTAATTCTGCCAACTCAGTGACTAAGAGAATGAGGGTATATATATAACACAAGTTTAGTTACATATATTGAAGGTTTTGACTTTATTAAGAGAAATCACAATATATACAGTATAATAATTGCAAGACTCTGATAATAAAAATTATTACTAAGTTAGGCTATAAAAACATTAGAGAGAAAGGAAAAGACATTCTTATTCATGTTTTCAAACTATGTATCTTATCCATAAGACCAGCTGAATCTCAAGGACTTTGTCTTCTAGGAAAGGTGGATTAGTTAGTTGATACCAACCCTTTCTTTGAAGACACTAAAATGACAGAAATTTTTAAAAATCTTGTTAAAACTGCCAGTCACACACAAGCATGTGTATGTATTAGTATGTGTAGGAATGTATTACTGAGCCAAGACCTTGTAAATTTCCTGGAGGCGTTTGCCAGTCTCTATCAAGTAGCTGAGAAGCTGAGCTGTGCTTTTGGAAAACCCAAAGGGCTAGGTGGACCCAAGTGAGAGATCAGAGTCAATTACCACTGTAATTGCAAAGGGCTGTACCCTAAAAGTAAGAGTATTTTCAAAACTGCCTGATCTTTGAAAGCACTGCTTTATAGTTTCATGACATTTTAGTACTTGGGAAAATCCCACACTCTTAACAAGGATTAAGAGATTTCTGGATTTTTGATAGTTGGGAAAAACAAGCAGGCAAACAAAACCAAGCAAAAGAATTGTTTTTGGATAAAGGTAGCATCATTCTTGACCTTAAAATATCTCCACAAATGACTTTTCAAATATAATATCCAGCACACCATGACAGATAAGGAACAGGAAGAGTCAAGACAACATGAAAGAGAACAGAGTAATTGTTATTCTGTTGATTACCACTAAAGAAAAGAATAAGAGTCTGTAAGTTCCAAACTATGAGAGAGTAATATTAAGTAACACATTTTCTTCTTCTTTTATTAGTACTATTACTACTTCTTCCTCTTTCTCCTCTTCCTCCTGTCCCTCCTGGTCCTCCTCCTTCCTTTCCCCTTCTTTTCCTCCTCCCCCTTCTCCTCCTCCTCCCTTCCCCCTCCCCCTCCAACAGAATGGGTAGGACAAATAGAAAGCATATAAAATGTACATGAAATAAGACAGAAAGACAAATACTAAATGATACCACTTCTGTGTGGAATCTAAAAAAGCCAAACTCATAGAAACAGATTGGAATAGTGGTTATTAGAGGTGTGGAATTGGGGAAATGTGAGATGATGGTTAAAGAGTACAAACGTCTGGTTGTAAGATGAGTAAGATCTGACGATCTACAGCATGGTGATTATAGTTAACAATACTGTATTATATGCTTAAAAGTTGCTAAGAAAGTAGATGATAAATGTTCTCAGCACAAAAAGAAATGGTAATTATGTGATGTGAAGGAGGTGTTAAAGTGATAATCATTTTGCAATATCACACACAATGTGGAATCATCACATTGTGCATCTTAAACTTATACAAGATTATATGTAAATTATATCTCAAAGCTGGAAAAACAAAATGCTAACTTTAAACATAAACTAAAATAACAGTAATTATATTAAATTTAAATGGAATAAATGTTTCAATTTAAAACAAAGATAATTAAACTAGAGTAGTAACAAAATCTATTTTTTTGCTTTTAACTTGCTCATAGGAAACTGATCTATAACAAAGAATACAAGAAGTATGAAAATAATTTAGAAATGACATATAATTGCAAACACTAAACAAAGAAAGCTGTTGTGGGTTTATATTAATATCAGGAAATGTAGGCTTTAAGGCAATAATCATTATAGAGATAGAGGATTATCTCTATATATCTAATGTATAAAATATAATTCATGAGGACGACAACAGCCGTTCTAAATGTGTATGCATCTATAACATCCCCTGAAAGCATATGAAGTGAAAATTGATGAAACTGATGGAGGATATAGAAAAAACTAGGGGTGCCTAGGTGGCCCAGTTGTTTGAGTGACTGACTTCAGCTCAGGTCATGATATCACTGTTCGTGAGTTCAAGCCCTGTATCAGGATCTGTGCTGACAGCTCAGAGCCTGGAGCCTGCATCAAATTTTGTGCCTCCCTCTCTCTCCACCCCTCTCTCACTTGCATTCTCTTTCTCTCTCTCTCAAAAATAAACATTAAAAAAAATTTATAAAAAAAGTAGAAAACCCATGATAATAGTAGATGTTAGCATGTTTTTTTAATAATAGAAAAGAGACAAAACTTAAGTATATAAAACATTTGAATAGTAAATCACGAAGACTGAGCTGATGAACTCGTTAGTATATTGTACCCACCTACTGCAGGATGTATCATTTTAAGCACACATAAGATATTTGCAAACACTGACCACGTTATGAACTAGATATAAGTCCCAAAAGATTTCAAGGGACTGAAATCATATGGTGTGTGTTCTTTGACCACAGTCCAATTATACTAGAAATCAAAAACAAAATTGATTAAGCTTCTGACTATTGATCTCTGCTCAAGTCTCAATCTCAGAGCTGTGAGTTCAAGTCCTGTGTGGGACTCCATACTGGGAGTGAAGCTCAAGTCTCAATCTCAGGGCTGTGAGTTCAAGTCCTGTGTGGGACTCCATACTGGGAGTGAAGCCTACTTTAAAAAAATGAAATTGAAAAAATTCCCACATATTTGGAATTATATAAGCACATTACTAAACACCTATGGAAAAAAGAATAGCACAAAGTTGGAAATTAGAAAATATTTTTAAGCTGAATGATAATGAAACAGTATCTATCAGAATTCGTGGTATGCAGTTAAAGTTCTGCTTGGGAAACATTAATAACCTTATACATATATATATTTTAAGGGACACCTGGGTGGGTCAGTGAGTTAAGATGCAACTTTTTATTTCAGCTCACATCATGATCTCACAGTTTGTGGGATTAAGCCCTGTGTCAGGTTCTGTGCTGACAATGAGAAGTCTACTTGGGATTTTCTCTTCTACCTCTCTCTCTGCCTCTCCCCTGCTCACGTGCATGCTTCTCTTTGTCTCTCACTCTCTCTCTCAAAATAAATAAACATTAAAAAAAGAAGCTTTGGAGGACACAGAGGGTAAGATGGCAGTGTAGGAGGATGCTGGGCTCACATTGTCTTGCTGATCCCTTAGATTCCACCCACGTCTGCCTAAATAACCCAGAAAACCGCCAGAAGACTAGCAGAACAGACTCTCCGGAGCCAAGCATAGACAAGAGGCCCACAGAAGAGGGTAGGAAGGGCAGAGAGGCAGTGAGCGCTAAAACACTGGTGGGAGGGAGCCGGGGCGGTGGAGGGGCAGCCCATCAGGCAAAGCAGAGCCCCTGAAGTCTGGCTTGCAAAAGTGGAGGGGCCGGATTGCATGAGTTCTGACAGCCAGTGGGACTTAACAGCTGGAATGGTAAAAGTCAACAGCTCTGCCCTTGGATCAGGGAGGGCGAGAGGACACCGGGAGGGAGAGTTGTTGAGCCCTGAAGACAGAGCTTAGCTCGGCGGGAAACAAGGGCTCTGGCCAGTACCATCTCTGTCTCCCATCCCCCAGCCAAAATCCCAAAGGGAAACAGTTCCCCTCACTGAACTTGCTTGCACCGCGCAAACACCCAACACTGTGCTTCTGTGGATCAAATCCTCCGGTGGGTCTGCCTCCCTCTAGGTGCTGCAGGGCCCCTCCCTCAGGGGACCACCTAGAGCAAAGCAAGCAACGCCTTCCCTCCTGCCCCTGTACACCTTGCAGATCCACCCCGCCTATACGCCAGATCCCATCAAAGCAGCACCACAAGCCTGGCAGTGTGCAAGTAGCCCAGACAGGGGCCACACCACTCCACGGTGAGTCTTGCCCCTGGGAGAGGGGAAGATAGGAAACACACCATCTGATTAACCCCAGCGGTGGGCTGGGGACAGACATTAGGTCTCACTGCGGCCCCACCACCAACACAAGTTACCCCCAACAGCACAGAGGAAGTGCCCTGCAGTTTGGAGCCACCGCAGGGACTACCCAAAATGACAAAACAGAAGGATTATCTTCAAAAGGAACTCTGGGAAGTAGCGACAGCTACGAATTGATCAAAAACGATTTAAGCAATAAAACGGAACAAGATTTTGGAATAATAGTCATAAAATTAATCGCTGGGCTTGAAAAAAGCATAGAGGACAGTAGAGAATCTATTGCTACAGAGCTCAGGGGACTAAGAAATAGTCATGAGGAGCTAAAAATGCTATAGATGAGGTGCAAAATAAAATGAGGCAGCCATAGCACAGATTGAAGAGGCACAGGAGAGAATAGGTAAATTAGAAGATAAAATTATGGAAAAAGAGGAAGCTGAGAAAAAAAAGAGATAAAAAAAATCCAGGAGTATGAGGGGAGAATTAGAGAACTAAGTGATGCAATCAAACAGAACAATATCCGTATAATACAAATTCCAGAAGAGGAAGAGAGAGAGAAAGGGGCTGAAGGTGTACTTGAACAAATCATAGCTGAGAACTTCCCTGATCTGGGGAAGGAAAGAGCCATTGAAATCGAAGAGGCACAGAGAACTCCCTTCAGACATAATGTGAATTGATATTCTGCACAACATATCATAGTGAAACTGGCAAATACAAGGATAAAGGGAAAATTCTGAAAGCAGCTAAGGACAAACAGGCTCTAACTTATAAAGGTAGACACATAAGAGTAGTGGCAGACCTATCCACTGAAACTTGACAGGCCAGGAAGGAACGGCAGGAAATCTTCAATGTGATGAACGGAAAAAATACGCAGCCGAGAATCCTTTATCCAGGAAGTCTGTCATTCAGAATAGAAGGAGAGATAAAGGTCTTCCCAAACAAACAAAAACTGAAGGAATTCATCACCACTAAGCCAGCCCTACAAGAGATCCTAAGGGGGATTCTGTGAGTGAAATGTTGCAAAGACCACAAAGTACCAGAGACAACACTACAATCTGAAACGTACAGACATCACAATGACTCTAAACCCATATCTTTCAATAATAACACTGAATGTAAATGGACTAAATGCTCCAACCAAAAGACACAGGGTATCAAAATGGATAAAAAAAACAAGATCCATCTGTTTGCTGTCTACAAGAGACTCATTTTAGACCTGAGGCCACCTTCAGATTGAAAGTGAGGGGATGGAGAAATATCTATCATGTTACTGGAAGCCAAAAGAAAGCTGGAGTAGCCATACTTATATCAGACAAACTAGACTTTCAATTAAAGGTTGTAACAAGAGATGAAGAGGGCATTATATAATAATTACAGGGTCTATCCATCAGGAAGAGCTAACAATTATAAATATCTATGCGCCGAATATGGGACCCCCCAAATGTATAAAACAATTAATCACAAATATATGCAACCTTATTGATAAGAATATAGTAATTGCAGGGAACTTTAATACCCTACTATAACAATGGATAGATCATCTAGACACAGGATCAATAAAGAAACAAAGGCCCTGAATGATACATTGGATCACATGGACTTGATAGATATATTTAGAACTCTGCATCCCAAAGCAACAGAATATACGTTCTTCTCAAGTGTACATGGAACATTCTCCAAGATTGATCACATACTGGGTCACAAACAGCCCTTCATAAGTATACACGAATTAATATCATACCATGCACACTTTCAGACCACAATGCTATGAAACTTAAAATCAACCACAGGAAAAAGTCTGGACCTCCAAAGGCATGGAGGTTAAAGAACAGCCTACTAAAGAATGAATGGGTCAACCAGGCAATTAGAGAAGAAATTAAAAAATACATGGAAACAAATGAAAATGAAATTACAACATTCCAAACGCTTTGGGATGCAGCAAAGACAGTCCTGAGAGGAAAATACATTGCAATCCAGGCCTAAGTCAAGAAACAAGAAAAATCCCAAATATAGAATCTAACAGCACACCTAAAGGAAATCGAAGCAGAACAGCAAAGACACCTGAAACCCCACAGAAAAAGAGAAATAATAAAGATCAAAGCATAAATAAATAATATAGAATCCAAAAAAAAAAAAAAAAAACAGTAGAGCACATCAATGAAACCAAGAGTTGGTTTTTTGATAAAATAAACAAAATTGATAAACCTCTAGCCAGGCTTCTCAAAAAGAAAAGGGACATGACCCAAATAGATAAAATTCATGAATTAAAATGGAATGATTACAACCAATCCCTCAGAAATACAAGCAATTATCAGGCAATACTATGAAAAATTATATGCCAATAAACTGGACCGCCTGGAAGAAATGGACAAATTCCTAAGCAGCCACATACTTCCAAAACTCAAACAGGAAGAAATAGAAAACTTGAACAGACACATAACCAGCGAAGAAATTAAATCAGTTATCAAAAATCTCCCAACAAATAAGAGTCCAGGACCAGATGGCTTCCCTGGGGAATTCTACCAGACATTTAAAGCAGAGATAATACCTATCCCTCTCAAGCTATTCCAAAAAATGGAAAGGGAAGGAAAACTTCCAGACTCATTCTATGAAGCCAGCCTTACTTTGATTCCTAAACCAGACAGAGACCCAGTAAAAAAAGAGAACTACAGGTCAATATCCCTGATGAATATGGATGCAAAAATTCTCAATAAGATACTAACAAATCGAATTCAACAGCATATAAAAAGAATTTTTCACCATGATCAAGTGGGATTCATTCCTGGGATGCAGGGCTGGTTCAACATTTGTAAATCATTCAAGGTGATATATCACATTAATAAAAGAAAAGATAAGAACTATATGATGCTGTCAATCGATGCAGAAAAAGCATTTGACAAAACTTAGCATTCTTAATAAAAATGCTCGAGAAAGTTGGTATAGAAGCAACATATTTAAACATCATAAAAGCCATTTATGAAAAGCCCACAGCTAATATAATCCTCAGTGGGGGAAAAACTGAGAGCTTTCCCCCTGAGATCAGGAACACGACAGGGACGTCCACTCTCACTATGTTGTTTAACATAGTGTTGGAGGTGCTAGCATCAGCAATCAGACAACAAAAGGAAATCAAAGGCCTCAAAATTGGCAAAGATGAAGTCAATCTTTCCCTTTTTGCAGATGACATGATATTATACATGGAAAACCCGGTAGACTCCACCAAAAGTCTGCTAGAACTGATACATGAATTTAGCAAAGTCGCAGGATACAAAATCAATGTACAGAAAGAAATCAGTTGCATTCTTATACACTAATAATGAGGCAACAGAAAGACAAATAAAGAAACTGATCCCATTCACAATTGCACCAAGAATCATAAATTACCTAGGAATAAACCTAACCAAAGATGTAAAAGATCTGTATGCTGAAAAGTATAGAAAGCTTATGAAGGAAATTGAAGAAGATATAAAGACATGGAAAAATATTCCATGCTCATGGATTGGAAGAATAAATATTGTTAAAATGTCAATACTACCCAAAGCTATCTACACATTCAGTGCAATCCTAATCAAATTGCACCAGCATTTTTCTCGAAGCTAGAACAAGCAATCCTAAAATTTGTATGAAACCACAGAAGACCTTGAATAGCCAAAGTAATAGTGAAGAAGAAGACCAAAGTGGGAGGCATCACAATCCCAGACTTTAGCCTCTACTACAAAGTTGTAATCATCAAGATAATATGGTATTAGTGCAAAAACAGGCACATAGACCAATGGAATAGAACAGAGACTCCATAATTAGACCCACAAATGTATGGCCAACTCATCTTTGACAAAGCAGGAAAGAACATCCAATGGAAAAAAGACAGTCTCTTTAACAAATGGTGCTGGGAGAACTGGACAGCAACGTGCAGAAGAATAAAACTAGACCACTTTCTTACACCATTCACAAAAATAAACTCAAAATGGTTAAAGGACCTGAATGTGGGGCAAGAAACCATCAAAACCCTAGAAGAAAAAGCAGGAAAAAACCTCTCTGACCTCAGCCGCAGCCATTTCTTACTTGACACATCTCCAGAGGCAGGGAATTAAAAGCAAAAATGAGCTATTGGGACCTCATGAAGATAAAAAGCTTCTGCACTGCAAAGGAAACAATAAACAAAACTAAAAGGCCACCAATGGAATGGTAAAAGATATTTGCAAATGACATATTGGACAAAGGGCTAGCATCCAAAATGTATAAAGAACTCACCAAACTCCACACCTTAAAAACAAATAATCCAGTGAAGAAATGGGCAGAAGACATGAATAGACACTTCTCTAAAGAAGATATCCACATGGCCAACAGGCATATGAAAAGATGCTCAACGTCACTCCTCATCAGGGAAATACAAATCAAAACCACACCCAGATACCACCTCCTACCAATCAGAGTGGCTACAATGAACAAATCAGGAGACTGTAGATGGTGGCGAGGATGTGGAGAAACAGGAACCCTCTTGCACTGTTGGTGGGAATGCAAACTGGTGCAGCCACTCTGGAAAACAGTGTGGAGGTTCCTCAAAATATTAAAAATACATCTCCCCTATGACCCAGCAATAGCACTGCTAGGAATTTACCCAAGGGATACAGGAGTGCTGATGCATAGGGGCGTTTGTACTCCAATGTCTATAGAAGCACTTTCAACAATAGTCAAATCATGGAAAGAGCCTAAATGTTCATCACCTGATGAATGGATAAAGTAATTGTGGTTTATATACATAATGGAATACCACTTGGCAATGAGAAAGAATGAAATCTGGCCTTTTGTAGCAAAGTGGATGGAACTGGAGAGTGTCATGCTAAGTGAAATAAGTCATACAGAGCAAGACAGTTACCATATGTTTTCACTCTTATGTGGATCCTGAGAAACTTAACAGAAGACCATGGGGGAGGGGAAGGAAAAAAAAAAGGTTAGAGAGGGAGAGAACCAAACCATAAGAGACCCCTAAAAACTGAGAACAAACTGAGGGTTGATGGGGGGTAGGAGGGAGGGGAGTATGGGTGATGAGTATTGAGGAGGGCACCTGTTGGGATGAGCACTGGGTGTTGTATGGAAATCAGTTTGACAATAAATTTCATATTTAAAAAAAAAAGAAGCTTTTGCTTAGTGCATGTATCTATTTTCAGAGGTTAGAACCCAAGCAATATAAAGCCAAAGGAAAGTAAAAGGATAGAGATAATAAAATTAAATTAGAAATTAGAACTAATAAAGCTATAGTAATTAGTAGAAATTCATACAAGCATATATATTTATTTATATCACACACATATGCAATGGAAACGAAAAAATGCCCTATTATTTTGAATAGATTTATGATAAATCATTGGTGTGAATGAACAAAATTAATAAAAGACAAAAATAACTATATCAGGATTGAAAAGCATAAAAAATACTCTAGATCTTTTAGAGTAAACATTAAAAAAAAGAAGTAAGTTATAAACAAAATTTATGCCAAAAATGAAAATTTGAATAAAATGGGAAATTTATAGGAATGCACACCAGAATTGTCACAAAAAGAAATAGAATACCTAATACACTTTTTAAAGACGCTGAATCCGTAATTAAAACTTTCCAAAATTTTTAAGCCCATTTGACTTCTCTAGCAGTGTCTAACAAATGTGCATCATATATAAAAAAAAAAACACCCACATTTCAGAAACTTCCAAAAATGCAAACAAAAAAGTACATACTTATTCTGCATTTTGGTTTTTAGCCTGGCAAAACTTTGACGCTAAAACCCAGCAAAGAAAGGATAGGAAAGGACTATTTTTACATAATCTTAGTCATAGTCATAAATTCAAAACTATTAAGCAAAATTGAGAAAGCCATATCTGCAAAAAGCAAACACAAAAACATACTCATTTGAAGCTTATTTCAGAAATCCATGGTTGATTTAACATTAGAAAAATCAGTAAATACAATTTACCACATTATAGAATAAAGAAGAAAACTCACATTATCTCAATGGATAAAGCAAAAGCTGATTAAATTCAAAATCTGTAATAAAAGGAAAAAAAAAAAAAAAACCTCAGCAGAGAAATAGGAAAAGAAGGGAACTTCCTTAACTTAAAAAAATTTTAAAAAGATATTTACAAAAGCTTTACAAAAGACATCATAGTTAATATTTAATCTCTAAAAAAATGAAATTTTTTTTTTCTCATCAAGAACAGGATCAAGAGATGTGTTCCCAGTATCACCAGTACTGTTTAATTTTGTTCTGAAGTCTTAATGCAATCAGTTAAGAGAAAGATATAAAATTTGAAGGGATTTAAAATAATATACCAACATTCATTTAAGTGGATGATACTATTATCTACTTGGAAATTAGAAAATGTACAAGTTTATTATTAAAATTAATAAAAGATTTTAGCAAACCCAAATAAAATATTATTTACATATATATGTATGTGTGTGTGTGTGTGTGTGTGTGTGTGTACCCTATTTTAGTGAAAATTGGTGAACTACAGCTCCATGTGCTATAACAATAAATCTTAAAACACTTTTTATACAACTCAAAAGAAAGATAAACATTAATGTTTTAAGTATGCAAACCCAGTTAGTAAAACCATAAAAGGGGAAGTAAGAAATAAAAGTAAAGGGAGAATATAAATGTGGTGTGATCTGGAAGAGGTAGAGTTGGAAAAGCAAGATTCTTCTTTACTGCAGACATCTGTGCTGTGATAATTATGTGGCTAATTGCTATATAATAATGTGTCAAAGCTAATTATTGATATTTTATGAACTTTCTTTTATGTATGTTATTTTATAAAATTAAAAAAAAACTTAAAAAAACAAGATGAAACATTTTTTTAAATGTTGATTCATTTTTTGAGACAGAGAGCACAAGCAGGGAAGGGGTAGAGAGAGAGAGAGAGAGAGAGAGAGAGAGAAGCATCTGAAGCAGGCTCCAGGCTCTGATGTATAAGCTTACAGCCTGATGGGGAGATCAAATGCATGGACCTGTGTTGAAGTCAGATGCTTAACTGACTGAGCCACCAAGGTGCCCCTAAAAATAACAACAACAACAACCACACCAAAAACAGTTTTGAAAAGTAGCTTGAACTCTGGAACTCAGGGCAGTTTGGAGAGATAGTAATATGGAGGTGGACAGAAATGAAAAAGTCCCATTTCATAATCAAAAAGTGCTTGATAAATTAGCGGTGTATAAGGTATTTTACCAAAAGTTTTGTTTTCTCTTAATTAACAACAACAACAACAACCACAACCACAACAACAACAACGCTGCTCTTCTGCTCTAAGCAGCAAATACAAAAGTACAAAAGGAATAAAGAATGATCAAAGCTTGTCATTTTGTTTTGAGATTTATTGACTTCTAGTTAAAAGAGTTTTTGAATGAACCCTGTTATAGCTTATAGAAACAGAGCTTGAGTTAGATTTGTGTCATTTGGAGAGAAAAAGGAAAAAAAAAAACCTCAAGCATGATTTAGACTTAATTATATATATTTGTGATTTCTATAATTAGTTTGAAGGACCTGCACTGTCTTCGAAAGAGACTATTTATTACTCACTTATATTTGGTTTTCAAATAGATAACTGTACCCAATAATCTAACAGGATATTTTTATTAAAATTTTAAATGAACTTAGAAAAGAGTGGCTGCAGTGACACTTACTGATAATGCACTTGACAATTTACAATAAGTGTTTGTCTCCCAAACCACCATAAAAAATAGATTAGTAAGTGGGACATGAATCAAATTACACTGTTGCTGGAAAATAGCATGTGCAATTGTACTTTTGCTTGAATTTGAGAGATGTGCATGTGTTTATGTGTATGGATGACTATACAGTAGCTACATACAAGTCCTATGTCTGTATTTAAAAAAGGGTCAATATCCACTTCTTAGGTGAAAGCATCTTTTTTTAAATATGTGGCAGGGAATGTCAAACCTAGTTAAGTTGATCTATTAAAAGTTAATATAAAAAAATTATCAAAAATATAATAGATGACAGCATCAAACTATGATTCCCACTCATAGGTGGCTAAACTTTTATAAAAGAATCATTCATGATGTAGTGCAGTCTTTGGGTATTTGAGGATCAGTGAACAAATTTATTGAAATGTATAACATTTCAGTCACCAACAAATATTATATGGTTTTTTAAAATGTGTAAAGACCCCCACAAAATATTATCTCCTCCTTTTAGAAGTCATTTAGTAATAATTATTTTGAATCACACATAGTAGCAATCATGGAAAGAACTTCAAAGAAAAGAGATTTCTATAATAATTTGTTTATACTCTTCTGAAAATTAAAATAAAAGCTTTATTCATAATACCTCATATTTGAACATGTTTAAGAATCATGTTAATGGCTTTTTGTTTATTCCTGTCACTATCCACACTGCCTTGTCTTGAAAATTAGGCTCTCATACCACAAAAAATGTTCCAGTGGCTGGCACTTGTATAAAATAGCTACATTCCAGATTGAGCAAGGACTATTATATAATTAGAATTTGATATGCAGAGATCATTTTGGAATTCTAAATTAAGAACAAAATATTTAATATACAAAATATATCGTTGCTCATGCTATGCAAGGAGTATTTGCCAGGCCACCATGGACACAACTTAATTTTTTTCCTGCCAATCAAGGAAGTCTACTGTTTTATTTACATGTAATTAATAGATACCCAGCAGGTCTGTTCTATATCACAAATTCTGATTTCTAAATTATTGTTCTTAGAAGTTGGATACTTCATGAATTACTTTATATTTCATTAACAAAAAACAACACTTGCAAATAAAACTGAGTAAGAAAAATTGTTTTTTATTATGGCCATCAAATTATATGAACTTCTATGAGAAAGAAGCACATGTTATTTAAATGAAGAATAAAGTTACCCTTTTTTGTTGTTGTTGTTAAAGTATGTATCCTAGAGGTATATCAGTAAAACGCCTTTACTCTAAGATTGCTAACTGTATACATTCTGGGAATTTTAAAATTAATCCAAGTGTATATTTTCATGATATATTAATCCAGGCAGGTGATTGTCATTACTCCCCAAATAATTATTTAATATGTTTTATGAGTCAGATGCCTTTCTTTTTTTTTTTTTTTTCCCAACATTTATTTATTTTTGGGACAGAGAGAGACAGAGCATGAATGGGGGAGGGGCAGAGAGAGAGGGAGACACAGAATCGGAAACCGGCTCCAGGCTCCGAGCCATCAGCCCAGAGCCTGACGCGGGGCTCGAACTCACAGACCGCGAGATCGTGACCTGGCTGAAGTCGGACGCTTAACCAACTGCGCCACCCAGGCGCCCCAAGTCAGATGCCTTTCTAAGCACTGGATATAAAGTTATGAAGAAATCAGTCAAATTGCTTCTCAGAGTTTATATTTAGATGGAGAGAGAAAAAAAGATCACTTCGGATAGTGAAAACCTCCATTATTTTAAAAACGCATATTGCAGTGACAAAGACTGTAGGTATGCTTATTTAGGTGTTGTACTTAATACAATCCTCTTAGAGATGTGGCCATTAAATCAGCCTCATCCTATACTAGATGATGTTGGTTATATCGAGGTCTAGAGAAAGATCCTACCAGGCAGAGTTACCTGTGAGGGCAAAATCGCTAAGGTAAGATCAAGTCTGGCAATTTTGAGGACAAATTATAAAGCCGGTGTTGTTGAATCCGAAAAAGGAAGGTAGTGAAGGATAGATATAAATTTAGTAAGTACACAAGGGCCAGTTTGCAAAAAGTCCTTTTATCACGTGGCAGTATGTGTGAGTTGTAGTCTCTGTGTAATGAGAAGGAAACAGTATGATGTGAGTGATTTTTCAAATGCATTTCAGTTTTGTATGGAGAATGAATCACAGATACCAGTTACATGTTATTACTCTGGTTTAGGCAGAACATGTTTGCAATAGCTGCAAAATTGCTGTAGCGATTGTTTAAAATTATTTTTGCCAGAGGCTGTTTATCTGGGTAAAAAAATCTCAGGAGAGAAATTGATTCGAATTTTTTTTTTAAATTCCAAATGGTTTGAATGATATGGTTAATCTATGTCTTATACAGTCTTTTGGCAATAGTTTTAGCTTGATAAAATGAAGCAGAAAATAAGGCAATGGCATTCATGTACATTTACTAGTGTTTTTATGAGATATAGTAGTTTGTAAGGGAAACTGTAGTATACCCTAATGGTTTTATATTTAACTTCTTTTAGAAGAAATAACCCGTTCTTTAAATTAAAAAAAAATCTTTCTGGGGCGCCTGACTGGCTTAGTCAATTAAGCATCCGACTTTGGCTCAGGTCATGATCTCACGGTTCGTGAGTTCAACCCCAGTCCTGCATTGGACTCTGTACTGAGCCCAATGTTTTATTCAAAGTATGAGTAATTGTTCCTTCTCTTAGCTTTGGCAAATTACAAATTTTCCTCACCCTTAGCTGATGCATCTTCAACTCCATAATTTATTAGAAATCCTCAGACTTGTTTTAAAAAACATGGAGTGCTCCAAAAAGAATGATACATGCCCACTTGCATTAAATAACTTGAGCCTTTAAATTTTTTTTTTTTCAACGTTTATTTACTTTTGGGACAGAGAGAGACAGAGCATGAACGGGGGAGGGGCAGAGAGAGAGGGAGACACAGAATCAGAAACAGGCTCCAGGCTCTGAGCCATCAGCCCAGAGCCCGACGCGGGGCTCGAACTCACGGACCGCGAGATCGTGACCTGGCTGAAGTCGGACGCCCAACCGACTGCGCCACCCAGGCGCCCCGATAACTTGAGCCTTTAATGAGATGAAATGACATCATTGCATATATATATATATATATACATATATATATATATGTTTATATATATATATATATTTTTTTTTTTTAAAGAGTGCAAGCAGGAGTTCACGTACATGTTTGCATGTGGGACAGTTTTTTCTTTCCAACAGTGTGCTGCCCAACCGTATCCAGCAGAACACCATTTGAAAAGGCAAATAATTTAGGTAATTAATTTAGGCACAGCCCTCATTATGAACGTTGAGCTTTTATTATCCTTAGATTTGTGTAGGTATTGTGTGGCCCTTATTAACTAGGGTAAATAAACTGTTTGTATATATATCAGTCTCCATTTTCTACATGTGGCTTTATATGAACTATTTATAGTTGTTTAAAGAATATACTTTCCTGTTTTTGCTTGTAGGAAACAAAGTACAAATTTTCATTATTCTATAGTGGGTATGCAATCAGCATGCTTCTATTAGTTCTTCCCAATCAAAATTGTGGAAGCTGGTATATTAAATACATGAACAAAATGCCCTTATATAGACCTTCCCTTCATGTACTTAGCATAATGACTGCTTGTGAGTTTCCTTGATTATTTGGTTGGTACGTGGGCTCTCCCTGTGTGCCGGTGGGATTGACTAATACTGGTTTAGAAGACTTTGAGTTTAGTCTTTATTCACAGTAGAAGGTTAGTTAAGGGCACCTTTCTGTCCTTAGGGAGACTGTGATTATTTTTAACATCAATTTCTTTACTGTTTACTGTGCTAATTTGCCTTATTTTACTTACATCATGGTTTTATACAATTTTAATATTATTCTGGAAGATAAATGTAAAAAGTGTTACTATTATGCATGGCTAATTCCATTTCTCATTGTGAAGTGCAATCCTTTATATTAATCAGAAATTGCATTGTGAAGTGCAATCCTTTATATTAATAGCCCAAATGATTAAACAATGGATAATCAGCTAATAGATAAGCAATTCTTAATTGAGGATTTTTTAGGAGTGTTTTTTTTTTTTTTGTTTCTGTTTTTTTTTTTTTGTTTGTTTGTTTTGGTGGATGGTTCATGGAAAGGAAACATGTGTGATATAGTCAAGCCAACGTGTTGGGAGATTATAAGAGATATGCAAATATTTGACGATTATACTAAATACAGGTATCATGATTTTCTGTTTGAGTGCCTTAGTCATTTAATATAGAAAGAAGATAAACCAAAAGAAATACTTGTTATGAACATTTTACATCGATGTACTTTTTATGAACATTTTTTTTTTGAGTTTTCAGCAATAAAAGCTTAATGAAAATGTTGCATGTTTATTTTATCTTTGGCCTTTTTTTAAGGTTGAATAATGTTTTAAAAATTTGTAGGCAAAGTATATTATGCCGTGTTTGGCCTGTTTATTTTTTTTTATTATTTTTTAAATGATTTTTTTTTTGACACAGAGAGAGGCAGAGCACAAGTGAGACAGGGGCAGAGAAAGGGAGACACAGAATCTGAAACAGGCTTTAGGTCATGACCTGTCAGCACAGAACTCAATGCGGGGCTCAAACCCACAAACCACGAGATCATAGCCTGAGCTGAAGTTGGACACTCAACTGACTGAGCCACCTAGGCAACCTTGGCCTGATTAGTTTTTTTTCATCTTCACATTTTAAGCTTAGTGCTACAATACTTTCAATGTTTTCAAACAAAGGAAAAACTTCTAGGAAGAAAGTAAAATAATCTTTGAACTCTAATTTAACCAACTTATTACTATGATGAGGTAATCTCTCCATATGTTCTGCCTAGCCATATTACCCCTTCAGCTTGTGGTATTAGCAGTCCGTTTGTCTCTTCTTCCTGAGTGTACCATTAAAATTATGACATATTGATCACAGACATTCAGGTTAGAAATGATCTATTACTGTAGGTCATGTAATATCCTTCAGAGTGCAACCCTTGCTATATTATACAAGTGCTTTTTATGGGATATTTTGAATGATTCAAGAAATGAAATTTTCCCCTTTTCCTTATTACACAACTGGTTTCCCTATGGATTTCACTCTGTTTTGATACTCTAACTAGTTGCTAACAAGCAAACTGTTTCTTTGACACATGTAAAATTTCACAGACTTGTAATACCTCGGGCACATTGTGCTCTTTAACACTGTTATTAATATGTTAACAGGTGGAAACTTATTATCATCTGACTGCTTGGAGTGTGAAATGTCTTATACTCATTTTAAATTCTTTGTAGTTTATGGTTACACTTGATTAAAGGTGATACTGTGAACACTTCAAGTTGTTTTAATTCAAGATAAAAATGCTGAGGACTACATTCAGAAATATATTAGATATTGATTCTCTTGTGGCTTTAACACTTATCTAATCTGAATTCAGATGCAAAAATTTGGAACAGAATAGGAAAAGTGGATTAATGCTTAACTAAACTGTAATCAAAATTAGTAAAATGACTGTGTGGAAGAGTTATAGAGTAGTTAAGAAATAACTTAATATACTAACATCATAGGTTTTCAAATACAGTATTTGAGAAGTTTGATGATGTGTATTCTTTTTAGGTTAAAGCTTATCTGTATTGTTCTAATATTTTTAAGCTAGGTGCACACTGAAGAGTGGTGACATTAGGCATGCTAGTATAAAAGAAGTATCACTGTCGGGGTGCCTGGGTGGGTTAGTCAGTTGAGCATTTGTTCTTGACTTCAGTCAGGTCATGATGTTGTTCATGGGATGGAGGCCCCCATCAGGGCTCTGTGCTGACAGCATGGAGCCTGCTTGGGATTCTCTTTCTCCCTCTCTCTGCCTCTCCCCAACTCACGTGTATTCTTTCTCTCTCAAAATAAATAAATTAATTAAAAAAAATAAAAGAAGTATCAGTGTGTTAGATGTGCCTGGTCTACACTTTTTAGAATAACCTTTCTTGATTTTTGCTGCCTTGTTCCCATAATCCATAAAAAAGGGTGGCAATCAAACAGCAAACTTCAGCACCTGGAAATAAATAGAGTAATTCTACTCTGAATAATGTTAGGAGGAAGATTGTTCATATGCCATTAAAACATTTCTTATTTTTAAAATAAACGGAAAATTGATACATTATATAATCATTTGAAGCCATGAATCCACAGTGGAATTACCAATTAATCCTTGTCTCCTTTCTAATGGAATAAAATCATGTTTCGTAATAGTTCTGAGTTTGATTTGCTTATCTTTGGAGACTACCTGAGAAACTAATAGCAAATGCAGAAAGGAGTGCAGCAGAACTCATTCCCCAGAAAGTCTAGGACTCCCCAACTTTGGTCTGTTACTACAGTGAAGGTGACCTCATGTTTTCATGCTCTTATGTCAATGCTTTCATATTTTCACTCTGAAGATTGTCACTCTCTCAAGATTTTTCAAGAGAGGGTATATATGACTGAATATGAGGCATACATCTGTTGCCTTAGTATGCTGGGGAGGAGAATCTGAATCTACTTTTATTGGTTTTTCCATTGGTAGGAATTGAACTAGCTCCCATCAAGCCCATGTATGATTAGAAATTTATAAAAGAGAGGTGTGATTATAGAAAATGGGAAGAGGTGGGTAGGGAGACCTTAGAAAGCCAAAGTAAAAACCACTTTAAACACCTATGCGTGTCAGGGATTATATTACCTATTGAATGGAAATACAGTGATAAGACACCATCTTTACTCATACAGATTTAATAATTTGTCAAAATGTATTATAAAGAACTATATGTGTTTGAAATAGTCACACCAGAAAACATTTAATAATTTCTTTCTTCTAGATAGCCATTATTAATTATTGTTGAGAAAGATAAGAAAAGCAAGCACATTTACCTCAGAAATTTTGTTCATGAGAGATCATGGGATATAATCTTTTCTAATATATGAAGAATAATAACATAATGAAATACATAGGGTTATTTTAAAGATTAAATTATGTAATAAATTTATGGTGCATAGAAAACTTCTGGCAATTAATAATAGTTCATGTTAATAAGAGTGCATGTTTACTTCTTATTTTTTTAATGTTTATTTCTTTATTTTGAGAGGCAGAGTATGGGGGTGCAGAGAGAGAGAGGGACAGAGAGAATCCCAAGCAAGCTCCATGATCACGAGATCATGACCTGAGCAGAAACCAAGAGTCAGATGCTCAACTGACTGAGCCACCAAGTCACCCCTACTACTTATATTTTAGCCCTGAAAAAAAAAAAAAAACAAAAAACAAAACTTTACAGTGTTGTAGCTACTATTACTGTTACTACTAATAATTATGATAATACCATTGTTTTAATTGTCTTACATGCAGTGCAGTAGTATGTGAAGTTGCCAAGTCTGAGTTTCTGATTAAATTTGGTAATCACTGGTAATGTATTGTAAACCTGTGTTGAATATCTATTTACATATAGTGATGTACACCACATTTGCTACATACATACACACACACACACACACAGTTCCTACTCTTTGCTATAAAATTCAATGTGTAATAATACCCACTGATACTATTTTATTCATACCTAAGTTCATATTACTTTTTCATTAGCTAATTTTCCCTAGTTGCCTCTAGTTGAAAAATAGAAGGATAATACCCGTGCCTTACACATAAGTATCTAAAAAAAAAATGTTGTTGGAAATTATATGTGTGTGTTATATAATATTCACCAGCTCATAGGCTCTGTTCTCCTAGCTCTTCCAAAGCATCTTTAATTCAGTGTGCAAATTTGTAAATTCGGCATGTCCCTTTTTCTCTACCATCACCACACACACACACATGCACACACACACACACACACACACACACACTCCCCATGGCTTTAAAACCTGCACATGTAGAAGACAGGCAAGTTTCTCAGTTGATCGGTGTCTTTGCTTATTCTTATGCACCTCATGGTTATATTTCTTTAAAATGTGAACTAAATCTATATAATTATTCCCTAACTTTATTCACTCTTTACTAGCAGTGACTCTTGGATTCTTTATCTTTCCACTTTAATTGCCTTGAACCTAGTGTAAACCTTCAAACACCTTCATTTTGTACAATGGTTTCTGCAGTAGCTTCTTTTGACTCCAGTCGGTTGTCATCTCTAAGTTATGGTCTGCTCTATCCCTTCTGAATCCCTATTGTCCCCCAAAACACTGTCCTCCAAGGAACCTTCTGTCCATCCCGTCTCTTTTCCTTAAATTTGTTAACAATAAGAGATAGAAAAACATTGCAGGTTAAGAAACAATATACAAAATGAGGAAAGAGCAGGATACAAAAATGAGAATGGCACTATGAGAGTTGCAAAGGAGAATAATTTGATTACACTGTGGGGGAGCACAGCATATGAAGCTAATTCATAGTTAATATTGCATACACAAGAATTGGCCTTTGATTCACTGGCAGATTTAAAGTAGTAGAAATAGCAGTAGCAGCAGCAACAGTAGCAGTAATAGTGGCGATGACATTTATTAAAAGCTCATTTTTTGGCCAGATACTTTCCTAGCACTTTGTAAAAATTGTTTCATTTGCCTCTCTTAATAATCCTTTAAGAGTCTTGCATCACACATATATAACATGGTTAAATTTGCCTTGGATTTGTAATAATTTATGGAAGAGAAACTGAGATTTAGAGAAGTGAAGTTAAATGCTTAACAGTTCACAAGTAGCAGAACGTGTGGTTGAACTTGATTCTGTGTGGTATTGAAACTTGGGTGTTTCCACACTGCACTCCTGCTCCAATATGATAAACACATGGAATGTTTTTGATGCATGAATAAAAAATAAATAAATAAAAGTCTATTATAACAAAATTACATTCTGAGAAGAGATGAGGCAGATAAATTGAGTGACACAAAGGAATACCATATCTGTTCTTTATGAAATATAGAGTCATTTGCAACCAACGACTTGAAATTCACGGGGATCCTGGAAATGTATTCCTGTTTGGAAGTAGAGAACTACTATATGGGTGAGAGGGTTGGAGGCATGTCAGGGAGTTTTGATAAGATCTGGCCTGCTTTGGCATATTTTATAATGGTAGAGTTAAAATTGTGCGACAGTTGGGTAATGTACTGGGGAAGGACTATGATGATTTCAATGGATTTTTCTCACTTAGTCAAGTTCCTCATGGTACTTTTTTTTCTATCCAAAGGCACAAAATAATCTTAGAGTCTTCCTTATTCAGACTACTCTACTGGAAACAAAAATATATTTTATCTATCTTGTTAAGATCATTGGAATAAAGATTAAATAGAAAAAAATAAAATTAGATGTAAGGTTCTCCCAAATAATATCTGTGATAAGTATTTCAACTTTAGCCTTGAGTAAATGTTATTTATATAGAAATGTGAGCTCTTTAGGTAGGTGATAATGACAAGTTGAAGAGTGTCATAGAGTAGCTTAGGCTGATGAATGATGTTATTAGAAGCCTAATCTTTATACTTAGCAGTAAATACTTTAATAATGATTATAGGCCAAGAAATAAAGCTGTTCACATTTATTTCTAATGCTGCTATTATACAGCCAGTGACCGTTCACACAGGACAGAAGGGAATTGATCTATCATATGAAAAGCAGTACAGTTTAATTAAAAATGGCTTGAATATTTTTTAGAAGAAATAAGTTGAATATGTGAATAGCTTTTAAACTAGTATTTGAGACAGAAAATAAACCAGCCCATAAATTGAACTATCTTACCTCAATCTTAAAATCTGTTTAGTTCCATGTAACCATAGGTGATTGCAAAATAACTAAATCAACACATAAAATAATATCAATTAATATCTCATATTTAAATGTCTTTCTGGAAAATACATTTTTGTTATTTATTATAATAAAATATGCATTATCAATTGGGCAAAAAGCTTATGAACATTACTGTGTTCTCAAGAGAAGTATATAGTTAGTTGTTTCGTTTCTTTTTTTTTTTTTTTTTTTTTTTGCCTTTCTTTTTACATGTCCTCAGCAATTCTTACGGGAATTAATGAATTCATATATTATTGGAATATTCTTATATTCTGTAACAGACTATATAAGGACATTTTGGGGGTGCCTGGATGGCTTAGTTGGTTAAGTGTCTGACTTCAACTCAAATCATGATTTCACGGTTTGTGAGTTTGAGCCTCACATTGGGCTATGTGCTGACGGCTCAGAGCCTGGAGCATGCTTCGGATTCTGTGTTTCTCTCTCTTTCTGCTCCTCCCGCTTGCACTCTGTCTCTCTCTCAAAAATAAATAAACACTAAAAGAATTAAAAAAAAAGAGCATTTTGTGGACTAAAATCTTTTCTGTGATAATCTTACCATTACAGTTGACTCTTGATCAGCCTGGATTTGAACCACACAGGTCTGCTGACATGCAGATTTTCTTTTATGAATACACTGCAGTATGATAAAGTTACCTTTTCTTCCTCATGATTTTCTTGATAACATTTCTTTCTCTGGCTTACTTTATTGTGAGAACATAGTATATAATATACATAACATATAAAATATGTGTTGACTGTATTATCACTAAAGTTTCTAGTCAACAGTAGGCTATTAGTAGTTAAGTTTTGGGGGAGTCAAAATTATATGTGAATTTTTGACTTTGCTAGGTGTTGAAACCCTAACCCCTGTGTTGTTCAAGTTTCAGCTGTAATTTCAATTTCTATATCATGAATACCTTCATATAGTTATAATTTGCCTTGAATTTATAGAAAAAGTAAAAAATGGCTTTTATCAAGTTCTTGTTTTATACTAGGAAATATTCTAAACACCTTGCTTGTTTTATTTAATTTTATTCATTCCTTTGAATATCCATTTAACAGAAAAAGAAGCTGCGACTTGTAGACTTTAAATTTTGCAAAATCACACAGCTAGAGATAATCTCAAGATTTTAGTTCAAAATGTATGATTCTCATGTAAGCCTTCTTTAAAAAAATTAAGTTTATTTTTGAGAGAAAGATTGTGCATGTGAGTGGGGGAAGGTAGGAGAGAGAGATGGAGAGGGAGAATTGCAAGTAGTCTCTGTGGTATTATTATGATATTAATCAGTGGAGAAAACATTTATTAGTGTCCATAGCATAAAAAGATCTCTGTCGGGGCAACTGTGTCACTCAGTCAGTTAAGCAGCCTACTCTTGATTTCAGATCAGGCCATGATCTCACAGGGATGAAATAGAGCTTTGCACCATGCTCTGCACTGGGCATGGGGACTCTCTCTCAAATTAAATAAATCAACTTAAAAAAAAAAAACAGAACAAAAACAAACACACACACACAAACAAAAAAACAACCCAAGGAACATCAATGTGATTAACATATGAAAAACTTAAAACTTCAGGGGACTCAGGAATAAAGGCAGATGTATATGAATTGAGAACTGTGTTTAGAAGGTTTACATGAGATGGGGCACCTGGATGGCTGTCAGTTAAGTGTCGTGACTCTTGATTTCAACTCAGGTCACGAACTTCAGGGTTGTGGAATTGAACTCCATGTGTGGAGCTCCGTGCTGATATCATGGAGCCAGCTTGGGATTCTCTCTCCCTCTTTCTCTGCCCCTCCTCTGCTCATGCTCATTTTCTCTCTCACTCTCTCAAAATAAATAAATAAGCCTAAAAGAAATAAATTAATTAATTAAAAGAAAAAACTTTCAAGCCAACTTGACTGATGGTGTCATTATAGTTTTTCATTAAAAAAAATTTGTGCATTCAGTTATGAAACAAGTTCAGTGCAACTATACATCTGAAAATTAAGCTTTGCTTTTTTAACCCTCTTATGTTTGTTCCCATTGCAATATTATGAATACAAAGCTTATCCTTAAGTGTTTCTTTATAACTTCAAAATCTTCAAACAGCTTAATAAAGTTCTCAACCTCATATTATAGTGGGCTCTTGTGAAGTAAATTATAATTGCCTCTGGTCAAATATGAGTTGGAAAATATTGATTCTTGTATCATTTCTCTACAGCAACCTAAATATTTATACTTAGGTTTTGTTAACTATTTGGAACATGTTAGAAATGTATGGAGAAAAAGGACATAGATGGTTTTATAAAATGGGCAATATATGATTGTAAATATCTTGAAACCCATTACAACAGCAATAATAGCTATTGTCTTGCAATGCTAAACACTGTGCTAAACATCTTGCATTTTGACATATTTAATTCATTAATTGTTTGTCAAATGCCTACCATTTGCTAGATAATGTTTTAGGTGTCTGCAATATAATAGTGAATAAGAAAAGTTCTTGCCTTTACGGAATGAATGTTCTGCTGGGCCTCAGTATCTACTTCTAAGTAGGTACTATTTTATGCCAAGCTTTTAAATGAAAACTTTAAGGTTTCCTTGGAAAGGAAGCCATTTGCCCCTCTCACTTTGCAAGGTCAGAATTCCTCTCATGTTTGTGTGACTTCCATATCTAAGCGTTTAAGCACTGTACTATGTGAAAATTAGTTGGCCAAGGTGTTTTACCACTGTATCATTGTTAGACTTAAAATCTTATCTAAAATGTTATCAAAATATTCCATGTGTTAATACTTTCTGTTTTGAATTATCTTTTACATTTGTAATCTCTACTGTTATTTTTTGGGCTTCATGCACATTTGCCTGTGAATGATAGGGGCACCCCCTTTCTGTGTTGCCTTGGAAGATAAAATATGTTGAATTATGGGAGAAAAATAAACTGCACAGGAAGCTAGATTAAAGGTTGATCCACTTTGGGGCCCCTGGGTGGCTCAGTTGGTTAAGTGTCCTGACTCTTGGTTTTGGCTCAGGTCATGATCTCACAGTTCATGGGTGTGATCCTGTGCTTGGGATTCAATCTCTTCCTCTCTCTCTGCTCCTCCCCTGCATATTCTGTCTCTGTCTCTCTCTCTCTCTTTGTCTCTCTCTCTCTCTACAAAATAAATAAACACTTATTAAAATAAAGGTGGAGCCACTTGAAGTAATTGCTTTGAAAGTGTAAATTTTAGTTTTGTAAACAAAGTGGAATTTATTCCAAAAGGTGAATACATTATCTGGTATTATTCAAAGCATTATTAAAATGAAGTAATACGAAGTAGTCTAAAATTTTGTCTCATAATAAATGTCAAATGATGAAGTGATGTAGTTTTCTATAAGAGGAAAGACAGTCCTTACATTTAAATAGTTGAGCAGTGTGAAGGTATCATCTACCTCTCTATCTTTCTGTATAGGAAATCTGCTATGTCAACTACAGAGAGCAAAAACTCAGTCAATTCTACAAGTAAACAAAAGGGTATATTTTTGTGTTCTTCATGCTCAACTGGTCACAACCCCAAGAATGAGCCTAATATCTAAAGCAAAGTATTTTCTGCTATTTTGCTTTTGTTAGCATGAGTTTCAAATAGTGGTAACCAGAATTCTTCATACAGAATTAGCTAATGGGTTATATTGGTGAGAGAGAGAGTCCCAGGGTCTTACTGTAGCAATTTGAAAACTCTAGTGTATTAACAGTCATCTGAAAAGCATGTTACAAAGGGGATTCTGGATTTCATTCTATTTATGGGTAAAGGGTAGACTTCATATGGAGTTTTCATTTTCATTAGGAACTTCAAGTAATTCTGAGTTTGTCTCTGGTCTCTCATTGGGCCACTAGTGGCTTCAGTGAACAAAAACGGCAGAGTATTGCATGTAAAAAAATAAAATAATTTTAAAAGTAATAATTTTAGAAAAACAGTATAGTATGACTTTTCTGTATTAAAAGTTGGTCCTTAAAAGTTGCCTTTAGGGGCGCCTGGGTGGCGCAGTCGGTTAAGCGTCCGGCTTCAGCCAGGTCACGATCTCGCGGTCCGTGAGTTCGAGCCCCACGTCAGGCTCTGGGCTGATGGCTCAGAGCCTGGAGCCTGTTTCAGATTCTGTGTCTCCCTCTCTCTCTGCCCCTCCCCCGTTCATGCTCTGTCTCTCTCTGTCCCAAAAATAAATAAATGTTGAAAAAAAAAATCTTTAAAAAAAATAAAAATAAAAAAAAAAGTTGCCCTTAATCTGGTTACACTGATACATTTTGTAACATTCAAATATCCTCTCAGGCCTGTGCTGTCACTGAAATATGTTTATGCTTAGAAATCAATGGGTACCATAAATTGTTTTTGGATAGACCACAGTATACATATGCATACATTAATACAATTAAATCATATTTAGAATGACTGAGTTGCCTATGATATTGAGAAAACGGTAATTTTTCTTTTAAATTATTTTAAATGCCATCTTCTTTTCACAAATTTTTATTTTTCAGTGTGTAATACAGTGATTTATAAAAAGAGGTATGTGTTTGGTCTTTATCCCATTTCTGTCACAGAGCTCCTAAACCTCTTGGAATTTCCTGACTAGTAAGAGCAATAAAGGTAAAAGGATCACATTGTTATTTATAACAAGCCCCTTTCAACCACATCTGAGATTATATATATGAGGTGACATTTGAAAAGCCCCTAAGGATGGAGGCTGGTTTCCAGAGGAATCAATGATAAGAACTTTGGAACTTCAGCCCAACCCTGACTTCTGGGAAGGAAAGTGGGGCTTGAGATGTTTAATCACCAGTAGCTAATGATTTAATTACTTGTGCTCAGAAACCTCCATAAAATAACTCCATAAAACAACGAAGGATTTGGTTCAATGAGCTTCCCGGTTAGTGAACCAGAATGAAACCATGCACTAGAAGGGTCTCACACCCCACACTCCCCAGAGACAAAAGCTCCTGTATTTGAGACCCTTCTAGATCTTGCCATATGTATCTCTTCATCTGGCTGTTCACTCATATCCTTTAATATTCTTTGTAGAATCCACTAATCTAGTAAGCAAACTGTTTGCTGAGTTCTGTGGACCATTCTAGAAAATTAACCAAACCCCCAAAGAGGTCTGAGGAACCTATGGTTTATAGCCAATAAGTCAGAAGCATAAGTAACATCCTGCACTTGTGATGGGTATCTGAAGTGGGGGCAGTCTTATATATAGGACTGACCTCTTAACCTGTGGGATCTGACCTTTACACCAAATAGTGTCAAAATTTATCTAAATTTGTAGGATACCCGGTCACAGTCCACTGAGCATTGGAAATTTGTGTGGTAGTGTTAGAAAATACATAGCAGAAAATGGAAGTACTGTATTAACTTTGAATACTCTTAAAATATTTTTTTCATTCATTGGCCCATTTTTTAATGTAGATTACATATTTTGACTCCACAGACATTCTCTGTATCCTCCTCCAGAAGGCTTGAGGAGTCAAAATATGAAACACTAAAGGGGTTCTTTAATATAAAATAACCTTGAGGAAAGCAAGAAACTACAAGAAGATAAATAATATCAGGAAGGGGTAAATATGCGGGAATATCTAGATGGAAATTAGCTTCATTAAATTATTTCAATTATGTCTTCTGGGATTTAGAGATGAATAGGTAGAAGACAGAGAATTTTTGGGTCAGTGGAAGTACTCTGTATGATACCATAATGATAGATACAGTTGTATATTTGTCTAACCCCATAGAATAAAAAAACACCAAGATTGAGCCCTCATGTAAACTATAGACTTTGGATGATTATGATGTGTTGTAACAAATATACTACTCTGATAGAAGATGTTGATAATGGAGGAGACTCTGCATGTATGGAGAGAATATATGAGAAATCTCTGGAACTTCTCAGTTTTACTATGAACCTTAAACTACTTTAAAAAAATAAAGTTTTAACTTAAAAAAAAAAACTTCTAACAGGAAATAATGAACTATTTTATTTTATTTTATTCTAATTTATTTTTAGAGAGAGAGTGTGTGTGAGCAGGGCAGAAGGAGAGAGAGAGAGAGAGAGAGAGAGAGAGAGAGAATGAGAGAGAGAGAGAGAGAGAAAGACAGAAAGACAATCTTAAGCAGGCTCCTCTCAGCATGGAGCCTGATGCGGGGCTTGATCCCACAACCCTGGGATCATGACCTGAGCCGAAATCTAGAGTCAGACACAACCTTCTGAGCCACCCAGATTGCCCGTGACCAATTTTAAAAACTTAAAATGACGTTATAGCAGACACAGGAAAATAGAAATTTGAATTACTTTGTGAGTACTAAGTAAATTTAATCCCAACTTAAAAGCCTTTCTACAAAAACATTTTTTTTAATTTATGGAAAACATCACAAAGCAATATAAAACAAAAATCTGGCCTGGATGCCTTCACTGGTGAGCACTTCCTAATATTTAAACAATGGATAATTTAGTCTTGCACAAAAACTTCTGGAAAATTTAAAAAAAACATGAAAGCAAAAAACAAAGAACAGCACAAATGCTTTCCAACTCATATTATGAGGATGGAACACTTTAGGAGAGAACATGTTTATGCTGATCTTAAACATTACTGTAGAGTTCCAAACCCTAATTAAATAATTAGCAAACTTAATTCAGGAATACATAAGAAGGAGAATACATCATAACCAGATTGGTTTTATAAAGTTAGTTTAACATTGAAAATCAATTAATTTAATGTAACATATTAACAGAAGAAGAAAAATCATATTATCATCTCAAAAATGTGTGAAAAAGAGGGCTGGATAGCATTCAGGGTTTATTCATGCCTTTAAGAATTTTAGACTAAAGTCATACCTTTTATTTTTATTTTTTTAAGTTTATTGAGGGAAAGAGAGAGAATCCCAAGCAGGTTCTGTGTTATCAGCACAGAGCCTGATACGGTGCTTGAACTCACAAACTGTGAGATCATGACCTGAGCCAAAATTAAGAATAGGATGCTTAATCAACTGTCAGCCAACCAGACACCCTTAGTTTTGGTTTTCTAATACATGTATATGCCACAAAAAGGTCTAGGAAAAATAGTTCTTAATATTGAAATTTTTGAAAATACTCAATTTAAAATGGAGACATAGATAGCTGCTGTCACCAGTCTTCAACATTTTATCAGAGACCTTAACTTTTCAGTAAACCAAGGAAGAACTCACATTCACATACAATATGTAGATAGAAAGAAAAGAATACAAATAAAGTATTAAAATCAGTAACGTATTTTAGCAAGGCTTGTGGATGCAAATCCAAGTATAAAACACTACATTTTTTATAGTTACAAATAAAAAGCAAAATTCTAAAACAATGTCTTAAAATAGCATAAGAATATCAGATAATAAAGCTAGCAGACAAAGTGCAATAGGAAGAAACTACCAAGTATTACAGGGAGAAATGTTTTTAAAAAATGTAAGTAAATTGATGTGTGTATCATATTTTTGAAGTAAAAGATTCACTTTTTTTAATGATTCTGACTTTCCCTAAGCTTACCTTTGGATCCATTGCACACTGAATGAAAATCCCAACAGGAGTTTTTATGGAACATGATGGGCCTACACTAAAACTGATACAAAAATGCAAAATGCTTATAGCCATCATATCTGCCTTGAAGAAGAGCAAAGGGGTAGGACTTGCCGTATCAGACATTGGGACTAATATCACATTGCAGTAAAGTGGACATCTTATTTGTGCAAGAATAGATGATCAGTAGAACATAAAATACTTCATATCAGGGGCACCTGGGTGGCTCAGTTGGTTAAGCGTCTGACTTTAGCTCAGGTCGTGGTATCGTGGTTCATAGGTTTGAGCCCCATGTCAGGCTCTGTGCTGATAGCTCAGAGCCTGGAGCCTGCTTTGGATTATGTGTCACCTCCGCTCTCTGCCCCTCCCATGTTCATGCTTTGTCTCTGTCTCTCAATAATAAATGTTGACAAACTTTAAAAAAATACATCATATCAGTAGATGCATACATATATAGACCCTTAATTCAAACATGAATGGTAATGTAGAACAATAGGAAATGATTGTGCCTTTAGTGAGTGATGGTGGAACTGTTGATTATACAAATGGAAAACAGTGCAACCTGACTGCTACCTCATACCATATATTGAAAATACGTTTCAGGAAATTATAAATTTATGTGAGAAATAAAGACAAAAATTTTAGAAGCTAACATAAAGGAATATCTTTACAGTGGAGTGGAACAATATTTCTTAAATAGAACACACAAAGCATTAACCATAAAGGGAAATATTGGTAATTGGACAACATTAAATTCAAGAACTTATTTTCAAAAAAATGCCATTAAAATAATAAAAAGGCAATTCACAGAGTGCAAGAATTTATTTACAATATGTAAGTGGATAAAGGACTGGTATCCAGAATGTTTAAAGAACTCTGACTAACTAATGAAAGAAACGCAAAAGAATACATCAGAGAAATGGGCAAGAGCCTTGAATAAGATACCCAAGTGTCATATAAAAGTCTAAAGAACATTCTTGACCTTATTGGTATTCAAGGAAATGCAGATTAAAACATAATGGGACACCAGTATGTACCCATTCGGATGGTTAAAATTAAAAAGAATGCAACTCCATGTTGGCTAAGGTGTACAACCCTGGAAGCTCTCTTATATTGCAGAAGGTAGTAAGAATCATTTTGGAAATTTGACCCTTTCTCCTAAATGTAATTTATACATACTCCCTGTAGGAGCAATTGTAATCCTAGATAGTACAAAGAACATGCGAGGGACAGGTACGAAAACATTCATTACAGCATTGTTTAGGATATTTGGGTAAATAGAATTATCATACAAATAATGGAATAATATACATCAATGGAAACAAAAGACCCACAACTACACTGAAAAACATGGCTGAATCTTAAAAATGTAATATTCATTGGATGAATGCCTCCTAAAATAAAAGTGTATGTGCTGTATGATAACATTTATTCATGTTTCTTTCAAAAATAAACCAAACTGGTTAGGGTTTTATGATTGATTGGTATAAAATATAAAGGAAATATAAAGTGATTACCATTAAATTCAGTTACCTTTTAGAAGTGGGGTGTAAGTAGTTATTGAGAGGGTATATAAGGGTTGGATTTCTAGGTTGCTAGCAATGGTCTGTTTCTTAATCTAATTGGTGACTATTAACAGGTATTGGTGATTACTCTGCTGTATACTTTTGTTTACTTTGTATGTGAGATATTTTATAATAAAAAGGGTTGAAAACAATTCAGTTTCAGCACTGAATTGAAACATTCAAGTTTCTTTGAGAAACTTATAATAGGTTCTTGGGGTGGGGAGTAGCTGGAAAAACTGTACTAAGAAACCAGAGCTCTGTCCACGTTACCTCCTTGAGTGGCAACATAGTGCTTGGAGGCAAATTACTGGAATCAGGATGTGTCAATCAGGTGGGCAGTTTTGTGGAAACAAACATTCACAGCGGCAGCTCTCTTAGCACTCTTGCTCTAGACAGAGCTAACTAAAACAAACAAACAAACAAACAACAACAAGAGGGAAACTAGATTTGTGAAGGCAGGTTTCCACTTTACATTCTGTCAAGAGTTGTTCTTGCACAGTTGCATACAAATATCTCCTTACCTGATCTCTCTCCAAGTGGCCAACTGTAAGGCATCTGCAAACAGAACTTTCAGAAGCGGGTTTAATTAACTTCCATGACCAATACGTGTTTGATAACTAAGAGTGTGCCATGGATGGGGTGGTGGTGGTGGTTAAAATACTTTCTCAATTAACTGAGAAAGTTTCACAGCTTTTTAGAAACGCTTACAATAAAGGTGCTATTAAAATCATCTGTTGCCTATAGTTAAAAATCTTAAACTTGTGGTTTTAGCACAATATCTGGTTCAAATTTCATTTATGAGGGAGGATTATATTTGCATTTTGTACAACAAACATATTTGAAATATTTGGCTGTTAAGTCCAGTAAACATATTAGAAAGCATATTGGGTTTAATGGTAACATATATTCAAGAAGGTCGGCACTACAGTGTCAGCCTTTAAATATTACATCATGCTACACTCAGGCCCTACTCTTTAGTGAGGTTCCCCTGCTGCTATGAAACTGATTTTCCGTATTTTATTGTTTGTTTATGAAATCCCCAAATGGTCTCCTGCTTAAAGATAACAATTGTTAGTTTCTGCTTAACATTTTCTTCTCCTTTTTCTCAAATTCCTATTTAGTGTTTTTAATTTTGGAGACTCTCCTTTCTGTTTTCTTTATTTGTTTTTTCATGCCAATCTTATAGTAATGAAGCCACAGCTTATGCAATAAACTCAATCACTTTTAGTATAATTTATATTATTATAGTCAAGTACTTTTCTGATTTTATTTTATTTTTTACATTTTATTGATTTATTAACACCTAAATTTTGTCTTAGGCTTTCTGCCTACTATCTCTATGGTTGCTAAATCTCAGTCATTCCATGATTTCCATTATGGAATCAATATTTATATCCCAGAGAACTGTCATAAGCACTAGATTTAAATTAACACTATCTCTATTCTAAATACACATTTCAGGGGCACCTGGATGGCTCAGTCAGTTAAGCCTCCAACTTCAGCCCAGGTCATGATGTCACAGTTTGTGAGTTCGAGTCCCAAATTGGGCTCTGTGCTGAGAGCTCAGTGCTTGGAGCCTGCTTCAGATTCTGTGTCTTTGTCTCTCTCTGCCCCTCCCCTGCTCATGCTCTGTTTCCCTCCTAAAAATAAATAAACATAAAAAAAAATTAAAACACATTCCAGAACATGGTAATGGTTAAGGTAACCTTATTTTTATTTTATTTTATTTTATTTTATTTTATATGATATGATATTATTTTATTTTATTATTTTATTTTATTTTATTTTATTTTATTTTATTTTATTAATTTATTATTTACTCATCACAACATTTGTTGAGCACATCTAAGAGAAGAAATTTCTGTTATTAGTGAGATTAGGGTATGGAAAAGCATTTTCAGGTGGAATGAAATAATTTCAACTAAGTAAATGTTTTGAGGAATTTAAAGATTCTAAATTCATGACCAACTGCCCAGCATCAGGGATCAGAAAAACGAAAAAGGGATATCTTTTTGAAAAATCAGATTTATTTGAATTTGTTGAAAAACTCCTTGCTTTCCATGTGTGAGTCATTATTCTGTTATTAAAACCATCTGGGACAGTAAAGGCTGAGATCCTATTACCAATATCATTATTATGATTATGATTATTAGAAAGAATTTATAGTACATACTCTGTGCCTTGAATACACAAAAGAAATAAAAGATGTTCTTTTTACACTTTGAAACTGGTTTGTATTTGTACCATCTTGAAACTTTCTCAAAGTATATATTCTTAAGCTATGAAATATTAAATATGAAATACAAAAAATTCTGAAATTGATAAAAAGACTGAGTCTGCTTCTATGAAAATTATTTAATTATACACTTGAAAGTAAAAAGTGCAAAAATATTTTTTCACACTTAATACAAATGTTAGTATATTTTATTGGTTTCATAAATTCTTATTCTTCAGACATGTTAAGCATTTCTGACATAATAATAGTATGGAAACCTTTAGCTTCAGAAGGCACCCTTATTACATATGTAAGGGTTCTTAAACTTGAACAAGCATGAGGACCCCCTTCAGGGTTCATTAAAACTTGGATGGCTGGGCCCCACCTCCTGAGTTTCTGATAAAATAGTCAGTCTGGTCAGGAACTGAAAAGTTGCATTAGTAAGAAGTTCCTCTTTGATGCTTTCAGGAAGACACATTGGGAAGCATGAACATATAATAATATTTTCTTTCATACCTGTTTTAAAACATTTTACAAGTTTAATATGCTACATTGATGGATATTTGAAAAAATTAAAAAGTGTAGCTTGATTTAGGACGTGCATAATGCTTTCCCTTTCAGAAAATTCTTATTTAAACCTTGACCAAGCCATTTGCACATTTGAGATAAAATCATTTACAGAAAGCTTCAGGGAACAATTTCTTTGTATCCTAAACCAACATGCTTACTGAAATATCACAAACTTTTAAGTCTCCTGACTGGAACAACTCTGTGCAAAGGACAACTTATTTGGAGAACTATTTCAGAAAGAACTCCCAACATCATGAGTGATTATTATGCACAGCAGGTGTTAAATGAATTATTTATCAAATATGTTTTCATTATTTCTCAGTGAAAACATTGAAGATCTACTTTCCAAGCACTCAGTTTCAACAATCATTTGTATACAGAGCAGGTCTTTACTTAGACAAATATTTATGGATATGCTTTCATATGAAAAATGAAAGCTATTACAAACACGAACACTGTACCATATTTTGCAAGTGTAAAGTGAATAATTAGTAAATAATTATGCCATTTGATAAACACTTTTCCTCACTGCTCAATTTTATTTTATATTTACCATTTGGCACTTTCTTTAAAGGTTTTTTATATACCCCTCTCTGAAAGAAAAAATACTCTAAAATCATAAACTGTTCATGCAACTTGATATCACAAATATTGCAGTGATGAGCCCCAAATTTTAAAGTGTCAATGAACAAATATGCTTAGGGAAAAATAATTTTCACCACCAATGTAAAGGTTTTACATACATGTATATTAATGGCATGAGTCTTCTAGGTCAAATAGATCTATTAGATCCTTGCTATCATCAGCAAGGATATGGATGTGTGGAAATTACACATGCAAACATACTTACTTGTACAACACAAACACAGACGTTCCTGGCACAGAGTACCTATTTCTCCTTCAAATGAGCCAAAACTTTGATTATGCAATAGATCTAAACCGTGTAGTGCTCAGCTTTTAAAATCTAAAGAACCAAATTACACCATAAGATTGTATTCTTACTGTTCAGGATTGTTTCCTTATTAAATAAATGTATTAAAACACAAAGTTGCAAAAAGAGGAGTAGTTTTATAGGCAAGTTGTTTAACTAATGTGATGGGTCCATTCAGATTATAAAGTAAGTTCAATAGCCTCATGTAGGGAACCTGAGGATGTGAGGTGCAATTGATCATATATGTTCTTATTCTTCAAAAGGAGATAATTTTCTTTTAAAATACATTTGCAAAGGGGCGCCTGGGTGGCGCAGTCGGTTAAGCATCCGACTTCAGCCAGGTCACGATCTCGCGGTCCGTGAGTTCCAGCCCCGCGTCGGGCTCTGGGCTGATGGCTGGGAGCCTGGAACCTGTTTCCGATTCTGTGTCTCCCTCTCTCTCTGCCCCTCCCCCGTTCATGCTCTGTCTCTCTCTGTCCCAAAAATAAATAAAAAACGTTGAAAAAAAAATTTAAATACATTTGCATGAATCCACTTGTTTAGTTACTCACTTAAGCTGGATCCATGCCATTTCCCTCCATGAAAACAAGTGGTCATTTCAGTAGAGAACTCAGTGCAATTGTTTATTTTATATCTTGTAGGATATATTGAATTTGCAAGTGATTCTTTCATAGTTCAAATAGTTTATTATTATTGCTATTTCCTAAATTTTATGAAATATCCTAAGCTCTTCAAGACCAACCAAGGATTGACATGTAAGGAAATTTATTACAAAGATGAATAAAATTACTTATGTGCCATTCCAAACAAAATGTTATATATTATTTTCAAAGAAAAATAGTGAGAGATAGGGAATAAAAGCAGCCAATATCAAATCTAGCTACTTCCTGATAAAACTAAATTTCTGATGAAATTTTGTACCTGTTGAAAGATCATGGTGGCTCACTTATAGCTAACCATTTTTTTTATCAGATTTTCAGTACTCATAATTATTGTTGAGGAAATCTATACAGTACATTCAAGTCTTTATAATAATAAAGTCTATAACTATTACTTCCTAGTAAGCAGTCACTTTTGAAAATTTGTTTTGTTTATATAAAATATTGAATGGTTGAAACAAAGTCCTGGGCATGAAATTGTATATTATTTTCTTTTTTTAAGTTTATTTATTTATTTTGAGAGAGAGAAAGCATGAGAGTTGGATAGAGGCAGAGAGAAAGGGAGAGAGGATCCCAAGCAGGCTCTGCCCTGTCAATGCAGAGCCTGATTCAGGGCTCAAACTCATGAACTGCAAGATCATGACCTGAGCTGAAACCAAGAATCAGACACTCAGCTGACTGAGCCACCCATGTACCCCATTGCATATTCTTTCCTTATTATCTATTGAAATTCTGTAGGTAACTAAAGAAGACAGAACAAAACAAGAATTGCACATTATATTGTCAGATTGTTGGGCACTTGTTACCTTTCTTTAACTAAAATTTCAGGTATGGAAATTATATATATACCTCCTATGTAATAATTTCCAAAATTTAGGAATATTTAACTTTAATTTAATTTATTTTATTTATTTATTAATTTCTCACAAATAATGAGAAATGCATTGCTCCAGTAGTTATATTGTATTTTATGTTAGGCTATATAATTTAAAGAATTTTAAGGATGCTTGGGTGGCTTAGTTGAGCATCCGACTCTTTATTTCAGCACAATTCATGATCCCAGGGTCATGGGATGGAGCATGGAGCACCAAGTTGAACTTCAGGCTGAATGTGGAGCCTGCTTAAGAGTCTCTCTCCCTCTGTCTCTCTATCCTGCTTATGCGCTCGCTCTCTCTCTCTCATAAATAAAAAATAAATAAATAAATAATAAATAAATAAATAAATAAATAAATAAATAAGAAAAATAAAGAACAGGAATTTTAAAACATTGAAAAATCACAATGAAAATAGATAGATTAGAACTTTCAAAAATAGATGTCTATGGAATAAAATAAATGGATGCCATACCCAAGAAAGAGAAGGCAAGGTTCACCTAATTTTGGCTTTCAAATTATTAAGCAGCATTGTGTGATCTCTAAAGTATGCATCTTTATTAAGTGTTTAAGGTTAAACTTTTTAAAAAAATATTTATTTATTTTTGAGAGAGACAGAGAGACAGAGAGACAGAGTGTGAGCAGGGGAGGGGCAGAGACAGAGGGAGGCACAGAATCCAAAGCAGGATCCGGGCTCTGAACTGTCAGCACAAAGCCCAATGCAGGTCTCAAACTCATGAACTGTGAGACCATGACCTGAGCCGAAGTCGACCACTTAACCAACTGAGCCACCCAGGTACCCCAATTATATATACAAGTTTAAATTATAACCTGTAGTTTTTTTTTTTTTTTTATTTAAAAATTTTTTTTTTTTCAACGTTTATTTATTTTGGGGACAGGGAGAGACAGAGCATGAACGGGGGAGGGGCAGAGAGAGAAGGAGACACAGAATCGGAAACAGGCTCCAGGCTCTGAGCCATCAGCCCAGAGCCTGACGCGGGGCTCGAACTCACAACAGCGAGATCGTGACCTGGCTGAAGTCGGATGCTTAACCGACTGCGCCACCCAGGCGCCCCTATAACCTGTAGTTTTGAAGTTAGAAAATAGTTGTTTTAAAAGTAAGAGTAATTGTATTCTGTTACCTGTTGCTAACAAATATTGTCGCATTTCTTTGAAGATGGATAACTTCTTCATTGCACCTTTGACTAAAGGTGGGGAAACCGAACCCTTTTATTCAATATATATTGTGTATGCAAATATGGTGGCATAGAGTAGCTTGAATTATGAAGCCCATTAGACACAGTATAAATCTCAGGCTACCACTCATAAATTGCTTAATTTGATATTTCACTTTACTAAACTATTTTTTTCCTCCATAAATTGGAAATAAAATAATGTTTGTCATAGGGCAACACTTAAAAAAACAAAACAAAACTCAAAACCCTCAAATTTTTTAACATAGTGATTAACACTGAAGTACTCAATAATTGTTCTTTTTATGTCTTCCTTTGTTTCTTTCTGTAGTCTAACAAGCAAATCTGTATGAAACATTTTTACTTCCAGTCTTTCTCAAGACTGTTTATTGTGACTATTCGTTTATTTATCTTTGCATATTCTCATTGTCTTTTGGATATTACCTACTCCATCTTTTCTAACCTTGAATTAAAAAAGAAAAAAAAGTAAAAACATGAGTTATATGAAAATTCTTGGAATTCTCTAATTGTCCATTTTATGTGTACATAGGCTTTGAACATGGAGCCTGACAAATTTGAGAGACTAAAAAATTAAATAAATAAATAAATAAATAAATAAATAAATAAATAAGTGAAAAATAAAAATAAAAAAAAAGAAAGAAGGAAGAAGATTTAACTATTTTCTCACAAGTAAATTAGTTGTCCTAAGGTCAAAATACAGCAGTAGAGAACTACTCTCTTTTCACTTCAGTGTATTGTGTGATGCTTTAAAATATAAAACCTAACTGACAATATTAGTTGCATTAATTGACCTATTCTGTGATTTATACTTCTAATAAAGGGTGAAGTCAATAATGAATCTGAAGAAATCTGAGCGGGGCCATCCGTGTTAGACACTATTTACTAGTTCTGCATCATTTTGCCGTACACCAGATAGCAATAAGGAGTTTAAACTAAAGAATAATCGCTCTTACAAAAGTTAACTTGAACACTGACATAATTAATTACCTCTCTGAAATTATTAAATTGTTAAAAAGAAATTCTTCACTAGCAATCTGCTAGTGGTTGGTTACCTTGAGGTCAAAGGTAGTATTAATTTAGTGTCAGTGAAGAAAATATTATTAAAGCAAGAACATATTTTCCTCCTTTTTACATCAGGACCACCGACTATGAAACTAAGTTTTTTTTAATCCCGTCTTTAATTACAAGTAAAGAAATGGATAATTAATTAATGTCTGAGGTTTTAGGAGGGGGAAAGGGACATGTTGGCAAGTTAAGTGAAAGAAGTGTGGGGTTTTTTTTGTTTTTGTTTTTGTTTTTTTTTTTAAATTTCACAGTGGCAGGCTTTAATCTGACTAAATAGATACAGGAATCAATTCCAAGGAGATTCTTCTGGAGTCCACACATTAGAAGAAAATGCTGGCTTTTTTGTATAAGTTGGTATTCTAGTAATTAAGTAATAAGACTATGTCCCACTGTTTATATAGCAACTCAAAAATGGTGTCTATTTAATTGTCAGGTTGTTCATTATCACTTGTATATGGTATGGCTGAGAGGGCTAGAGAATCTAAACTCATTGCTGTAAAAGGAAACACTTCCCTTATCACTGTCATTTAATTGCTGCCACCTGAGAGAAGACAATTAAAGTAAATTGGGGACATTTTCAGAGCTGTAAAAACTGACAAGATGTGCTGTTAAGCCTTTCAAATGGAACCTGACACTTGATCAGCAATTTTGCTGACTAGGGGGGAGTAAAAATCTCCAATATGAAAGCAAAAGCTCCATGTTTGAAGACTGTGGAGATTTTTATTCTCTCTTGAGAGTAAGAGAAGATGAAAATAGAACCGTAGGCCATTAACTCTACAAACTAATTTCAAATCCTTAAATTTTTTCTTTCTTAAAAAAAAAAAAAAGAAAGCAAAATAACAAAAAACAAAACAAAATCTCCAAATCCCAACATAAACAGAAGGGAAAGTAGGGAAGTGATTAGAAGTGGTAAACAGGAAACATAGTATTTTCAATTATCAGAATCAAAACAAGTCGACTGATAGTAGTAAGTAATAAAGAGAATTACTACAGCCTTTATTTCCTTGGAATGTGCTTTAAATTTTGTATTTCATAATTAAGAGTCTCTGTTAAAGTACACAAAATATTATTTAGAAATTACATTCTGTCCAGAACTGTTGCCTCCTCTAATACTAATGAGTACTTTTTAAATGCACATAAAATTATTTTTTCCTAGTTATTTTCATTGTGATATGAGGCAAGATATTTACATGGATCCTGATGTAAACTTTGAAAATAAGAAAATTTCTTAAAAGGGATAAAGAAAATACCAAACTTTTGCCTGATTCTATATGATCCAGTTATTAAAAAAACATTCATGCAACATCTATAATTTTCTGGATCTAGGAATAAAAATTATGAGAAGTGACCACTCTTTTTGTTTAGTCTTAAATCAGAAAATGAACTAGAAAAATTCCTCACAAACTCTGAACTTGCATAATGTGAAAAAGACTGTATGAAATGAGATAAATGAATCTAAAATGGGAATATATTGGGGAAAGATTATTGCTTTTAACTGAATCAAATAAGAATTTAAGTTTTAGATAAAATGGGAGCATTTCAATACATTGTAATGTTCTGACTCATGGTAATATTATATTTTAGGCAAAATGAACACAGTTGTTAATTTAATATTTCCTGATGTGCATACCCCATGGTTTCAAAACCATTGTTTCTAATATGGTAATTTATTTCTGCATAGCAGGCATCACGTTATAACCTTGAGCATCACAATGAATGAGGGGACAAATAAACTAATGGACTCTTGTCTTGCTCCCTCTTCCCAGTCTTCCTCAACCTAGCATCATTCCTTTCTTTCTAAAACAAAGCAAAAAACTAAATCTTTTGACTTAAAGTAGATGCAAATGTTGAAAGGTTTTGTTTTCCCAGAAAAGTCTCCAAGGAAACATGCAGAAGTATCCAGAGTGTCTTTTAAAAAGGATGGAGAGGGGCGCCTGGGTGGCGCGGTCGGTTAAGCCTCCGACTTCAGCCAGGTCACGATCTCGTGGTCCGTGAGTTCGAGCCCCGCGTCAGGCTCTGGGCTGGTGGCTCGGAGCCTGGAGCCTGTTTCCGATTCTGTGTCTCCCTCTCTCTCTGCCCCTCCCCTGTTCATGCTCTGCCTCTCTCTGTCCCAAAAATAAATAAAAAACGTTGAAAAAAAATTAAAAAAAAAAAAAAGGATGGAGGAACTCCAAAGCCTAAATTTAAAGATGAAAATTAGCTACAGCACCTCCTATCTTTGTCTCTCCCTCCCTCTCCATGAATGGATGGGTAGGTAGATGGATGGTTAGATAGACAGATAACAAACATCTATCTATAGACACATACAAATATCTCTTTGTACATACACACATACATATATTCATTCTGAAGTCCTAATACAGAGTAGGAGAAAAATCTGAGAATGAGAATAATGAAAGTTGAAAACATTCAGAAGATTATTTTTAGTGATCAGTATTAAATATTCAAAGTGACCAAAAATCCGAGTACAAACAAACAAACAAAAAAATTAAGCAACAGTTGACATATTTAAGTAATCAGTGATAACATTCAGTGAACAAGTCGGATTAAAAGAATCAGGATATTAAGGAAAACCTATGAAATTAAGGGATAAATATATGCATTCTTAGATATACAAACATACATAAGAATGCTTATATGCCTGCCAGCATTACCTTAATTCAAAAACCAGACAAATACCCCACTAGAAAGGAGAACTAAAATTTCCCTGATGTTTCCGTTCAATTTCTCTGATGAACATGGATGCAAAAATTCTCAACAAGATACTAGCAAAACAGATCCAACAATACTTTAAAAGAAATATTCGCCATGATGGAAGTGAGGTTTATTGCTGAGCTGCAAGCCTGGCTCAATATCCACAAATCAATCAACATGATACATCACATAACTAATTGACTAACTAAATAAATAAAAGGATAGGAACCACATGATCCTCTCAATAGATGCAGAAAAGGCATTTGACAAAATACAGCATCCTTTCTTGATAAAATCTCTCAAGAAAGTAGGGATAGAAGGAACATACCTCAAGATCATAAAGGCTATATACTAAAGACCCATAGCTGATATCATCCTCTATGGGGAAAAACTGAGAGCTTTCCCCTAAGGTCAGGAACACAACACGGATATCCAATCTCACTATGTTCAACATAGTGTTAGAAGTCCTAGCATAGCAATCTGATGACAAAAAGAAATAAAAGACATTCAAATTGTCAATGAAGAAGTCAAACTTTCACTCATCATAAACTACATGATACTCTACCTGGAAAACCCAAAATATTTCACCAAAAAAACTGCTAGAACTGATACATGAATTCAACAAAGTCTCAGGATATAAAATCAATGCACAGAAATCTGTGACATTTCTATACACCAATTATGAAACAGCAGAAAGAAAAATCAAGGAATCGATCCCATCTGTGATTGCTCCAAAAACCATAAAACTTAGGAATAAATTTAACCAAAGACTTAAAAGATCTATACACTGAAAACTACAGAAAGCTTATGAAAGAAATTGAAGAAGACACAAAGAAATGGAAAACAAATATTGTTAAAATGTCGATACAACCCAAAGCAATCTACACATTCAATGCAATCCCAATCAAAATAGCACCAGCATTCTCCTCAGAGCTGGACCAAACAATCCTAAAATTTGTGTGGAATCACAAAAGACCCTGAATAGCCAAAGTAATGTTGAAAAAGAAAACCAAAGCTGGAGGGAGGCATCACCAAATTCTGGACCTCGAGTTGTATTACAAAGCTGCAATCATCAAGATAGTATGGTATTGGCACAAAAACAGACATGTAGGTCAATGGAACAGAATAGAGAACCCAGAAACTGACCCACAAATATATGACCAACTACCCAAAGCAATCTACATATTCAATGCAATCCCTATCAAAATAATACCAGCATTCTTCACAGAGTTAGATCAAACAATCCTAAAATTTGTATGGAACCAGAAAAGACCCTGAATAGCCAAAGCAATCTTGAAAATGAAAACCAAAGCTGGAGGCATCACAATCCCAGACTTAAAGCTGCATTACAAAGCTGTAATCATCAGGACAGTATGGTATTTGCACAAAAACAGACACTCAAATCAATGGAAGAGAATAGAGAACCCAGAAATGGACCCACAAACGCATGTCCAACTAATCTTTGACAAATCAGGAAAGAATATCTAATGGAAAAAAGACAGTCTCTGTGGCAAATGGCATTGGGAAATCTGGACAGTGAAATACAGAAGAATGGAACTTGACCATTTTTTTATACCACAAACACAAATAAACTCAAAAGAGATAAAAGATCTATATGTAAGACAGGAAGCCATCAAAATCCTAGAGGAGAAAACAGTCAACAACCTCTTTAACCTTGGCCGCAGCAACTTCTTACTGGACATATCTGGGGGCAAGAGAAATAAAAGCAAAAATGAACTATTGGGACCTCATCAAGATGTAAAGCTTCCACATAGTGAAGGAAACAATCAAAAAAAACTAAAAGACAACCAATGAATTGGGAGAAGATATTTACAAATGACCTATCAGATAAAGGATTAATATCTAAAATCTATAAAGAATTTATCAACCTCAGCATCCAAAAAACAAATAAGCCAGTGAAGAAATGGGCGGTTGACATGAATAGACACTTTTCCAAAAAAGAATCCAGATAGCTAACAGACACATGAAATGATGCTCAACATCCCTCATCATCAGGGAAATGCAAATCAAAACCACAATGAGATACCACCTCACACCAGTCAGAATGGCTAACATTACCAACTCAGGAAACAACAGATATTGGTGAGGATATGGAGAAAGGGGAACTCTTTTGTGCTGCTGGTGGGAATGCAAGCTGGAGAAACCACTCTGCAAAACAGTATGGAGATTCCTCAAACAATTAAAAATAGAACTACCCTATGACCCAGCAAATGCACTACTAAGTATTTATCCAAAGGATTCAAAAAATGCAGACTGGAAGAGGCACATGCACCCCAATGTTTATAGCAGCACTATCAACAATAGCCAAATTATGGGAAGAGCCCAAATGTCCATTGACTGACGAATGGATAAAGAAGATTATATGCATGCGCGCACACACACACACACACACGTGTGTGTGTGTGTGTGTGTGTGTGTGTGTGTGTATGTATTAGTGGAATTGAGGCATATTATTCGGTGATGAAAAATAATGAAATTTTGCCATTTGCAACAACATGGATGAAACTAGTGTATTATACTAAGTGAAATAAGTCAGAGAAAGATAAATATCATATGATTTTACTCATATGTGGAGGTTAAGATGGACACTGGGAAAGGGAAAGAAAAATAAGATAAAAAGAGAAAGGGAGGCAAACCATAAAAGACTCTTAAATACAGAAAACAAATTGGGGATTGCTGGAGGGGTGTTAGGTGGGGTGATGGACATTAAGGAGGGTATTTGTTGGGATGAGCATTGGGTGTTATATGTAAGTGATGAATCACTAAATTTTACTCCTGAAATCATTATTACACTATGTTAACTAACCTGGATTTAAATAAAATTAAAACTTTTTAAAAGAATGCATATATGTCTGTATGTTTATATATATCAATATTTTTATGCAGACATATGTGTGTGTATTTTATCGAAGATAATTTCTTTGTATATTTTACATAATTCCATATTTGTGTTAAAATCTAAAAATTTTTAGTGAATTTATTCTATACTTTATGCATATGCTTATGTATTTTAGTTTTGTACAGGCCGATGATATAGTTAACACTGGCAATTTCAGACCATTTCTTCATCCCTAAAATATGTGTGTGTGTGTGTGTGTGTGTGTGTGTGTGTGTGTGTGTGTGTGTGTGTATAAAGAGGGATAGAGAAAGATACAGGTATAAAAAAGAATTACCTTAAAAAAACATTTAAAAAATAAAAATGAATGTCACTGGAATAATGTTCGAAATCCAAGGAAAAAGATTAATCAGAGTGATTAATTTCTAGATGACCGGAATTTAGCACAATATGATGGTCCTTTCCCTATGAAATCACAACTTGTTTTGTGTGTGTGTGTTTACTTAAAAAAAAATATATATATACGTATATATATACATACATGTATATATATACGTATATATACATACATGTATATATGTATGTATATAAATACATACTTAATTTTTTTATTAAGATACTCTTTTCTGAGCAGGTTTAGGTTCACAGCAAAATTGAGAGGAATGTACAGAGATTTCTCACGTACCCCACGTCATCACACATGAGTATTCTCCTCTATTATCAGCATCCTCCACCAGGATTTGTTTGTACATTTGTTACAATGGATGAACCTACGCTGACATATCGTAATTATCCCAAATTCATAGTTTACATTATGGTTCATTCTTGATATTGTTCATTCTACGGGTTTGGACAAATGTATATTGACATGTATCCATCATTATGGTATCATACAGAGTATTTTTGTTGAGCTGGTAATCCTCTGTGCTCTGCCTATTCATCCCTCCTTCCCGGCAACCAGTGATGTTTTGACTGCCTTTATACTTTTGCCTTTTCCAGAATGTCATGTATTTGGAATTATCTATTATATAGCCTTTTCAGATTGACTTTTTTCAGTTACTAATATCCATTTAAAATTCCTTCATTTGGTTTTGTTTGGTTTTTGTTTGTTTTGTTTTGTGGTTTGATAGCTTTTTTTTTTTTTTAAGTGCTGAATAATATTTCATTATTTGGATGTATCATAGTTGATCCATTCACCAGATAAGGGACATTTTGGTTGCTTCCAAGTTTTGGCAATTATGAGTAAAGCTACCATAAACACCCATGTGCAGGGAATAAATCTTCAGCATAAGTTTTCACCTCCTTTGGGTAAATATCAAGGAGTATGAATGCTGGATCATAGGGTAAGAATATGTTTAGTCTTTTAAGAAACCACCTTCTTTCGTCTTTTAGGAAACTATCTTCCAAAGTGGCTGTACCATTTTGCATCTTCACCAGCAGTAAATCAGAGCTCTTGTTGTTCAACTTTTTCACTGGCATTCGGTGTTGTCAGTGTTTCAGATTTTAGCTATTCTAATAGGCCTCTAGTAGCATATAATTGTTTTTTTAATTTGTGATTTCCTTGTGACAAATCACGTGAAATACTTTTTCATACACTTTATGCATCTGTACGGCTTTAGTGAGGTGTCTCTTCAGGTCTTTGGCCCATTTTCTAACCAGGTTGTTTTCTTATTGTTGAATTTTAAGAGTTCTTTGTATATTTTGGATAACAGTCCTTATCAGATGTATCTTTTGTAAATATTTTCTCCTAGTCTGTGGCTTGTCTTCTCATTCTCTTTACATTATCTTTTGCAGAGCAGAACTTTTAATTTTTTTACATTTATTTATTTTTTGAGAGACAGAGAGATGGAGCACAAGTTGGAAAGGGGCAGAGAGAGAAGGAGACACATTATTCAAAGCAGGCTCCAGGCTCTGAGCTGTCAGCACAGAGCCCGACGCGGGGCTCCAACTCACAACCGTGAGATCATGACCTGAGCCAAAATCAGATGCTTAACCGACTGAACCACCCAGGCGCCCCAGAACTTTTAATTTTAATGAAGTCCAGCTTATCAGTTATTTATTTCATGGATCACATGTTTCGTGTTGTGTCTAAAAAGTTATTACCATCCCCACGATCATCTAGATTTTCTCCTATATTATCTTCTAGAAGTTTTATATTTTTTATTTTATATTTAGGTCTGTGATCCATTTTGAATTAATTTCTTTGTATACTTACTCATCGTTACTTTTCCTATTTTCCTTTGCTCTATTTTCCTTCTGTGATTATTGTTCTTTTGCCTGAGCAACTCTGTTCACAGTGTCCTTAGTACAAGGCTGAAAGTGATAAATTCTCCCAGGTTTTCATTTATTTATGTTATCATTATTTTTTACTTACTTTCTTTTTTTTTTTGGTCTAAAATATCTTTATTTCACCTTCATTCTCCATAGATACTTTTACTGGGTGTAGCATTCTAGATAAGCAGGATTTTGTTTTTCTTTATTTTTTAGAATTTTGAAGATGAACATTCCATTGTGTTTTTTTTTTTCTATCGATAAGTCAATTTTAGTCTGTTTCAGTCCTTTGAAATACCCTATCATTTGTCCCTCCCTGCTTTTAAGATTTCAATTTATCTTGAGGTAAGTTTTGTGAATGGTATCAGATGTGTGTATAGATTTTTTACTTTTCTTTTTCTCCTTTGGATGGCCAGTTTGTTCCAGATCATTTGTTAAGTATGTTAGTCCATTAAAGCATAGGCCAAAAATGTAGGTGAAGGCTATCTGTCAAAAATTCACAGAAATCTATTTTAATTATATAATTTCCTTTCCAAACACAAGTTTGTACAAGAATTTACAAAAGAGGACTTAATAAAAATTGAGCATAGTTAGATTAACATTTGTCCAGGTACAATAACAAAATCATTGCAAATTGGCTTAATGACAGGGATTTTATTTGCTTGTGTAACTGAAATGTATGTGGGTTGTGTTTTCAGATTAAGGGTAAATTCAGGGTCTCAATGGATGTCACTAGGCTCTTTGCATAGATGTGTTCCTTTTTTTTCTTCTGTGATGATTCAGTTTTCAGAGAAGCTCTCTCAATGGTGCAGTAAGGTAGCTAACTTACTGCTTCAAAACTTTTCCTCATCAATTCAGATTGGAATTTGGGAACCAAATTTTATTGGCCCAGTTGGAGTCATTTGCTACTTTAAAGTGTATATAAGGCAGTGACCTGGTCTAGGCCCATGTCCTATGCCTGCTACCTTGACATTGGGGATTATTCAGCTCTACCTCCTTTATGTGGGCTAATGGTGGCGGTGGGGGGTGGGAGAGGATGCTCTAAGAGAAATTTGTAATAATGTTACAAAAATTTGGAAAGGAAGCAAGAAAGAAATGATAAAAAATAAACTTTAAAACTCAACACTTCATACTTATGTGTAGAAAAAGCATGTGCAAAGTGATCAGTAGGAAATTAAAGAATGAAAAACTAGCAGTATTGCCAGCATCATTTTTGTCAGGCCATGTTGCTCTCATTTTACTGAAATGACTTTAAAATTCATAGATTTGTTTTTCCATCCTAAGTAAACCTGAGTAAACATGTCTTTTGAGGAAAGCCAAAATTTCTTAGAGGCTTTGGGAATATCCAGCCTCTAGCTGTGACTAGTATCATGCTTTGCTCTCTTCATTCAAAGGTTTCATACAAGCTTTCTCCTACTCAGCCATATTCCTTTGAGCTTTTTTTTTTTTTAAGGACATATTCCTCTTTCTCCAAATGATGATCAGATTTTAACACCATCTCATACTGGTTCAAGAACTTGTCTTTACTTTGTATTTTGCAACAGAATATTCTTAGAAGGAACCCTTTGTTTTAACATGTAGCAATTTGTGTTCTAAGAAAGAATGCTTTCACATTCTGAATGTTGCTGAGTGTGCTTCAGAAGCTGAGATAATACTGTGGATGACTGAAAATTTAAATGTGCTCTGTTGATCATGGTTTGCTCTATTCCATATGATTGTGTAGCTTTTGGGTGGTCACACGTGATGGTGATGTTCGTGTGTACCTAACACACTCCCATTGCCATACCCAAGATAATTTTAGTTTATGTAGCATTCTGAGAGTATTCAGAATAGCATTACAGTGCTTTACCTGTTGAATAAGTAAATAGAAAGTTGAATTCAGTATCACTCATAAAATAAATAATCGGTTTACAAAATTTGGTATAATGACTATATTAGTAACAAACTCCTCAACACATATTTCACAAGTTTGTAATAATAACCACTATTATCTGGTGCCCAATTTTGCTTTAATAGAGTTGTTATCCCCGACACATCTCTTTGCTGAAATTTTTGAAAGATTATAAGTAACTAAAGGGAAACCAAGGTGGTTTTATGAAAAAAATTCTCTGGGCTAACATGTCACTCATGGAATAACAACCTGGAGTGGATGACAGTTCTCACACCAGCTGCTTGACATCTGAACAGCTGCCAATGCCCTAGGAAATGTCACACCATCAGATATAGGCTCTGAGTGTGTGAGTAGCAAAAATGTATGTGGTAGAGGCCAGCACCTCAGGCCATGACTAACACCCCAGGCCCCATCATCCCAAAAGCTTGAAGCCGGGGTTGAGCTGTCAGTTTAATAAATGAATAGCCTCTTTGTTTTGATCAGCATTGTCAAGGCTTATTTCAAAAAAGGACTCTGATTCCTCTCCCAGCCTAGCCCAGCCAAAGTCAATTGGTACAATTTCAAGGTGAATTTATTCATTCTTTATAAAGTTCTGTGCACGAATATATCAAGACAGTTGAATAAATTGAAATAAATAGACTTGGAGTTACATATTCTCCCAGTAATTGAAATAGTTTCCCCCCAATATATTTATAGTAATAATTCTACCTTTATGAAAACTAGTCTAGCTACAGAAAGGAAAGCACAGAATTACCATTTTGATAACATATTTGGAAAATGCAATTGGGGCTAATATGTTGATAAGGGCACCTGAAAGTTGTCCTTGCCTTTAACTATTCCATGTTAAACTTTGAGTAAAGCACCAGCTTTACCTCTTGATAAGGATGCCTGATTAGCTTGCATTGATGTGCAAATATTTACCTTGAATTTGGTCATTTCTAAATAGAAATGCTCTAACACTAGCTCTTTCTGTCTGTTTTATGGTTTTTGAATTTTGAGTTGCGTATATGGGGAACTAAACATATACACTGAATGAAAAAAACATCATCGGTGTTGATGTCCGTCTGAAAAGAGCAAATTTAGTTAATTTGATGGGTACATTAATTTAACATGATCACCTCAGATACCATCATTGGTAAAAAAAATCATTGCATTTTTTAACCTATGCAACAGTTTTGACTTGCAGCTTTGAGGATCACTTATTTTTTTCCTTTATTTTGCAAACATGCAGATGTTGGATCATTATCAGAAAGGGTTACTGTAAGAGAAATTTCTCCTGATTATTGTAGAAAAACCAACCCAACTCTATCTGCATGTGATGGAGAAAGAATTAGCCTCACACACTTACAGCATGCTGTTCTTAAAAGGATTTGCAAAGTATAAAATATCTTATCTGGAAAGTTTGGTTCCTCTTAAAACCATCAGTAAGCCTTGGGAAATGCTGCAATCTGAGTTTTGGGAAGGAAAATGCTTTGACTTGATAATGAAGGACACCTGGGAGTGATTGGCATTTGCTAACAGAAAAGTCAAATAATTGAGGCATAATGGTAAGAAGGGGCTTAGGGAAGAACTTAGTCCAGTGCTAATCTTTTGAAAACGTGAAGTGATATCTGTGATGTTTTTCTCCCTCTGACGAGCAATCTATAGAAGTGATCAAACTGATCAACTGCGACTGCTCTTTTCCTTCCTTGATCTCTTTTGATCTCATTTTTTAAAAGCAAATTGAAGCTTCCTCCCCTATCCATCAATGTGCATATAAGCTCTGATGTGTGAGCCTTGGGCAAATAATCATTTCTTAGCTACTGTCTGGAACGTTATTATTTTATAAAACATAAACAGTAAATGTGTGAGTTATAGTCAGGCTGAGGAGATATATGTCTTAAATAATATATATTTCAAAAGAATTCTTTTTCCTCTGGGTCATATTATATATATATATATATACATATATATATTTATATTATATATGTATATATAATTTATATATTATACATAAATTATATATTATATATTAAATTATATATTATATTATATATTATATATGTATATGTATATATTTATTTATATTTATGTTTGTATTTATATTTATATTTAATTTGTTATTAAGAGTTTTCTTTACCACTTCTTCCAGGATAACCCAAATAATGGGCTGAAAATCTGAGTTCTGATTTTAGCTGGTGGACATGTACATACTCGTAACACATTACCAAAGTAGCACCTTTGTTGATACTGAATAGATATATCTATTTTAGAGCCTAAGTTCACCTTAAACAGAAGAGAGCCTGGGGAGTGTGGAAGGAACAGCCATGCTACTTGGAATATATAGGCTGTCCTGTTGGTTTACACCACTTGTCTATCACCAATAATTTAATAGGGGAAATGCGTATGACTGTTAAGCTCTGACAGAGTAATTGAGAACATGGAAATGGCACTCACCTTCCATTTTTAGAGTCTGATTTGTATCTGAACACAAAATGACCTCTTGAATAAACAATTAGAATGGCATTACCTCAGGAGACTTGTCTGAAAGATAATGGAAGTTTCTCATTGCCCATGCTTCTTGCCCTGTCTTTTCCTGATCATAAGCAGTTATTCTTTTCAAAGAATCTTTTAAAAGAATTTTCATATAAAGATTGTATTCTTTTCCTATCCAGACAAAAGACTTTGAATAATTTTTATCCCAGTGCTGATGGTTATTCAATTTCTTTGTAATGTTGGTGACAGCATCTGCTCTCACCATTATTTGGAGCTCCACGAAGACCTCTAGAACAGCAGTCAGCAATTTTTTTTTTTTTTCTGTAAACAGCCAGATAGTAAATATTTTAGGCTTTGTAATCTCTGTTGCAACCACTCAACTCTGCTTTTGCAGTGTAGTGTGACAGCAGTCATAGAGTGAGTAAATGTAAATGAGTAAATGTAAATGAGTGAGCGTGGCTGTGTTCCAGTAAAACTTTATTTACAGAAGAGATAATGGGCCATATTTGACCTCTAGGCTATAGTCAGCTGATTTCTGCTCCATAGCAAGAGGTATCTAAGTAATGGGAATCTATTGTTCTAATTTACATCAGTACATTAATATAAGATATCATTATCACTCCTTGGGATTGGGGTAATTCCTAATGAAAATTTGTACCAAAGTACACTTTTTAAAAAAATTTTAATGGTAATTCCTGTTATTAAAAAAAAAATAATGTTTATTTATTATTGAGAGACAGAGAGAGACAGGAGGAGACACAGAATCCGAAGCAGGCTCCAGGTTCTGAGCTATCAGCACAGAGCCCAACACAGGGCTCGAACTCACAAACTGCGTGATCATGACCTGAACTGAAGTTGGACATTTAAGCAACTGAGCCACCCAGGCACCCCAATGTATTAAGCTCTTTAACCCCCTCCATTAATCTTATCAATCTCTTCTTAAAATTGTACAAGAAAATAGTAGTCGTATGTTAGACTTTAATGTTTAGTGTGTTGTCTTAATTAAGTTCCTCTAATTTTTATAGTGGACTTTTACTGTGGGCTAGAGAGTAGAGATTACAGTGTTCTTTATTATGGAGCAAAATAAAAACATATAGCACCCAGATAGATTATTTACATTTATGATGTTTTATAGGAATAAAACTGGGGTACTGTTATTGAAAATAATGTTGGTAGGGACTCTAATTTATACTGAGTGGTTTAGGAACCTCTTTCATTTTACTCTCTATCAGTTAGGAATAAAAATATGGCACAGTGGAGCCCTACCTGGGCATGAGTTCAGGGTCAAGAATGGACTAGTAAATTTGAATATATTTCTACAAAAATAATAAATTTTCTGAATAGATAAATGTGACAAAATTCAAAAGGCACAAAAACATACCATAAAAATTAATTTTCTTTTCCACACACCCCCAACTATGCAGTTTTTCCCCCCTAGATGCAATGCTGTTACCATTTTTTTTTAATTCATTATATGAGTGAATTTAGGTTCTAGGAAGTACAACTTGAAAAATAGATATACTACTTTCCTGCCTTTATTATACATTCATGTATCAGCATATATAAGCTTACTAGTAGGTCTAGTAGTTAATGGGTATTTTATATATTTCTAACAGTTGGCTATTTTACAGAGCTACAGGGAAAATACTCCAACTCCAAACTTTGCGTGAAATATCTGTGTTAGGAAGCTATATTCCATGGGTCGATTACTTTTGTGTGTATCTTGTGAACAAAGGCACTAACTGCTATTTTATTTGGGACTGTCTCATCAAAGAGGTTTGTGTGGCAAATAACCATGGAAGAGAGAGATGGTGTCTCTTTGTGGAAGGAGAGCATGTTTAGTTATTTGTCAGCATAAAGATTCAGATTCCTAAGCTCATGGTTCCTCAGCTGTGATGCAAACCCTTAATGCAGGCAACATCCATCTTGCCCCTTCCCTGTTATCTTTGTGGGACTTGAAAGGGCAAAGGGAACCAATAAGAACGTATAGCTCAGGATGCTTCCTATCCCATAAGTGATAAAGTTCATTTCTGGCTCAGGAGTCTCCAATCTTCTGCCAACATCTGTGAAACTGTGACAGGTTAATTGTTAATTCAAAAGTAGGAGAAAGCCTCAGCCTCTTCATAGTTCATGATAATCTGTAGAATAATTTCCTATTGGAATTGTGGTGCCAAAGTTTACATGGACTGTAAATACATTTTAATAATTATATTAACATTAACATATATGAGAGTACTTGTTTCTTTCTCTAATCTCACTAACAAATTGTTACCCATCTTTTGATATTTGCCAGTTTGCTAAACGAAAATACTATGTTAGTGTATTTTTAATTTTAATTTCAATATCAGTGTATTTTTAATTTGAATTTTAATATCTTAGTGTATTTGTATTTCACAATGAAGGAGTCTAAATATTAATCCAGGTACTTAATAGCTGTTTATGTATACTTTTCCATGAAATTGTCTATTTTTATCTTCCTGTTTTTTTCTAATTTTTTAACTGATTATTTAAACCTCTTTAGGTATTAAGAGATTAGGCTACTGTGTATCACACTCATTATATATATTTCCCTCCAATTGTCATTTATCTGTTTACTTTAAGGTAACTTACTTTAAGATTACTTCATTTCTTATGAATGGAAATTTTAAAATATTTTAAGTATACAAATTTATCCTTTTATAGGTCTCCTGGATTTATGTAATATTAGACCTTTCTTAGTCAAAGATTTTATAACAATTTTTTGCTGCTCTTTGTACTTATCTGCTTTGTATTTTTGTGCAGTTAGATTTTGATTCATCTATGGGACATTTTCAAACAAGGATTAAGATGTAGATCCATCTTATTTCTCTTTTGGATTAGGATATTTTTGGAACAAAGAATACCATGTTAGAAATCTTAATTGAGATTTGGAACAACAGAAAAAAAGGAATTTCCTCAAGAATAACTTAATCACACACTTCAGATAAACTATTAGCTGAATTTACTAAACCGTTAAATTAAACATTTCAACTAATTACCAACATACTATTGAATTGTAAGATTTGCTTTGGCCAGGAGGCCTTCTTCACAGAGGGAGGAGATGGGGACATATTCTCTAGTGAGGTCATTTTTCAGGACTGGTGTTTTGATCTGTTTCTCCATCCTCCCTCCCCCCCACCCTTCCTTCCTTCCTTCCTTCCTTCCTTCCTTCCTTCCTTCCTTCCT
>NW_024412377.1:55611550-55693310 GCF_014898765.1 Herpailurus yagouaroundi
CCTTCATTGTCACAGAAAAACTAACTTCTCCTAGCTCATTTCCACTTGTTTATTGACTCTGCCTTATGTCTGGTATGGTATTTCCTTGTGTCCTTTGCTCAAGTGGCAAGAAGATGTGCCTAGAATGGGCTTGTGGCTGACTGTGGTGATTCTGCTGTGTCAGCCTTGGTCCTGGGGGAGCAGGGAAAGTTAACTGGTCCCCTATCTGAATTGTTGAATTTATTGGCATTGAGAAATTAATTATATTCCCTTATTCCTTTAAAACTGTAGAATCTGTGGTGATGCCATTCTTCTTATTGCTGATACTACTAATTAGTATCATCTCCCTTTTTCCTTGATTACTCTAAAGATTTATTAATTTTATTGATCTTTCAAAGAACTGGCTTTTGGTTTTATTGATTTTTCTATATGCTATTCTGATTTCTTTTTTTTTTTTTCCACTTCATTTATTTTTGGGAAAGAGAGTGAGTAGGGAAGAGGCAGCGAGAGAGAGAGAGGTGGCGGGGGGGGGGGGGAGAGAGAGAGAATGTCAAGCAGGCTCGATGCTGTCAGCACAGAGCCCAATGCAGGGCTGTAACTCACAAACCATGAGATCATGACATGAGCCAAAACCAAGAGTTGGACACCTAACCCACTGAGCCACCCAGCAGGCACCCTTATACTTTTCTGATTTCTATTTTATTGTTTTCTCCTTTAATCTTCATTAATTTCTTTTTGGGAGGTAATTTTTCTTCTTCCTTTTTTTTTGTTTTGTTTAGTTTCTTAAGTTTGAAATCAGTGTTATTTGAGACCTTTCTTTTTTTTCCTAACACAGGTGGTTAGTCTTATCAGCTTCCCTCTAAGAACTGTTTTTAACTGCATTCCATATATTTTAATATGCTGTGCTTTTATTTTTATTCAAATTATTTTCCAGTTTCTCTTTTGATTTCTTCTTTGATGGATTTCTTCTTTATAGAAATGTATTATTTAGTTTTGACATATTTGGGGATTGTGTAAATATGTTTTTAATTGTCGATTTCTAATTGAATTCTGTAGTAGTCAATGAACATACTTTGTCTTATTCAAATCCTTTTAAATTTATTATCCAGGACTGAGGCAAGACTTCTGATACTCTGCTCAGTGCCTCATTAATTATGAGGTTTTCCACTATGGCTGGAAAGGTATTCTTCCTAACCTGTGAAATTTCCAGAGTTCTCTCTTATGTAATTCCTGTACTCTCCCTTGTAAACTCTCGCTACCTTGGTCTTCCCAAACTCTCAACTTCATGTCTTGTATTGTATGTAGACAGTCAGAATTAGAAACAACAGAAGATCATTGAACAGCTCTCGTGATTCAACTTCTTTACCCATCCCGATGTCATGGCCTGAGAACTTCAAGTAGTACATGCTGGTACAATTGTATGGCTAAGTTCTTTTACTCTTTGGTCTCAAGGATTACTGTGCTCTGTTTCCTGCTGTCCAGTGTCTTCAAAATAATCTTAAAATACATTTTGTCTAACGTTGTTGTTTGTTTCAGGATGGAGAGTCCCTGTCCAGTTTCTGTTACTCCATCTTTATTGAAAGACCTCAGAACATTTTTAAATTTACAACATGGAAAGTGTGCCGTCTTTAACTGTGTATGCCATTCTGACCCTAAAGTCATCGATGCTAGTGTCAATTGACCGTTGAAAGACTCATATGTCTCCTTCGAATTAATCATCCATTTCTCATCCATTTGTCTAGACTTTTCTATCTAGTTTTATGACTCTAACTCTTTAGGGTTTAAATCACCCCCTGTATCGTTTGTGAAACTCCTATCAATAATATGCATTAAAATAACATGCTAATTTTGTGTGAAATTGTAGTGGACATATATGGGAGTGTCTACTTCACTGGTTTTTTTCCTCCAAAGTCACTTCTGTAACTTGAAACATTGTGGCTGTTTTTACAAAATCTCCTCCTATGTCTATGTCTGACTGAACCAATGGTGTTTGACTCAAAAACAACAACATTAATTGTATGTCAGGAATTTGGCATTTGGGGTTTACTAGTAGTCAGTTATTCTTATGGGTGGACTGTAGTCCAGCAGGCAACCAAAAAAGGTCAGAATGTCAGTGGGGAGAGAGAAAGATAGATGTGAGAGAGAGGGGAGAGAAGTGAGAGAGTATAATGGAATAGAACAGAGGACAAAAAAAGGAAGGAGAGGGAAGAAGGAGGGACAGAGAGTCTAAAGATTAGAGTATCAAGTAGTTGCACAAAGAGAATACGAGGTTTGAGGAGTGCCTTCATCGTGATTGTCACACCTTCCCTGGTTTCCTTGAAACATCCTGAAACCCTCATACAATGTTTTCCTCTCTTGTTTAAGGTCAATCCTATTAACCATAGCCAGTGAGTCCTCCCGAGTATAGGGATTTAAATTAATTATTACAACTTTCACTGAATTCAGGAAAACCATTATCTGGAAAGGTATGGAGATAGTGCCAAGATAGTGCCAGACTATAGGTAGACAATTGAAAGTAGACAGTATCTAAGAAAGGTTTGGAAGATACTAAGATCCTTGAAATTTAAGAGAGATTTCCCTATGTTGGGAGGATAAAGAAAGTCATCCCAGGAACAGGAAATATCATGAATAGCGACATGGAGTTAAAACACGACAGGAGAGGAAGAAGCAGTGTTTAACTAGTTTCATTGGAATATATATATTGTGGATGAACTTGTGTATTTTGTGATATACAAAGGAAGCCTTCAGATTTCAGATTCTGGTGTTGGACTTGATGTGATGGGCATCGCTAGGAGTGGCACATTTTCCCCCACTTGTTTTTAAACAATAACATGATGAAGTGTGTTTCAGGGAAGATCAGTCTGGTAAGAAAGCACTGGATTGATTAAAGAGCCTAGAGCCCAGATGGAATAGATGGATTAGGAGGCTGTATCAATTTAGGGGCATTTAGCTTTAAGTCACGGAAAAGCCTAACTGCGGTGGCTTAACGGAAGAGAAAGAGAAAGAGAAAGAATTTATCAGATCATGTAACTAAAACATCCATGGATAAGGCTGAATTCAGAAAACAACTGTGTTAGGGGCTCAGATAATGTTATTAGAGCTGAATTTTCTCTGGTATATATTCCACCTGTGCTGCCTACCTCAACAGCTGCACATAGTCACATCTGTCAGTTCCATACTCTACTCTCTTGGTGTAAAGGTGTCTAAAGAAGCCCCAGCATCAATTTGTCTAAAGTTCATGTCTGGCAGTAAAAATGGATACCTTGCTGGACTCATTCCCAAATTCATGGGCTTTATTCTGATTGGCCACCATAGATCATGGACTCCTCCCAGAATATCTACTGTCGTCAGGAGGATACAGTGCTTTGTTCACATCTGGGCCATGTAAAATAAGAAAGTAGAATGTTTAACTTTCATTTGTTGCCCAATGTTAGTTTATCCCAAAGCCTCTTTTCATACATGATTTAATGTTTTGTGATGAGGGAAAGCAATACCATTTGTAAGATGGAAATAATCACTTACTGAATTTTAAGTCAAAAATATATTTAAAAGACACAATTTCAGGTTTAAGATTTTTAGTATAGTTTTATTATTAAGTATTCCAGAACACACTGCATTGACAAATTTCTTCTTACCGTGAACTTTCACAACACATATAACCTCTTGAAGTCGCGAGTTTATAATGGAAATGCTGATGCTCCTTTAACTCTGTTAAAGTGAACTGTGCTGCTGTGATAAGAGGAAAATGCATGTTTGCGTTTGGACAACTCATCATCTTTCCAAATCATGATTAGTTGGTGGCAGGACAATATAACACCAAATCATATGCAAAGATAGCCCAGATTTGAAATATGAATCTTTTGCCAGTGTAAGAGATGAAGATGACAGTTGTAATCTCTTCAGATTCATAATTTACTAAGTTGTAGGCAGGTTAGCAGTGAAGGAACATCCCTGGGCAGGGTGTTAGCAATTTTAAGATCATCTTATTGCATTACACAAATGGGAAGTTTAAAAGTTTGGGGCTGTCCTTATCCCTACCTTGAGCAACTCTTGGGGACACGCTAGCTCTAGAAATGAAATGTGTATATACATGGACATGCATATTGCTGTAGCTTATCCTCTTGTGTATTACATACTAAACAGTGGATTGTTTATGGTATGAAAAGTATTGTGTTATTGTGAGGATGTAAAACACTATGGGCAAATAACTATGGGTTTTGCTATCAAATAATGAAATGACATTTGTTATTGCCTCTGTAGTCAACAGAGAACATTTTCCGATGAAGTTATTCAGGTTATAGTAGGGGGCTAAAAGGCTGAACTCATTCCCTATAACAACTAGGAATTTGTTGTGATCTAACATAGCAAGGATTGTTTTCCATTCATAGCCATCAAGGAACAGTGCATGAAGACAGCTGAACAATATAAGTGAAGAAATTTTCAATGATGGCTTTGCTTAGGCTTCTGCTGTATTATCATCTAGAGAAAGTATTGTCAAATTGATGTAGCTTAGGACATGGCAGAATGAATATCCTTGGAAATATCAAGGGATATTTCCTTTTACCTCAGATTCTTTCTCTTTTACCATATTCCTTATTCTCATGCAACTATAATTAACTTATATATATTATACTATATTATCAATATAATATATACTATATTACATACTATATTATCAATATAATATATATTATATATTTTATGTGTTCTATATATGTGTATATGTGTGTGTGTAAATATGTATGTATATGTATATATATATATAATTTATGTATATGTATAATGTATGTATAATGTGTATGTATATGTATGTATGTATATGTATAATGTGTGTTTGTATAGATATAGATACAGATACAGATACAGATATAGATATAGATATAGATATAGATATAGATAGATATAATTCAGTTTATTTAGACTTAAAAACACATCAGTTCATTCATTTCTCTTAACCCTGATCCCTCAACTCTGTGAAGTACTAACCTTCCCCCTTTATCTATTAACTTGTGTGTTTTTCTTTTAATTTTTAAATTTTTATTTTTTTACAATTTGGCTTATAAGAGATCATACAGTATTTGTCTTTCTCTGCTTTTTTGTTTTGTTGTTATTTTATATCGATACTTCTCTTTCTATATTTCTGACTCTCTTGCAACTATAATTCTTAAGTGTGATTATATGATGAATCAAAGTTTAGCACTCTTAGCTTATACCCACTTTGAAAGCTTACATGAAAGATTTACCACTGTTAAAAATAAACTAAAGCATGAGATGCCTGGATGGCTCCATTAGTTAAGTGTCTGACTCTTGATTTCAGCTCAGTTCTTGATCTCATGGCTTGTGAGATGGCTCCTGGTGTCTACACTACAGTGTAGAGCCTGCTTGGGATCCTTCCCCCACCTCCCAGTTGCATTCTCTCTCTCTCTCTCTCTCTCTCTCTCTCTCTCTCTCTCTCAAAATAAATAAATATCTTTTTAAAAAGATAAACTAAGATATGTTACATTTTTAACGTACTTTTTTAAAGCAAAAATCTATTTGAAAAGGGCTGTGCCAAACTGGAAGTGATTAACAGCTCTCCATGGGCAGCTGCTCTGGGAGAGATTGCTATGGAGAGAAGATGGAAGTAAAGTAAGGAAATTATTGATTGACTATAGCTTAAAGCCAAGTTGACTGTAATTGGTTGTCTTTAGGTTTAAATTTTATGACCTGGAGGCATATATAGGCTTAGATTTTTATTTATTTATTTGCTTACTTACTTACTTACTTACTTACTTATTTTTTAAAGCCATCACAGCATTAGAGCTACTGGTCTAATGGCTTCCTTGTTTAATGAATTTAACCCCATTCACTGGGGAGACTCCCTCTCCAAACCTCCATTGTTCCGTAACTATAGCCCCTAGGTGTCTGGAGGAATATAAGTATAATAGATAAATATCAATTTGTTTAGAAATTTAGAAAGTGTGATTGATTATCCTCATGACATTACTTCATCCTATGGAAATAAAATCAATATTTAGCATCATGTCTGACCCAACAATAGAGATTTTCACAAATATGTGTGATTCACACATGCACGATTTGTGTTAGACTCATTCCTTCTATCTAAACAGCTATCTAAACTTTCACATGCCTATTGAAAATACAATTCACTGTGGATAAAAATGAAGCCAGGTGAAGCACAGAGACTCCAGCTAAGATCTGGTTATTGATAGATCCATTATTTGGAATTTCTTGATTGGCCTTTTCAAAACAGGGATCAGAGGAATTGGGATGACATTCTGTGAGGTACTATCTCATCTTAAAGTGGTCTTTTCCAAAAGCTTTGCGATGAAGAGTTAGTCTGTTTGTATTTCTCTTGCTTGAGTGCAGGGAAATAGATCATAAGAGAAATTGGTTATGGGTAAGACTAAGGTATCTCTAACATCATGAAGAGATTGGCGTTTCTGGTGGTAGATAAAACAGTCAGAAAAGTTACCCCTGTTAGCAATAGCCTGGGAGATTCAGATCATAGCATTATTGTTCTAAGCCAATACTAGAGTAAAAAAAAGAAGAAAAGTGTTTCATGTTTAAAGTAGGAAGCCTTAAACCTTTTTTTTTTTTTATGTTTATTTTTGAAAGAGAGAGAGAGAGAGAGAGCGCACAATCAGGGGAGGGGCAGAAAGGGATGAAGACACAGAATCCAAAGTAGGATCCAAGTTCTGAGCTGTCAGCACAAAGCCCAACATGTGGCTCTAACTCACGGGCTGTGAGAATGTGACCTGAGCTGAAGTTGGATGCTTAACCTGACTAAGCCACCCACATGCCCCTAAATTAGGATGTCTTGATCCATTGTTTTGGGAGGAGGCAGTCTACCTCAAAATTAGCTACTTTTCTTCATTATAAATTTGATTTGGAAGTCACCAAGATCTGCACAGGACTATATGTCAGGCACAGCTTCCTTCAGCTGTGAGATAAGTACTCAAGGCTCAAGTCCCTAAAGTCTGGCTGCCGTCTGGGTATTGAGGAGGACCTGGTATAGTACCTTCCAGGGAGATTCAAGGGCAGTCTTTGTTCTTAGTGCTTCCAAATCCAAAGGATGAGAGAAAATTGGAAATGTTAGTTTAGAAAATCATAGATAGTTAAGGAAACTGGAGTACAGATCCAGTCTGGTTTACAGGTATTGTAACACAACATCAAAGAAAATTCATAGGATTAAAATCTAGCATGAACCAAAGTGAAAACATAGTTTTTCTCTCTCCACATATATTCATTTTTTACCAAATATAGTCACAATAAAACTAATTTGTTTGCATTAAATTTGGCCTGATTATTCACATAAGTATAGCAAAAATAGTTACTGACCATGTAAACTCTTTCTAAGACTACTTTGCTGGAATTTTTCATAAGGAGTCTCAGGATGAACACTTAAAGCCTCTGAGGACAGAAAACCAAGCCAATGATTGGTCATCAGATTTACCTGCATTACCATTTCTGTCAAAGCCTTGGTAATGCAGCCAATGTTTCCACTTCTGTCCTTCTACAAGGCGAGCTATTATTGAACTTATGCAAATAACTAACTGTATTGCCAAGAAAAGAATACTCAAAAGTATTCTGGAGGGTTCAGAGAGAAAAAGGAAATGTTTTCATCTTTCTTTACAAGAATATACTTTATCTAATTGCTGTAAGTCCTAGATAGCTTTAGGAAAGGGTTTCCTTCAATCTGAAAACAAAAACAAAAACAAACCCCCCCAAACCAAAGCATCAAGGAATCTACAGTGTTCAAACTAAGAGTCATAAAAATTATAATCAGCCTCCTTAGTTCATTCAGTCCCATGTGATATTTTATTTGCTTGAATACACTTTTTCCACTAGTTCTGGAAATTCTTATACAGTTAAGTTTTATGATATTAAAGTTATCAGAAACGTGAGTTTGCTGAACGTCTTTTCCATGAATTTCCTTAAAATGAATCATTTTTGCAAGAACACTGTTGTAAAAGCATCAGAATAAAACAATAATGATCTATGAAAAGACTTAAAGATGCTCATTGTTAAAGATCTGATGAGAGTTCATTATAATGAAATTGACAAGGAAATTTGGTTATTTCTGTAACATGCAACACTTTAAGATAATAATGAGAATTATGACTGACAACATTATGCTGGGACATATCAGATCTGTGAGAATTTCACAGAAGAATTTTTAGAGCACTTATACCACATATCTACAGAAATGCAACAAAAGGAGGGCTTAGTATTTTTATTTTATGGTGTTTCTCATGTAATTTAACTCAAATTAGCCCAGTTAGTTTAACATCTCCCTTTTCGTAAGAAGAGAATATCTATTTTTGGGGATGTCCCAGGGACTCTTTGGAAATCTCAAAGCCAGTTCAAGGTGAAAGAAGAGTTCATTTAGAATTTCATTTGGGGAAGTTTGTTATAAATATCAAAAGATTTTAAAACCCTTGGTCAAATAGGAGCCTGGTTAACTGTGAAACAATATGTAGTTACTCATTTAACTGTAGTGACAACTAAAGACTCCATGGGAAAATATAGAAGGTTGCATGGTTCTGAGCAAAATGTAGCTCTTTTAATATGAAGAGTACTAGGTTTATAAATAATCAAACACCCGATAAAGACAGCAAACACAGGGCATTATTTTGATTAAAATATCACATAAAAGCTAAAGAAAACCTTTCTTTTTTGTTTTTTTGTTTTCTTTTGATCAGATGAATCATCTGTAAAAACTTGTCATTTCAGCAGATGAAAGAAAATTCAGATTTAGTTTTACATAAGTACAGCATTGATATTAAAGCTTATTTAAAAAGAAAACTTCACATTCATTTACCTTTAATATGCATAAAATTCCTTTCCTAAGTTGCCTTTACACAAACTTGTTACAACTTCTTTATTACGTTTAGATTTTGTCCTATTTTTTTTTCTTTTTAAACAACCAGTCTCACTTTAGAACAAAATGACATTTTCCCTCCCCCCCCCCCCCAAAAAAAAAAATCTCTATTCTTATTTCAATGGACATTGGGTTGCTTTCATATCTTAGGTGTTGTAAATAATGTTGCAATAAACATAGAGGTGCATTTATCTTTTTGGATTAGCGTTTTCATTTTCTATGGGTAAATACCCAGTAGTGGAATCAGTGAGTCATAATTTTTTGAAGAACTTTTGTACTGTTTTCCATAGTGGCTATACCAATTTGCATTTTCATCAACAGTGCATAAAGGTTCCTTTTACTCCATATCCTCACCAATACTTGTTATTTCTTAAGTTTTTCATCTTAGCCATTCTGACAAGTATAAAGTGATATCTCATTATGGTTTTAATTTGCATTTCTCTGATGATTAGTGGTGTTGAGCATCTTTTCATATGTCTGTTGTCCATCTGTATATCTTCTTTGGAAAAATGGCTATTCATGTCCTCTGCCCATTTTTTAAATTGGACTATTTGTTTTGGTGTTCAGCTGTATGAGCTATTTATATATTTTGGATTTTAACCCCTTATCCAATATATCATTTATAAATATCTTCCGCCATTCAGTAGGTAGCCTTTTTGTTTTGTTGATGGTTTTGTTTGCTGTACAAAAGCTTTGTATTTTGCTATAGTCCTAATAGTTTAATTTTGTCCCCCCCTGACCATCTGAGGAGACATATTTAGAAAAATATTCCTACAGTTGATGTCAAAGAAATTACTGCCCATGTGTTCTTTTAGGATTTTTATGATTTCACATTTTACATTTAAGCTTTTAATCCACTTTGAGTTTATTTTTGTGTATCTATAAGAAGATAGTCTAGTTTCATTCTTTTGTATGTAGCTGTTCTGTTTTACCAGTATCCTCTGTTGCAGAGGCTGTGTTCCCCCATTGAGTATTCTTGCCTTCTTTGTCGTAGATTAATTGATGATTTAAGTGTGGATTTATTTCTAGATTCTCTATTCTATGTTTCTATGTCTATGTGTCCATTTGTGTGTGCCAGTACCATACTGTTTTGATTACTACATCTTTGTAGTATATCTTGAAATTTGGGATTATGATACCTCTACCTTTGTTCTTTTTCAACACTACTTTGGTTATTTGGGGTCTTTGTGGTTTCTTACAAACTTAGGAAAATTTGTTCAAGTTCTGGGAAATATGTTGTTGGCATTTTAACAGTGATTGCATTAAATTTGTATATTGGCTTGGGTGGAAGGATATTTTAACAATATTGGTTTTTCCGATATGTGGGAATGGACTATCTTTCCATTTGTTTGTGTAATCTTTAATCTTTCATCAGTTTTATAGTTTCCAGAGTACAGGTCTTGCACATCTTTAGTTAAGTTTATTTCTAGGTATGTCATTATTTTTGATATAGTTATAAATGGGATTGTTTTCTTTATTTTTCTTTCTGCTATTTCATTATTAGTGTACAGATATGCATCAGATATCTATATATTAATTTTGTATCCTTTGACTTTAAAATTCATTTATCAGTTCTAGTAGTTTTTTGGTGGAGATTTTAGGGTTTTACATGTATAGTATTATGCCATCTGTAAATTGTGACAGTTTAACTTTTCATTTATCAGTAGAAATACCCCTTATTTCTTGTTCTTGTGTCATCATTGCATATAGGACTTCCAGTGCTATGTTATATAAAAGTGGTGAGAGAAAACATGTTTGTCTTGTTCCTGGTCTTAGAGGAAAATCTCTGTTTTTCCCCATGGAGTATGAAGTCAGCTGTATGTTTTTCATGAAAGGTTTTTATTATGTTAAAGTATGTTGCCTTTAAACCTACTTCTTTGAAGGTTTTCATCATGTATGTACACTGTACTTCATCAGATACTTTTTCTGCATATATTGAAATGATTATGTTGTTTTTATCCTTATGTTGATGTGATGTATCACATTGATTGATTGAACCACCCTTGCAGTCCTGGAATAAATCCCACTTGATTGTGGGAAATGACTTTTTAGTGTACTGTTGGATTTACTTTGCTAATATTTTCCTGAGGATTTTTGCATGTGTGTTCATCACAGATATTGGTCTGTAGTTATCTCTCTCTTTTTTAATATTTATTTGTTTTTGAGAGGGAGAGAGCACAGGCAGGGAGGGGCAGAGAGAGAGGGAGATAGAGGATCCCAAACAGGCTCTGTATTGACAGCAGAGAGACTGATGTGGGGCTTAAACTCACAAACTGTGAGATCATGAGCCGAAGTCAGATGCTTAACCAGCTGAACCACCCAGGTGCCCCAAGTTCATTTGTTCCCTCTCTCTCTCTCTCTCTCTCTCTCTCTCTCTCTCTCTCTCTCTCTCGTAATGTCTTTACCTGGTTTTAGTATCAGGGTAATGATGGCCTTGTAGAATGAATTTGGAAGCTTTCCTTTCTCTTCTATTTTTTGGAATAATTTGAGAATCATAGGTATTAACCCTTCTTTAAATATTTGGTAGAATTCACCTGTGAAGCCATCTAATCCTGGACTTTTGTTTGTTGGGAGTTTTTTTATTACTGATTCAATTTCATTGCTAGTAGTTAGTCTGTTCAAATTTTCTATTTCTTCCTGATTCAGTTTTGGAAGGTTATGTGTTTCTAGGAATTTATCCATTTCCTTAGGGTTGTTCCAATTTGTTAGTATATAATTTTTCAAAATATTTTCTCATACTCTTGTTTTTCTGTGTTGTGAGTTACTATTTCTCCTCCTTCATTTTCTATTTTATTTATTTGAGTTCTCTCTCTCTCTTTTTTCTTGTCTCTTGAGGTAGGCCTGCATTGCTATAAACCTCCTTCTAAGAACAAGTTTTGCTGCATCCCAAAGATTTGGATCATTGTGTTTTCATTTTTATTTGTCTGCATATATATTTTTTTAATTTCCTTTTTTATTTTTAGGTTGGCCCATTCATTAAAAAAAATTTTTTTTAATGTTTATTTATTTTTGACATAGAGAGAGAGACACAGCGTGAGCAGGGGAGGGGCAGAGAGAGAGGGAGACACAGAATCTGAAGCAGTTTCCAGGCTCTGAGCTGTCAGCACAGAGCCCGACGTGGGGCTCAAACTCACAGACTGTGAGATCATGACCTGAGCCGAAGTCGGTCACTCAACTGACTGAACCATACAGGCGCCCCGGCCCATTCATTTTAGTAGCATGTTAATTAGCCTCTATGTATTTGTATTCTTTTGAGACTTTTTCTTGTGATTAATTTCTAGTTTCATACCATTCTGATTGGAAAAGATGCATGATAGGGTTTCAGTCTTTTTGAGACTTGTTTTGTGGCCTCACATTGATCTTTTCTGGAGAATGTTCCTTGTGCTCTTGAAAAGAATGTGTGTTCTCCTGTTTTAGGGTGGAATATTCTGAACATCTCTCTTAGGGTCATTTGGTCCAGTACGTCATTCAAAGCCACTGTTTTCTTGTTGATTTTCTATTTAGATGATCTATTCATTGATGTGAGATGTTAAGTCCCCAATTATTATCATATTACACTCAGTTTCTTCTTTATATTTGTTAATAGTTGCTTTATGTATTGGGTTCTGTATGTTTGGTGCTTAAATATCTACAATTGTTATATCCTCTTGTTGGATTGGTCCTTTTATTATTGTATAGTTTCCTTCTTTGTCTCTTTTTAGTCTTTGATTTAAAGTGTATTTTGTCTGATGTAAGTATTGCTACTCTTGATTTCTTTCACCTTCATTTGCATGATAACTGTTTTTCTGTCCCTTCACTACAAATCTGCATGTGTCTTTAGGTCTGTAGTGAATCTATTATAGGTAGCATATAGAGTGGTCTTGTTTTTTTATGCATTCAGTCACCTTATGTCTTTTGATTAGAGCATTTAGTCCATTTGCATTTAATATAATTATTGATAGGTATGTAGCTATTGTCTTGTGTTGTTTTTCAGTTTTCATAGTTCTTCTCTGTTCCTTTATCTTCTCTTACTCTCTTCCTTTGTGGTTTGATGGCTTTCTTTAGGGATATGCTTGGATTCCTTTTTCTTTGTTTTTTGTGTATCTGTTACAGATTATTTATTCATGGTTATCATTATGTTCATACACAATATCCTATGCATATAGCATTCTATTTTAAGTCGGTGGTTGCTTAAGTTTGAACCCATTCTAACAACACTAAAGTTTTACTCCTCCCACCACACATTTTATATATATATGATGTCATACTTTACATCCTTTTATTTTGTTAATCTCTTGAGTTATTTTTATAGGTATAATTGATTTTACTGCTTTTGTGCTTTAACATTCATACTGGTTTTGTAAGTAATTAATATTTCTTTATTATGTTTGCATCTACCTGTGATTTTTTTCCCTTTAATAATTTTCTTACTCCTGATTATGGGATTATGGTCTTTTCTTTTGGCCCAAAGAATTCTCAACCTCTCATTCTCTTGAAAGTGTTGGCCTGATGAAGAAGCGATCCCCTGATGCCCTGTAGCACAATGTCCCCTGTTTACCAGAATCAGGTTCTTCAAGGGTATCTCCTGTATTTGTTGCTTGCACCTTACTGCTGTGGCCAAGCCTCATTTGCTTTCCATCCAGTTGACTGTGTTGGCCCCCTTTGGCTACTGAAGATGCACTGTCCAGGGTTTGGTTCCTATGTTGTGAAGGAGCCAATATGGGGGCTATTGTAGGCTTGTAGTTGGGTGGTATGAGTGTCAGACCAGATACCTGCCTTCAGCTTGTCTGCTGGTATGCAGACTCTAAACTGCAGTGTGCCCTCCTTGCCTGTCTTCTGAGAGGCTTTTGTTGGTGGGCAAGGCTGGCAGTTAGACCAGATGCCTGCCTTAAATCTATCTGCCAGGGCTACAGTCATACTGGTGTGGGTGGTTATCTTTCCCTCTTCTCAGGGCACAAGTCACTTTAGAATGGTGCTGGTCCTTGCCAGAGCTGCTTGCAGGATGTGTCAAGGTAAGAGCTGCTTTGGAGGGATGTTTGTTCAATGGGGCAGGTTGGATGGGGCAGATTTTCAGACCATTGGGATAGAGTACACACTGTTAGCAAGATAGGTGGAGAGTGTGCTGCTTCCTGAAAATGTTAGGTTATTGGAGGGAGGGGGGGACTAGATAAACAGTGCCCCCCAGCTCTTCGTTCTTGGAGAAGTTTTCTAAAGATACCTATCTCTTCAACACACATTCTGAGATTAGTAAATAAACCTCCATCACCTGTACCCCAGGTGCTTTTCATACTGTTGGTTCTATACTGTATCTCACTGGTGTTGTTTATTATGCTGGCCCAATCAGGGCAAGGACTATAACTCTCTAGCTCTCTGAGCTAAGCCCACTGATTTTTAAAGTACCCAGAGGTAAGTTTCACTGTTTGTAAAAATATGTAAAGTTAAATCCCACTGATTTTCAAAATTTTTTTTTAACATTTATTTATTTTTGAGACACAGAGAGACAGAGCATGAACGGGGGAGGGGCAGAGAGAGAGGGAGACACAGACCAAAACAGGCTCCAGGCTCTGAGCTGTCAGCACAGAGCCCGACGCAGGGCTCGAACTCATGGACTGAGAGATCATGACCTGAGCCGAAGTCGGACCCTTAACTGACTGAGCCACCCAGGCACCCCATGATTTTCAAATCCAAATATCATTGGGACTTGTCTTCTCAGTGTAGGTCCCCCATGCCTAAGGTGCCTAATGTGGGGTTTGTTTCATTCCCTCTTCTGTGCTCCCTCCCTTTTCTGGTTAATCTTTCTGGGGGTTTGGTTCCAGATAACATTTGTGCCTCTCCTACCCTTTCTGGTATGGCTCCCTCTCTATAGTTAACTGTGGAAAGTCTGTTCTGTCAGTCTTTGGGTTGCTTTCTTAGTTTCACTGATGCAAGTTGTTATCTGGGTTGTCCATGGGCAAGATGAGCTTAGAATCCTTCTACTCTGCCATCTTCCTCTTCCCAATCCCATTTATTAGAATTTTTTACATCTTAGATACCTTAATTTTTAGTGAAAACTAAGAATTAACTATCAACTATTTGTTTTACCAAAATTCTTTAGATTGGCAAATTTATAACTTGTTTTTTTTTTTCATTTTTCATTGTAGTATTAAGAAATCTAAGTATCTTTGAGTTTCTCTGTAATAAGCAGCTCAAAGTAGATAAACCCATGTTCAGTAATTAATGTTATATCCTATTTGGAAATGAACTGGATATTTAATGACTATCCATCATCTAACTTACTTAGTAAATAAATGGTTTTAAGTTAACAAAAATATTTAGGGAAATGATTTAAATAGACATAGTTATTGTTGAAAAGTTTATTTATAAACTTTTATCTTGTGTCTGTTTAATTCTCTTGTGCATAGTAATTATGTCTAGATTAGTCCTGTGAATTTCATGACATACCAAACAGCTAACCATTATCTTATCTTTTGGCTGACAAATTCTATAAGATATGACATGAACTCACTTGACCTTTAATTAGCCTAGGTAGAATCACAGTATTATATTTAATGCCAATAACTCTAAAGACATGTTGGTTTTAATTAAAACCCACAAACGCAAACCAGTTTTAATATCAAATATTTTCCCAGATCTTGCAAACCTGAAATTCACATGGATTAAGTTTCTATCATATGCCTCAGAATTTAATTTATATAAGCCTTTTTCTTTAAGCCAATTAAATAGAGCTCTTTTACAAATTAATTTTGGCATTACTATCCAGAAGTGGACAATGTCACACATCTACAAAACACACACATACACACACGTGTGTGCACACACATGCACATGCACAAGTGAACATATATACAGATGTAGAGAATTTGTAGCTTCCATTTTAAATTACTGCAATGAATTAGGTATACTCATACACAACTCATTAGTTATAGGACAAGTTGGATCTATTAAAGTGACCTATCCTTCTTTATTTCTGCTTCTGATAAGAATTACCTCCCTGCAATTTGCATATCAAAGAGATGGTCTGAATAAGCATTCTGGAGGGGACCCCAGGTAGACCTTTTACATCTTAAAGGCACAGGGGGAAAAAAATGCAAGTTTCTTTAAGATTTGGGTTCCCTAAGGACAATATTTTGAGATGAATAGAGGAAGTTTGGGATTGGTAAGAAAGATTGGTGGACTTTGAATTGTTTCAGGAGCCACACCAGTGATCTTGAAAATACTTCATTTGGAAAACAAAGACATCTATTTTTAATTGCTCAAAAACGGGTTGCCATCTAACTAATATCAAAGGACTGACACACTCATCCACTGATGTTAGAATGTTTTTCTTTCCCTCTGGGTACATTTAGAGGAGAAGGCCTTAAAAACATTCCTATGAGGTGCTGAATATCATATTACAATCTGACCAAATTTCTGGTCATAATTTTGCTAAATAATTTTAAATATCTCAGGGGTGCCTGCATGGCTCAGTCACTTAAGTGTCTGACTTCAGCTCAGGTCATGATCTCACAGTCCGTGAGTTCAAGCCCCGCATCAGGCCCTGTGCTGACAGCTCAGAGGCTGGAGCCTGCTTCGGATTCTGTGTCTTCCTCTCTCTCTGCCCCTCCTCTGCTCATGCTCTGTCTCTCTCACTCTCAAAAATGAATAAATGTTTAAATAAATAAATAAATAAATAAATAAATAAATAAATAAATATCTTGTCAGGTTTCAGTCAGGAGAAACTGTTAATATTTTTGGCAGCCTTAAACAACACCATGGATCCAAAAGACTTCCTTAAGAGGGTGCAAAAAATGAGCTTCCTAAGACCTAGAGTCACTCCCTAAGATAGCCGCAAGAATCAATAACCTGCAAGTCCCAGGCAGGCAGAAAGCAAGCAAAATTTGTAAAATGCAACAAACAAGAAGGCAATAGCTATCCCTGAAAGAGAAAGGTTCAATAGCCAATTGGTCTGGATTTGGTTAGGGACAGTATGAAATTGTCCCTCTCTTGACTGGGTTCAGGAGATAATCCGTTTACCAAAACTTTTGAGGATCCTCCCTGGGTTAAAGAGATTTTTTAAGTATGACCATTAGTTTGACCTTTGACAAAGAGAAAAGGTACCTGAGGATTGCCTGAGGCTTCGGGTTGAGTTACTTTAAAAGGTAACTGTTTAATAGACTCTTTAGAGTGGAAAGGCAATTCAGACAAAGGATTACTAGAATGAGTACTCAAATAAAGGAAGATGGAGGGGAAGAGTAGGAGTTACTGCAGTCATACGCATCAGTCTTATAGTCTTTAGTGTTAGGTACCTTTTATCCCTTTAATTTTTCATTAGCCTTTTGCAAGGAATCTTTCAGTGAAACTATTTTGGAATTTTGAAACCTTTTGGATGCTTCTCCATGCCAATTAAACCTATTCTGGTTTATTTGTTTTAATTTTGGAGATGGAGCTTTGTAATCTAGTCTGAAGGAAAACAAGTTTTGGAGGTTGCAAGTTTCCCATAATGGCTCTTGAAGTTATAAATTTTCTTTAACCAAGATGGTTTACTCAATTAAAAATGTGCATGAGGAGGAACCAGAGTTTTCAAACATAAAATCAGCCAGAGTCCCTGAAGTGGGGCTCTACTGAGAGAATTTAGAAGCTTGGGTTCCCATTACTCAAAATTGGAGGTTCCGAAAAACAAATGAGTACTCACCAGAAAGGACTGAGCCTTCACAAAAACAGAAAGGACAAAGTCTTTAAACAGATCCTAAATAAAGACAAAACTCAAAATGCAAAGGTAGTGGAGCTCAAATCCAGGATAAAATTTATCCTCAAACTCCAGGATCAATAAGAAAACAGTGAACTCAGTAGGTTCAGTGGGTACTGGCGCCTATTTGTTCACCAGCCTCAGAGTTGTTGAGTGTCTTTCCCAGATCCGAATTCTTTGACACCAAGTGTTACTTGACCTGAAGATTAAAACAGCCAATTATTTTACCAGAAAGTAGGTTTATTCAGGAACAGCAGAGAAATTGCAATTTGGGCCCATACAAGCTACGGCAAAGCATAGGAAAGTTCAGAGATCAAATAGGAATATTAATTTATAGATAGAACGAAGTTGGAAGGGGCTACTTTGAACAGAAGTCCATTGGAGGAAAGAGAGAACTCAGAGTGGTGAGTTGTTTGCTGGCTTGTTTGTGGTGTTTTCTTATTGGCTGACTTGTTACTGGCCATGGAAAAATTCTTCCTGCTGAAGGAGCAAAGTAGATTTCTTCCTGTTCAGAGTGTAAGTTATTATCTCTTCTAGTTGGGGTCTGCAACTGGTGATGAGTTGCTAGGGAGTGAGAACTTGCCCTCTGGTCTCCTGACCCCGTTTTAAATGAGGTTTCCTTCATACAGTTTCAAAAGGAGAAATGCAAGTTCATGAGGAATAATCTTCATCTATTAATGTTCCGTGTAGATCATGTCACACACTTTAGCACTGCCATACTCAACTTCAGATATTCCCAATTCTACACTTAGTTTGCATCTGAAGACTGGAAAAAAATAACTCTTCACTATTAACATACTACTGTTTACACTGTTGGTGTAATAGAGACATTATACTGAAATTTTTGTTGTTGTTTTTAACAAAGGCATTCTAAGATACCTGGGAAGAAAGGCACAAATGAAAGAGAAGTGATTATGTGAATAAATGCCCATTTGCAGCCATTCTGTTTCTCAGCCTCAGGCAGAAAATGGACAGGTGTGAAAAATTGGAAGTTTTCTGTGGATTTTCTTTTCTGAGAATGTATCTGTCACCACTTCTCTGGACACACTAACTTCCTTGGTATTCCTTAAGCACACCAAGTTCACCAATGCCTCAGATCCTTTGTTCTTCTCCTCTCTCTCTGACTAAAATACTTCACCCCAGATATCAGCATTGCTTCCTTTCATTTTCAGTCAAATCTCTGCTTAAAGTTTATTTTATCAGTGAGCCCTTACTACTCTTTAGATATAGATGGCCAGAAAATAGGTAATATCCACACTTCTAGGTTTGAAAATCCAAAGGAAAATAATAAAAGTTACCAGTGATACTATAGACAAAAAGACTAAGTTTCAAGGGAAACAATTAGAATTGGGGACAAAAACGAGTTTTAAGATAAAACTTTTTGAGCAACAGGAAATCTAGTTTATAGCCTAAGAGGTCAGAGTGGGAGATACAGATATGGAAGTTGTCACTGTACAGAACTGAGTTAAAACTCTTTAGGAATCAGTAGAGAGTAAACGAGGTATAAGAATCCAAAACAAACCTCAGAAAAATATGTAATGGGTAAAAGTTGAAAGAATGAAGAACCAGAGCGGAGGAGAAAAGGAAGGCAGCATGCACGGAAGGAACATTGAGATCCTGGAGACAAAATTAAAGAGCGTAGCTTCAAAAGATACTAGGGAGGAGAGTTTTAAGGAGAAAATGACTGACAACTAACTGTGGTAAATAATGGCTAAAAACTGCTCCTTAGATTTGTAAATTTGTAAGTCAATGGGAGACAGTGAATTTAATAGAAAATTAATTGATACCATCTGTTGGCAGTGAAGGTGGTTGGATGACTAAGTTGGAAAAAGTTACTATATCTGGAACAGTCTTAGCAGGAGTAAAGCTATAGGTAAGGTTGGGTATTATAAATTTGGAGTAAATTCATACAGACAAGGAATACAATTTTCTGTTGCAACATTCAAATGAGAAAAAAGAAGTGTTTGGGTTTACAAGGATGGAAGTTGATGTGAAAAACTCAAAAGACCAGAAGGCAAAGAATCAATAATTGATATCGATTCATATACAATATGATTTTTTTTAATAATATGATTCTTTAAAAAGTAAAAGAACTCAGAACATTTTTAGTTTTGTTTTGTACTTACAACTATGTTCCCAAGGCTAAGGACCACCTAAGTCAAATGCTGTTTATAGAGCTTACAATGCTGAGCACTGTGTTGGGTTTATATTAAGCACTTAGTATACAGATGTTTTCACTTGTAATATGGATGATGTTTATTGGAACAAATGTGATTGTATAGCTAATGTCTTTTTCCAGTGTTTTAGGTATCTACCTAAATATCTCAGGGTAATTAGTTTTTTAATGTATTATCAGAATCTAGGTGGATGAAGTCTAAATAGTGAATACATTACAAAAGAATCTGTCTCTCAATATTCAAATTTTTAATATCCTATGGCTAATAATAATAGTTATTATATTAAAAAATTATCTAGTGCTTTATTATGTGACGGGCCCTTTAAAAAATTATTTACATTGTTTCATTTGATATATTCAAAACAACCCTGTGTATCCTCAGCTTAGAAATGAGAAAGCAGGTATAGATAAAATAAATTTTCTAAGGTCGGTCAGAAATGGATGAGCACAGATGATGTATCACATTTCATTATCAGATCACACACACACACACACACACACACACACACACACACACACTACCACCACACCCTGCAGCTGATAAAGATTTTGGATTGTTTGGACAATGAATACACTTTTAGTTTGGTGAGAAACTCTTTCATTATCCAGTGCTACAAGTTACTGGATGAATTTTTTTGCACACCAATCAGTTTTTTTTTTCTAATTTTATCTTTTTCTTATACTATCTTCTCAAATGCAGCTAGTTTTGAATTCTCCCTCCACTCTACAACTTCATTGGATAAACTTTCTTTCTTCCCATTCATCTCAGGTGATATTTTGCCACTATGCAATATGTGTCACTGTTTGTCCATCCTTCTACAGGATTTTTTTAAATAATTTATTTTTAAATTTACATCCAATTTAGTTAGCATATGGTGCAACAGTGATTTCAGCAATAGATTCCTTCATGCTCCTTAACCATTTAGCCCATCCCCCCTCTCACAACCCCTCCAGAAACCCTCTGTTTGTTCTCCATATTTATGAGTGTCTTCTGTTTTGTCCCCCTCCCTGTTTTTATATTATTTATGCTTCCTTTCCCTTATGTTCATCTGTTTTGTATCTTAAAGTCCTCCTATGAGTGAAGTCATATATTTGTCTTTCTCTGACTAATTTCACTTAGCATAATACCCTCTGGTTCCATCCGCATTGTCGCAAATGGCAAGATTTCATTCTTTTTGATTGCCGAGTAATATTCCATTGTGTATATATACCACATCTTCTTTATCCATTCATCTATCAGTGGACATTTGTACTCTTTCCATTCTTTTGTTATTGTCGACAGCACTGCTCTAAGCATTGGGGTACATGTGCCCCTTCGAAACAGCATACCTGTATCCCTTGGATAAATACCTAGTAGTGTAATTGCTGGGTTGTAGGGTAGTTCTATTTTTAATTTTTTGAGGACCCTCTGTACTGTTTTGCAGAGTGGCTGTACCTTTGCATTCCCACCATCAGTGCAAAAGAGATCCTCTTTCTCTGCATCCTAGCCAACATTTGGTCTTGTCTGAGTTGTTAATGTTAGCCATTCTAACGTGTGAGATGGCATCTCATTGTAGTTTTGATTTGTATTTCCCCAATGATGAGTCATGTTGAGCATTTTTTCGTGTGTTGTTTGGCCATCTGGATATCTTCTTTGGAGAAGTGTCTATCTATGTCTCCTGCCCATTTCTTCACTGGATTATTTGTTTTTTTGGGTATTCAGTTTGATAATAAGTTCTGTATAGATTTGGATACTAACCCTTTCTGTCGGTTGCCTTTTAGTTTTGCTGACTGTTTCCTTCGCTGTAAAAAGCAGAAGCTTTTTATTTTGATGAGGTACCAATAGTTCATTTTTGCTTTTGTTTCCCTTACATCTGGAGATGTGTGAGTAGGAAGTTGGTTGCAGCTGAGGTCAAAAAGTGTTTTGCCTGCTTTCTCCTCGAGGATTTTGATGGCTTCCTGTCTTACATTTAGGTCTTTCATCCATTTTGAGTTTATTTTTGTGTACGGTGTAAGAAACTGGTCCAGGTTCATTTTTCTGCATGCCGCTGTCTAGTTTTCCTAGCACCCTTTGCTGAAGAGCCTGTATTTATTCCATTGGATAGTCTTTCCTGATTTGTCAAAGATTAGTTGGCCATATGTTTGTGGGTCCATTTCTGGGTACTCCGTTCTGTTCCATTGATCTGAGTGTCTGTTCTTAATGCCAGTACCATACTGTCTTGATGACTACAGCTTTGTAATACAGCTTGAAGTCCAGGATTATGATGCCTCCAGCTTTGGTTTTCATTTTCAAGATTGCTTTGGCTATTCAGCATATTTTCTGGTTCCATACAAATTTTAGGATTGTTTGTTCTAGCTCTGTGAAGAATGCTGGTGTTATTTTGATAGGGGTTGCATTGAATATGTAGATTGCTTTGGGTAGTATTAACATTTTAACAATATTTGTTCTTCCTATCCAGGATCATGGAATATCTTTCCTTTTTTTTGTATCTTCTTCAAATTTCTTTTGTAAGCTTTCTATAGTTTTCAGTGTATAGATTTTTCACCTCTTTGGTTCAGTTTACTCCTACATATTTTATGGTTTTTGGTGCAATTGTAAATGGGATCATTCCTAGATTTCTCTTTCTGTTGCTTCATTATTGGTGTGCAGAAATTCAACTGATTTCTGTGCATTGATTTTATATCCTGAGACTTTGATGAATTAATGGATCATTTCTACAGTAATTTTTTTAAACCGATTCCCTAATCTTTTATAATAGTTGCTGGTCACTTTATGCTTGTTTTCAAAACCAGTGCCATCTATTTTATGGTGTGTGTGTGTGTGTGTGTGTGTGTGTGTGTGTGCGTGCATGCATGTGTCTGTGTGTGTCTGTGCAGGTATTTTCATCATTCAAACATTTCCACAATGATGCTTTTTAACTAAACAGCCCAGCATTCAGTGACATACTTTCTCAAACATGTTTGGAATGGCTATGAGCTGGCTGATCCAGGCTATAGTTACCTGGAGTTGGCTTTAGCTACAGATTTTGTCCACATCTCTCACCTTCCCTAGATGTACAAGCAAGCTGGGGAGTCTTCTACTGTAATGATAGGAGGTCAAGAAGACATGGTCAATCATAGAGGCATCTATTGTATGTCTGTTATTAGCCCATTGGCCATATAAATTCATCTGGCCATGCCCAAAGTTTATAGACAGGTAGAAATACTTCACCCATCGTGGAACCATGCCAAGGGTATAAATGCATAGCATTACTATAGGAGACTGAAAAATTATGGCCAATATTTAATTTTCCATAGTGAGATTTTATCAATAGTCCCAAGGTTGATGAAGTAGATATGGCAACCAGTAACTCTTATATGTTTGACTGTTCTTTATAACATAAATTACTTCTATAAATCTTGAATATTTATTTTAGAAAGTATGAACTATGGAATATACAATAGTAAAACTGATATCTCATATGGTAAAATAAGGTCACAACATACAGATATAAAAATGATCATTTTTAAGAAAATAAATATTTTGATTTTTTAATTTTACAAAATTCCTGAGATGTAAAGTAGTATATAGAACATAGTTCACAGTTATGAAGGATTTATTAACTTGAGTCTTTTCTTAAAAGTATTTAAAAAATTTTTTTAACATTTATTCATTTTTGAGAGACAGAGAGAGACAGAGCATGAGCTGGGAAAGGGCAGAGAGAGAGGGAGACACAGATTCCAAAGCAGGTTCCAGGCTCTGAGCTGTCAGCACAGAGCTCGACGTGCAGCTTGAACGCACGAACTGTGAGATCATGACCTGAGTTGAAGTCGGGTGCTCAACCGACTGAGCCACCCAGGCACCCCATTTTTTTAAGTTTATTTATTTATTTTGAGAGAGAAGGAGAGACAGGGAGAGAGGTGGGGGTGGGAGGCAGAGAGAGGAGACAGAGAATCACAAGCAGGCTCCATGCTGCCAGCACACAGCCTGATGCAGGGCTTGAATTCACAAACTGTGAGATCATGACTTGAGCCAAAACCAAGAGTTGGATGCTTAACCTCTTGAACTCACACTCAGGCACCCCAATTAACTTTATTCTTTAAATGTCATGTAATACTTGTTTTCAGTTAATGAAAACATTAAATAAATTCAGGGGATTTTTCATTATTTTACTTTCAATGTTAAAATTATATATGTACATGGTAAATTAAATGCAAACCATGCAAAATACAGAATTCTCTACTCCAAGTTCTCCTCCCTTGTTGCTGTCATCTTTTATGTGCTTTTGCTTGTTGTACTTAGAACATTGGGTTTTTAAGCATTATGAAGACTTACGCACAAAATCGAGGGATTGTTTTTAGTCACTTTTTCTAAACTCACTCCCTGCCTGTCAAGAGATACAGAATTGATGTTAAAAAAATGTCCAGTCATCACCAGGCATTCTCTCTGACTGAGTGCACTTTTTTCTTCTGTTGTTGCTGTGGGCTGTAGTTGATAACTTACCCATAATTAAGACAGAACTCTCAGATTCTTAAATCTTATGTTTTTAATTAATAACTTTGCTCCATTAAAAATAAGGTGTTTATTCCCTTGAAAAAGTAAAGGCTGATCTTAGTGAGCTGAATCTAACTAATCCTTTGGTGTATTCTCTCCTTTTGTAGGATTGCACTGCGACTCCTTGGCTTCAGGCTCATAATAAACTCAAATCTGGTCTAATCATCCAGGCAGCTTCTAATTCAAATAGCCCCTACATTCTGGTTTGCATGTCTCAGCTACTTACCCTAAAATTTTGGTTAATAATCTTATGAAGGATTTTTCTTCCCAGTTTTAATAAGGCCCTGCAGGAATTTAGCTATTTTCCGTGTCCTTTTATCAGTGTTTTCTTTGCTTCTTCACAAAGCACAATAGAATTGGAAAAGACTCCAGCCAGTCTAGGGAAGGTTGCTGGCCTTCCTGGCTACCAGCTCCTTGAGTTCACAACCAAGCTCTGGGAATAGTGAGCCTCTGTTTGTTCTTGGTCAGTGAAGACCACATTTGAGGAGAACTGGGTGTGGAGCAGGAAACACTGAGGATGTACTAGTCTCTGATGGTACTTTTGTGTCTCCTTGCCCCTAACCAGCACCAACTTTCAGAACATGGTGGCTGATGCTTTATTTCTGCTTTTCAAGTTGCTTGAAACTTTACTTTTCATCCATCTCAGACCTGGAATCATACAAGGAAAGAGATTATGGGAAATGTAGTTTGGTGTAACCAGATTAATAATAGAACAGCCCTTCACCATGACAATAAATAGAGTTCAGGGAAAGTGTTCAAAAACGTAAGCAAGCTAGAAGAAATGAAGATAACACTTCTGTTAATAGTTGCAAAAAAAACAAACAGTCAAACAAACAAACAAAAAACAGCCTGATGGGAACTGCTGCTTAGCGTGCTGTAGTATATATTCATAGGAAGAAACCTTACAATAAAGTTTTACACACACTTGAATAAAAAAGTTGTGAGCATAATAAAAATGAGGGAAAAATGCTGTGGTTTCCCTTACCTTTTTTAGGTATTCTTGGATTATGTAGGATGAATCTATATGGTCTTTTAATACTTAGCTTAACTAAAGTGTTTCTAACAACTTTATTTTGTTTTTGCTTTTGCTTTTACTTTTTACTTTTCTGATCTTTGTTTCTTGTGACTTTTTGATATTTCTCCAGGGAACTTTTCTAGGTCCTTGAGAATAGGCCTAGGACTTTTCAGCTGGATATTCTCATTATATGGCTTATTGATGGATATATAATGGATGTTTAATATGTATTTTATTAATGAAAGAACAAATGAATAAATTTAAGTGTGTATTTTCCAACCCTCAATTCTTTTTACAATATTTACTTATTAATACATAATATATAGTTCTATAAATATTGGTTGATTATACTGATTAATGATTGAATGTGTAGATCAACATCTAAGAAATAGCTAGAACCTAATTTTATTTCCAAAAAATTCATTAATTAGGAATAATTTAGTCTGTTAACGACATGGATACCAATGCTATCATAATATATTCAACTATTGCCTTTTACAGAATAGTGTATAGGTTTTTTTTTCTGGAATGAAATAGAAATTGATCTAAAGTATGAGAAAATTAAACAATATAATTCACATATTAAAATAAGTAAATAAGAAAAAAATCACATTTGAAACTTTGGGAAAAAACTTCACAAAATTTAATAAATCAAAGTTAGTTTCTTTTTTTTAATGTTTCTTTTATTTGAGAGAGAGAGCACGTGCATGAGTGGGGCAAGGGCAGAGAGAGAGAATCCCAAGCAGGCTCCACACTGTCAGCACACAGCCAGATGCAGGGCTCTATGTCATGAATTGTGAGATCATGACCTGAGCTGAAATCAAGAGTCAGACACTTAACTGACTGAGCCACCCAGGTGCCCCAAAACAGAAATAGTTTCAATAAAACTTGTTTTCTGAATTAATTGATCTCCAGATATGACTGATATAGTATAATAGAATATTTAAAAGCCTAATTTTACAAAGATATTTTAGAGTTTGCAGTGCCCAAGTATTTCAATTTGAAAAATGGTAAATTCCTAGCCGTGCTATTGCTGAATCATAGGGTAGATCTATTTTTAATTTTTTGAGGAACCTCCACACTGTTTTCCAGAGCGGTTGCACCAGTTTGCATTCCCACCAACAGTGCAAGAGGGTTCCTGTTTCTCTACATCCTTGACACCATCTATAGTCTCCTGATTTGTTCATTTTAGCCACTCTGACTGGTGTGAGGTGATATCTCAGTGTGGTTTTGATTTGTATTTCCCTGATGAAGAGTGAGAAACTTAACAGAAGTCCATGGGGGAGGGGAAGGGAAAAAAAGTTAGAGAAGGAGGGAGCCAAAACATAAGAGACTCTTAAAAACTGAGAATATGGGGCGCCTGGGTGGTTCAGTCAGTTAAGCGTCCGACTTCGGCTCAGGTCATGATCTCGCAGTCTGTGAGTTCGAGCCCCAAGTCGGGCTCTGTGCTGACAGCTCAGAGCCTGGAGCCTGCTTCGGATTCTGTGTCTTCCTCTCTCTCTGACCCTCCCCCGTTCATGCTCTGTCTCTCTCTATCTCAAAAATAAATAAACGTTAAAAAAAAAAACCAAAAAACTGAGAATAAACTGAGGGTTGATGGGGGGGGTGGGAGAGAGGGGAAAGCGGGTGATGGGCATCAAAGAGGGCACCAGTTGGGATGAGCACTGGGAGTTGTATGGAAACCAATTTGACAATAAATTTCATATTTAAAAAAAAGTGGAAGAAGGAAATCCTATATCTATATACAACATATGTTTTCATAAAATCAGACAAAAATTCTCACAAATCCTGCCTGCAAATTCCAAACAAATTAGAATGACATATAATAGCTATAGTAAACATGGAAATAATTTCAACTACATAACATTTACTAAAGCTATTGTACACAGAAAGGTTTAAGAAGTTAGAAAATAAAAATATAGGAAATAAACTTCAATTCATTTCATTTAAGTTAGAAGAATGATATAAATTAAATTTTTAAAACCATTCAGGGAAAAACAATTAAATAGATGGATGCAGTAAAGCATGACTATTAAATTTTCTATGTCCATAGGGGTGTTAGGCATGACATATTATGATAAAGATTGGATTAGAAGTCAAAGAAATTTTTATTTTAAAAATGAGAAAAATAACTTACATTATATAATTGCCTGTTCCAGTTTTTGGCCTCCTGCCTTCCTCCTGTCATGCTCTAGTAAACTGTATTTTAGAAAAGGGCATAGTATTATAGCATTTCACAATATAACAAGATTACATATTTGTAGAATGCTAACCATGGCGCACTTCTCAGCTATTGCCTGTAATGAGTTACATTCTTCTTTGAAATCTTTAGTGTGTGTTTTCCTATTAGTGAAACTAAATCTTGTGGATAAATATACGTGATTGACATTTCCTTTGTGCGAATAGATGATGCAATATTAGAACCGGGATGCAAGGCTAACAGTTAAGAAAATGTCTTACAAGACACTTGGATGATGTTTGAGATATTTAGTATTAAATTATAGTTAGAACAACCTCAGTTTGATAATACCTTGTCATTTCTTTTACATATAAATATGGTATATCAACATCAGAATTTGATCAACTATGACAAACTTAGCGAGTAGAATGAGTTTGGGAAATTATCTTGAAATTTAGCCATATTAAGTTAAATAGAATATGTAGGAATGATATTGGGAGTGTTTATTTACTGCCTCATTCATTTAGTGAACATGTCAGAAACAATGCTGAATGTAAGGAAGGATTCTGAAGCTATTAGTAAAATCTTCCTGTACTTGAGAAAATAATCAATTGATCATAACTCAGTAACTTTACACTTTTTTTTTTTAACTAAAAGGCATGCATTTTCAAAAGTAATTTAAAGTCATCACCAAAGTTCTTCTTTATTTATATTTAAATGTTCCATCTATGTGAATGGTTAATTTTATGTGTCAATGTGTTTGGGCCAGGGTACCCAGATATTTGGTCAATCACTATTCTAGGTGTTTCTGTGAAGATATCTTTTTTTTTTTTTTTTTTAATTTAAATCCAAGTTAGTTAACAGATAGTGTAATAATGATTTCAGGAGTAGAATTTAGTGATTCATCATTTACATATAACACTCACTGCTCATTCCAACAAATGCCCTCCCTAGCGCCCATGATCCAGTTAGCCCATCCCTCCACCCATTACCCTTCCAGCAACCCTCAGTTTGTTCTCTGTATTTAAGAATCTCTTATGATTTAATTCCTTTGTGTTTATATTATTTTTCATTAAATGAAATTAACATTTAAATTAGTAGACTTCAAGTAAAGCTCATTATCCTCCATAATTTGGGTGGGCCCAATCCATTCAGTTGAAGAAGAAATTCAAATAGGCCACTCACTTTGGACTTGAATCATAACATCAACTCTTCTCTGGGTCTCCAGCCTGCCAGCCTGTCCTGCAGATTTTAGACTTGCCAAGCCTCCACAACCAGCCAGTTCCTAAACATCTCTGTCTCTGTCTCTCTCTTTATGTATATACTCTATTGATTTTGTTTCTCTGGAGTACCTTGACTAATGCAATATGCTGTTGAGAAACCACAGTTGTATTCTGAAAACTTAGCTTCACGTTTTCATTGAAGTCACCATGTTAGTTTCATTTCCTGGTTTTTTTGGGGGGGAGGGGAAGGCTAGGAGTTACCATATGAGTTATTTGTGAAAAATTTTTAAAGTTTCATTAAGGAATTATGTTTCATATTTATATGGATACATAGTGATATTTGATAAAGTTGCACTGCATGGAAGCAGGTTGGAATTATCTATGATAAGGGGATATTTTTGATGGCTTCAGGTGATTTAATCTCATTTCTAAATCACCATAGGGCTAAAAATGAAGCCTTAATCTAAATAGAACTTGAACTGTGTATTTAAGAATTAGTGCATTTTGTAAGTAGAGATGTGAGTTTTACTTTTTTAATATTTGTTTATTTTCGAGAGAGAGAGAGAGAGTGCGAGCAGGGGAAGGGCAGAGAGAGGGGGACAGAGGGTCTGAAGCAGACCCTGCATTGACAGCAGAGAGCCTGATGTGAGGATCCATGAACTAATCATGACCTGGGCTGAAATCGGGATGCTTAACTGAGACACTCAGGCGCCACAAGTTTTACTTTTTAAAATTTTACTTAAATTTTAGGAGAAAAATATGATATGACTCATTTTTTTTTAATGTTTATTTATTTATTTTGAGAGAGAGGGAGTGAGAGAGACTATGCGAGTGGCAGTGGGGTGTGGAGAGAGAGGGAGACAGAGAATCCCAAGCAGACTCCACACTGTTGGTGCAGACCCTAATGCAGGACTTGATCTCACAAACCTTGAGTTAGTGACAGGAGCTGAAATGAGGAGTCAGATGCACTTAACCCACTGAGCCCCCCGGGCAACCCTGACTCATTCATTCTTAAGCTCTTTCCAGTTTTAAAATATATTGCTAACTTGTCCTACTTAAAAGGAAATTGCAAACATTCTTTTTCAGCCTACAGTTCCAGCAAGTCAGGCAGATCAAAGTTTTTCTATGTTTAGGAGTCACTTCCTTGAGCGTAAAACTCCGGGAACCATACATTCCACCTGTTCCTATTTGTCTTTTCCCTAAAACTTTACCCAAATTAAAGGAATGAATAACAATTGCTTTTGATCACACATCAGAATAGGACATTATAAGTAAATTAATAATTTGTCTGAAACAAAATATTGTCATTTGCATATATATCCCATGGTGACTACTGAATATTCTCTTTTATTAGATGTTCTTGATGTACTTGATGAATTGACTCGTATATTTTATGCATCTGCTACTGTAAGGATAATAAAAAAAAATGAGAAACTTGAAAATCTTCCCTAAAGAGAAATAACGATTTGAGTCCATACACATATGTTGAGGATCTACTGTGCAACTAGTACAAAATGCCAAGTTAAATTTTCAGATATTTTTATCACCTGCTTGCCTGTAGATTGTTCTATATGCAATATAAAATTTTCCTCTCAGAGAATCAGTGAAACAATTATCTATCTATCATCTGACTGGCTGGCTGTCTTTGTATCTACCTATCTATCTGTCATCCATCTTCCATGTAAAGAGCAATACTTTAGCTCTTTTACATAGTCATAGTCATTTTATAGTTTATTATGTTTCCAACCACATATTCAAATCAAAATACTCTTTCATTCTATTTTCCTTTCACCAAATAAATCAAGTGTTATTATTGCAAAAATGCCATATCATTTTTAAATATCAAAATTTAGGGGCGCCTGGGTGGCGCAGTCGGTTAGGCGTCCGACTTCAGCCAGGTCACGATCTCGCGGTCCGGGAGTTCAAGCCCCGCGTCAGGCTCTGGGCTGATGGCTCAGAGCCTGGAGCCTGTTTCCGATTCTGTGTCTCCCTCTCTCTCTGCCCCTCCCCCGTTCATGCTCTGTCTCTCTCTGTCCCAAAAATAAATAAACGTTGAAAAAAAAAATTAAAAAATAAATAAATAAATATCAAAATTTGACTTTTTGCCAAAATTTGACTGGCTTATATAGCATTTGAACAGTACTATAGCAAATATTTTTTTCTTTAATTAGGTTGAACTATACACTGGCTCCTATATCAAATTGAGTTTATGCAGATGTTACTGATAAAGCTTTTCAAATCTAAGAATGTAATTTGGGGAGGAAAAGTCTTTGTCACATGCAAATGAATGTGAGGTGAAAGTTCCATGACACAAATGATATCATGACCTGCAGTCTTTGGAAGGCCCCAAATTTATATTGTCATCTATAGGTGAAAATAGGTGCAAAAGGATCACAAATGATGTTGAGCAATAGCACTTTGGTGAATGCGTGCTTTTGAATAACATGATGATCAGGCCTCAGTTATTACTGTCCAATCAGAGCCTGAACACTGATGAATGACTTTGTAACTTCTGTGTAAAAAATAAGAAGTTCAATAAATGAGGATATTTAAATTTAAAGGAAATAAAATTGGGGCATCTGGGTGGCCCAGTCAGTTGAGCGTCCGACTTCAGCTCAGGTCATGATCTCGCAGTTGACGAGTTCAAGCCCTGCCATTGGGCTCTGTGCTGACAGCTCTGAGCCTGGAGCCTGCTTCAGATTCTGTGTCTCCCTCTCTCTCTGCCTCTCTCCTGCTCATGCTCTGTCTCTCTCTGTCTCAAAAATAGAGATAAACATGAAAAAAATAAAGGAAATAAAATTAACTAAAGTTAAAAGCTCATTTCTTCAATCACTGAGCAAGCCATATTCCAAGTGTCCAATAGCCACATGGCAGTAGTGGCAACTGTTTTGGACAGAGCAGAGTTGAATATGTTCCTGAAAGTACTGTTTGAATGCTTGTTTATTTTTGAGAGAGAGAGAGAGAGAGAGAGAGAGAGAGAGACAGAGAGAGAGAGAGAGAGACAGAGAGAGAGACAGAGCGCGAGCAGGGAAAGGGCAGAGAAAGAGAGGGAGATACAGACTCTGAAGCAGGCTCCAGGCTCTGAGCTGTCAGCACAGAGCCTGATGTGGGGCTCGAACCCACAGACCATGAATGAGATCATGAGCTGAGCCGAAGTTTGCCACTTAACCAACGGAGCCACCCAGGCGCCCCATTCCTGAAACTATTTTTAATAAAATAATAAAAGTAATTAACATTTATATAATACTTGAGAGTACTTTCTCATATGTTATCTACTTACCAAAACAGATGAAAAGAGAATTTCAAAGTTTTATTTTGCTGTCTCAAACCAGAAGTTCAAGGAAATTAATTCTATATGGCCAGTAAAGTCACAGTTGTGAATTTAGCTTAAATATTCTGATTTGAAATAAGAAGTGGTCTGTTTCTCATGACTCTTTTGTATCTCTGTAGCTACAAGCTCGTGTAAAAGACAAGTCTTAAAAAAATATCTTAATTTTTTTGGTAAATATCAACATAACATCATTTTATATATACTCTCAAAATGGTTATTTTCAAACATATACTTTTTGTACGTATAGGTCTTTATTAGATAACCAGTCTTAATATTATGTTATAATATTATATATATTTACAGTATTTAGCTGATACCAAATCTCTCTTAGACCTCATGTTCAACATAAAATATTCATCCTTGGTATGTGAAAGAAGTGAAAAAGCTCCCTCCCCCCAAAAAAAGAATATATATATGTATATAGCAGATTTTAGCATCCCATTTGTTCACTGTTTTTGCCACCATTCCTGTACATGGATTAATAATTATACTTTTTGAACCTAATAATTTATGCATTAATATTTTGTCCTTGTCATGTCTTTAATTTTTGCAATTAATTGTTTTAATAATGGAAAGGTTAATTGTGCCATTCATCAGAATTGCTTGCTGTGAAATGGTAGACAAATAAGAACCTTACAGATAAAGGGCATACTTACTAATCAAGCCTGTCATTTCTTTAGAAAGAAAACTTGCTACGACAGCCTAATATATTTATTTAATTTGCAATCTTGGGATTCAGAAAGTTCCTGCTAAAACAAATAGAGTTACAACAAATTGTCAGATTTATATTTACACTCAGACATATCCAAAGCTGCATATATTTATTTATGTCTAAGTATATGTCCGTGCACATTTGTGTACACTAAGCACACATGTACATGGTCTGTATTCATTTATTAAACTCTTAAACTAGAAAACCAAAATTTCATTTTAAAACCATTATCATGGGTGCTTGGGTGGCTCATTTGGTTAAGGATCAGACTTCAGCTCAGGTCACAATCTCATAGTTTGCAAGTTTGAGCCCCACATCAGGCTCTGTGCTGACAGCTCAGAGCCTGGAGCCTGCTTTGTATTCTGCGTCTCCCTCTCTCTCTGCCCCTCCTCTGCTCACTCTCTGTCTCTCTCTCTCAAAAATAAATATAAAACATTAAAAAAAAAAATAAAACCATTATCAGAGATCATGCCTCTTCAAATTATTAGTGCATGGTAGAAACTTATTTCTGGAAAAGTACTGGAAAAGTGGTAGAAAGATATAATGAAATAAATTTCTGTACCTCCAAAACAGCAAGTCACAAAGTTTCATCTGGGTTGGGGGAGCTATTGGTATGAATGTGCATTTAGGAACTACCTTTGAATGTGTTAGGAACTACTACTCCCTTCCTACTGCTGGAGCTCTAAAGCCAAAGGATGGCTTCTTAAAGGTTCATATCAACAAGGTTTTTGTTGTCTTGTTCTTTTTTATTCTTTTCAATAAATTTCCTTCCAAAAGTTTAGTAGATTTCCAGTCTCTGCTTCTGGTTAATTCCTTGGTTGAATAACCACAACCAAAATCTTGTTTTCACATAGTTTTAAGCCTGGGAAACTCTTGACATTTACTTCGTACTTTGTATGTTCTGCTTTTAATTACCATGATCAGTTTTGCCTGTTTACTAAGAATTAGCCATTGTGTCAAGAACTTTACTTCTAAGCTTCTTTCTTAAACTTTTGTCCCTGAAAACAATCGTTCAAGCAGGAAGACAATGGCTTTTTCCTGTCTTTACTAGAAGACTGGATACCAGCTTTATCTTCTGCTGAAGCTTTAGTTTTAAAGCCACCATGGACAACCATTTCAGTTTAGAATCCAGAAGCAGTTGGATTCTCAGTGTTAAAAGGTTCCTATTCATAAGACATTTCATTGACAAAGATTGGATAGCGGAAGATAGCAGAATTTTTCTTCCATGTCTCTTTTCAGAATAGCTTGCTCTACTCTGAGTTTATCTCTATCTTATAGAACTTTGCTGACAATGGCAAGAAGGGAACCAATAAAATGCCACCAGTCTTACCATTTACCTCTGTGGTTCAGCTGATTTGATTTTCTAAATAATTTGTGAACTAACCACATCTTGCAAAGACCCTTTGTAACAAGGGTTATAGGTTGATCATTAGAACACCAACGATTTCATCCCTGATGTAGACTCAAGGAAAGGGAGAGAATATTAATGGTACTAATTCCAGCTCAAGTAGCCCCTTTATTTTTATTTATTTATTTTTTTCTAAATTAAAAAGGTTTATTTATTTTGAGAGAGAGACAGAGTGTGAGCAGGAGAGGAGCAGAGAGAGAGGGAAACACAGAATCTGAAGCAGGCTCCAGGCTCTGAGCTGTCAGCACAGAGCCTGATGAGGGGTTCGAACTCACAAACTATGAGATCATGACCTGGGCAAAGTCGGGCGTGCAACTGACTGAGCCACCCAGGTGCCCCTCAAGTAGCCCCTTTAAAGAGCTTCTTTGGAAGGTTAAGAAATACTTGCATGTCTCTTCAGAGATAGCATTATGTAATGCCATCTTGAGTAAAGATTCTTTGCCTTTAAACATGGGTTTTGCCCCTTCTTTTGGAAGCATTCATCATATAGATGGCCTGGTATTTGAGACAGAGAGGGATGCATTTCATTCATGCCACAGGAAAAGCTAGTTGCATTACACAAGAAACCACACTGGTCAGTGGTAAGTTCCCAAATTCTAAGGAATGACAATGTCAGTTCTCTCTCTTTTTTTTTTAATGTTTATTTATGGTTTTTGTTTTTGTTTTTTTTTTTTTTTTTGGAGAGAGAGAGAGAGCAGAGGAGGGGCAGACAGACGGGGAGAGAGAGAATCCCAAGCAGGCTCCACGCTGTCAGTGCAGAGCCTGACATGGGGCTCGATCTCAGGAACTGTGAGATCATGACCTGAGCTGAAGTTAAGAATCTGACACTTAACCAACTGAGCCACTCAGGTTCCCCAAGTGATGGCATCAGTTCCTAAGAGAAAAGTTTGATTAATAAAGAGAGGAAGAGATTACACTCACAAGTTCAACCCATTAATAGACAGGATATTACAATAATTCTCACAGTCATGCAATAAACAGTCATGCAATAAACAGTCATTGAACCCTGTTATGTGAGATGCTTTTTTGGATTGCGGAAATAAGGATGAAACAAGGTTAATACAATCCTTGCCCTCAGAAACCCTGAAAGGTAGCATGGTAGACAGATGGAAAAGATATCCATGTTGTTATAAGAAATTTGGAAGAAATAAACAGATTGCTAAGATATGATAACAAATATTTATTGAGTGTTTCTCTTCTTCTAGGCACTGAAGTGCTTAACTTTATTAGTTTATTTAACCTGACAACTCTATGGGGCATCATCATCATCTCCATTTTGTAAATTATGAAACTGAAGCATAGGAAGGCTGCCGTTGGTTGCCTACAACATTATTGATGGCAGACTAGGTATTAAAACTGTTATTTTAATATAGATCTTATATTCTTAATCATGCCACTACATCTCTTTCACAAGACAAGACAGGAGGGACTTATTTTAGGCGGTGGGGAGGGGGGGAGTGAAGGTGACACCTTAGCTGAGACCAGAGGGATGAGAAGTCATCCATGACAAGTGTGAGAAAAGATTGTTTCAGGCAAATGAACTGAATGTAGGCGAATCTCAAGATGAAAATGGGTACAATGTGTTCAGCAAACTGAAACAGGCCAGTATGTTTGGAGAATTGTGAACAAAAGAGGCAAGTGATGATGGATCACATAGAATGTTTTGGCCCTGAGAAAAATTTAGATTTTATTCCAGGTGCAAAGGGAAGCCATTAAAGGGTATTAAAAACCATTTCATCTGCTAAACATTGCTGTCCTTTTCAAGGTATAATGAAGTTTCAGAATACTGTAGCAGAATGGTTAAAAATGAGATAGTCTTTTAAAATATGGCATCTGATCATTCTATTCTTCACAGAAAATCAAATCAACATGATTTCAAGTATTCTCAGAAAAAGGCACTTTAGGCTAAAATCTTTTCATTCATCCACATCCGTCTTTTGTCTTGTGGCTTCTCAGTGGAATACATAGCCACAAATACTTCTTGTTTCTTCAATCAGAGAGAAAGAAATGAACAGATGGGAGATCAAAGGAGCAGCTGAGCAGAGAATCTGGCAGAAATATGCAGCAATTTATAGGTGGATGAATAAAAACTTGAAGGGCTAGTATAGAAACAGACTATAAAAGTGACTCTATTCACATAATTATGGATATGGAGTTAGTGTGTACTCTTTTCTAGTAGGAATTGGTATCAGAATTGGTGGCTGAGCTCTTCTCTAGATAGCCACAAGAATTGCTATCAGAACATGTGTACCTTTAGTTAGGTCCATTCTCCTCCTGTCAGATCTAGCAGGGATTTCTCTAAGTGACACTATGCAATGAGAGCTTCTAAATTGAACATACTTTAAGAGCAAAGATCTGCTTAGGACATTCAGTCTAGATATCACTAATCTGTTTCTGCCATTCTGTTGCCACCTTCTTTTTTTTTCATTCAACATTATTATATGTTATTTTATATAGACATACTCTAGATTCCTTTGAGATTGCCAGTTGTTTTATTCATCTTTCTAGGTCTTACTACAGCACTGAGTATACACTCAATAGCTGTTATGCAAATAGCACAGTTATTTACAATATAAGACAAATATTATCATAATTTAGGCACTTCTTGCTCTAGAATTCTTTGCTTCTGTAGCCTCCATAAATAAGGATTTAAATATTACTTATTGTTTTTTATTTTAATATATGAAAATAAATTATAGCTCTTGAAAGGAAAGTCCACTTAGTTACCTTCCATTTTCTTTTTTTTTTTTAATTTTTTTTTCAACGTTTTTATTTTATTTTTGGGACAGAGAGAGCATGAACGGGGGAGGGGCAGAGAGAGAGGGAGACACAGAATCGGAAACAGGCTCCAGGCTCTGAGCCATCAGCCCAGAGCCCGACACGGGGCTCGAACTCACAGACCGCGAGATCATGACCTGGCTGAAGTCAGACGCTTAACCGACTGCGCCACCCAGGCGCCCCATTACCTTCCATTTTCTACTTGCATTCTTCCCTTCAAAATCTATTTAGGTGAAAAGATTTTTCAACATTTCTTCTTTAAACATTTATTTATTTATTTATTTATTTATTTATTTATTTATTATTTTAGAAAGAGAGAGGGCACAAGTGGGGGAGAGGGGCAGAAGGAGAGACAGAGAGAGAGAGAGAGAGAGAGAGGGAGAGAGAGGGAGAGAATGAGAATCTTAAGCAGTCTCCATGCTCAGCACAGAGCCTGACACTGGTCTGGATCCCAAGAGCCTGGGTCATGACCTGAGTTGAAATCAAGAGTTGAATGCGTAACTAACTGAGCCACCAAGCACCCTATTCTTGAAAACTTTTTTAAAATGATTTTTGAATATATATTTTTTAATGTATTCATTTTGAGAGAGAGACAGAGAATGTGAATAGAGGAGGGACAGAGGGGGAGACATAGAATCAGAAATAGGCTCCAAGCCCCGAGCTGTCAGCACAGAGCCTGACACGGAGCTTGAACACACAAACTACGAGATCATGACCTGAGCCAAAGTCGGACGTTTAACCAACTGAGCCACCCAGCCTCCCCTCTTTAAACCTTTTAAACACATACTTATTAATGCCCACAGCACTTTTTTCTATTTATGCGGGATCAGGAACACGACGAGTGTCCTCTTTCATAACTCCATTTCAGTATCATACTGGAAAAGCTAGTTAATGCAGTAAGAGAAGAAAAGGAAATAAAATTATATTTTGGGAAAGGATAAATAAAACTGTCTTTGTAGATGATGTAATTGTGTATGTAGAAAATATGAAAGTATTTGTTTAAAAAAATCCTGGTACTAAGAAATAATTTTAGGAAGAGTTAGGATACAAATTTGATGTCAGAAAGTTAGTGACTTCTATGTACACCATCAATGAACAAATGGAATTTGAAACACAAAAATGTAATACCATTTATATTAGACTCCCCTCCAAAATAAAATACCTAGGTATAAATTAAAAATGCACATGATTCATAAGAGCAAAACTACAAAAGTCTGATGAAAGAAATCAAAGGAAAATTAAATGGAGAGCTATTTTGTGTTCACATATAGGAAAACACAATATTGTCAAATATTTTTTTCTAACATAATTTATAGATTCACTGTAGTCCCAGAAATTTATTCTATGAATATCAACAAACTGACTTTGCAGTTTATGTGGAGACACAAAAGCACCAGAATAGCCTAGAAAATATTGAAGAACAAATTTGGAGGAGTAACATATCTGACCTCAAGACCTACTCTAAAGCTGGAGTAATCATATAGTTTAGTGTTGGTGAAGAAATAGACAATTGGATCAATTGATCAGAACAGGGAGCCCAAAATAGACCAATGCACATATAGTCAAATGAACTTCATCAAAGGAGTAAAGGCAATACATGGAGAAAAATAGTTTGTTCAGCAAATGGTGTTTAAACAGCTAATTGGACATCCACATGCAAATAAATCTATACACAGATTTTATATCCTTACAAAAGTTTACACAGTATGAATCATGGTTTTAAATGTAAAATAGAAAAGTATAAAACTCTTTCAAGATCATACAGATAAAAATCTACATGACTTTTGGTATAGTGATGACTTTTTAGATACAACACCAAAGGCACATTCCATGAAATAAATAATTGATAAGCTGTACTTCATTAAAAGTAGAACTTCATCCCTGGGAATGACACTGTCAAGAGAATGAGAAGACAAATTATAGACTGGGAGAAAATATTTGCAAAAGACACTTATGATATAGGACTGTTATTTAAAATATGCAAACAACTCTTAAAACTCAATAGAGGGAAGGGGGAAACAGTTAAAAAATGGGCAAAGACCTGAAGAGACACCTCTCCAAAGAAAATATAGATGGCAGGAAATACCTGAAAAGACATTCAACTTCATATGTCACCAGGGATTTGCAAAGTAAAATAACGGGAGACCACCACACACCTATTAGATGGTGAAAATTCAAAACACTGACAAAACACTGCCACCAAATGCTGGCAAGGATGTGCAGCAACAGGAACTCTCATTCACTGTTGGTGGGAAAGCAAAATGATATCACCACTTTAGAAGGCATTGGCAATTTCTTGCAAAACTAACTATATTCTTACCACATGATCCAACAGTTTTGCTTCTTGTTACTTCCTGTAGTGAACTGAAATCTTACATCCACACAGATACTGCACACAGATGCTTATAGCTATTTTATACATAATTGTCAAAACGTGGGAGAAAGCAAGATGTCCTTCAGTAGGTGAATGGATATATGAACTGGGATACACATAGATGATAGAATATTATTCAGCACTTAAAAAGGAATGAGCTACTGAACCATGAAAACACATGCAGGAAGCTTAAATTCATATTAGTGAAAGATGCTAATATGAGAAGGCTACATACAGTATGATTCCAATTATATGATGATCTGGAAAAGACGAAACTATGGAGACAGTGAAAAAGATAAGTAGTTCCAGGTGTTGAGAGGGAAGTAGGGATGAATAAGTAGAGAACACGGAAGTTTTAGGGCAGTGAAGCCATTCTGTATGATACTGTAATGGTGGGTACATGAAATTATACATATTTCCAAACCAGTATAATGTACAACACCAAGAGTACCCGATGAAAAATGTAGACTTTGGATGATATTTTTGTGCCATTGTAGGTCCACTGATTGTAGTAAATGAACTACTCAGGTGAAACGGGGGTGAAGGGGGGGTGGCAGGGTGACTTGTGAATGTGTTTGGTGGAAAGCATATGGGAACTCTATACTTTATGCTGAGTTTTGTTTATAACATAAAACTGCTCAAAAATTAAAGGCTGTTTTTGTTTTGTTCTTTTTTTAATTTTTTATCATTTTATTTTATTTTATTTCAGCATCATAAGTATATTCTTTAATCCTCATCCACTATTTCCCCCATCCCCCACCCGCCCCTCTTCTGGCAACTATTAGTTTATTGACTATTTCTTGGTTTCTCTCTCTCTCTCTCTCTCTCTCTCTCTGTATTCCTTTGCTCATTTGTTTTGTTTATTAAATTCAGCATATCAGTGAAACCATACAGTATTTTTCTTTTCCTTACTGATTTATTTTGCTTAGTGTTATACTCTCTAGCTCCATCCATGCTGTTGTAAGTGGCAATATTTCATTCATTTTTTATGAATGAGAAATTTCTTGTATGTGTGTGTGTACACATATCCAATATACACATATATATGTATACATAATGTATTATTTTTTTATTCATCTTTTGATGCACACTTGGTTTTCTTCCAAGTAATGCTGCTATAAATATACAGGTGCATGTATCCCTTTGATTTAGTGTTCTTGTATTGCTTTGGTAAATACCCAGTAGTGCGATTACTGGATTATAGGGAATTTCTATTTTTAATTTTTTGAGGAACCTCCATACTGTCTTCCATGGTGGCTGCACCAGTTTGCAGTCCCACCAACAGTGCACAGGAGTTCCTTTTTTTTCCATATTCTTGCCAACACTTGTTTCTTGTGTTTCTGATGTTATTTGAACAGATGTTAGGTGATATTGTGGTTTCGATTTGCGTTTCCTTGATGATGAGCAATGTTGAGTATCTTTTCGTGTGTTCTGTTGACCATCCAGATGTCTTCATTGGAGAAATGTCTGTTCGTGTCTTCTGCCCATTTTTTTTTTGGATCACTTGTTTTTTGGGTATTGAGTTTTATAAGTTCTTTATACATTTGGATACTAATCCTTTATTGGCTATGTCATTTGCAAATATCTTCTCCCTTTCTGTAGGTTGCCTTTTAGTTTTGTGGATTGTTTCCTTCACTGTGCAGAAGCCTTTTTATTTTGATATAGTCCCAGTAGTTTATTTTTCCTTTTATTTACCTTGCCTCAGGAGACATCTAGAAAAATTTTGCTACAGCCAATGTAAGAGAGATTAATGCCTATGCTATCTTTAAGGACTTTTATGGTTTCAGGTCTTATATCTAGATCTTTAATCCACTTTTAATTTATTTTTGTGTATGGTGAAATAAAGTGGTCTGGTTTCATTCTTTTGTATGTGGCTGTCCAGTTTTTCCAGTACCACTTGTTGAGGAAACTCTCTTTTTCCCATTATATATTCATTCCTCCTTGGTCAAAAATTGACCATGTAACTGTAGTTTTATTTCTGGGTTTTATGTTCTATTCCATTGATCTATGTGTCTATTTTTAAGTTCCTAAAATTTTTTATTTATTTCTAGTTCTAATTTATTGTGATCAGAGAGTATATATCTCTGTTGCCCTAGTTGTCCCTGAATGCCTACTCGACTTTCTGAAAGGGAAGAATGACAATTTTAAGATTGACTCATTCTATATGAATATATTGAAAGCATTCACATTATAGTCACATTACCTAGTTTTCTTCCATTTCATTAAGACCCCTGAACTTAAAAGGGCATTAAAATGTGAAAAGGACAAATGTCTTTATTTTAAAAGTAGAGTTTATTTTGAAATTCCTTGGCTTTCAGTGTCATTCTTTCTAGATGTTGTTTGGCAATAAATTAAATTTCACATCCTAGGTCTGGTCTGTATTCCTGATGTTTCCTGTCTAAGCCAACATGTACTTACTACAAGACCTGTTATGCTTATTGGGAGCTAGCTCCTGGTACATTTCTAGACAGTCTTGTATTTTTGCTGATATGACAAATGTTCTAGGAAAAGCAGTCCTCCAATTTCTTCTTTTACACTCAAAAGGCAGAGTGTTTTTACACATAGAGGGTGTTTTTTTTACTTCTGTCTTATTCTGCTTCTGACTCTTATTCACACTGTGATGTACATGGTTTTTTCCAGTAAGGTTTCCTTGAAATTAATTAATTATCATTTACCATTCTTTTGTTTGTTTGTTTGTTTGTTTGAAGTATGTAGAGCATCTAGTGTTTCAGTAGTAGTAAAAGAAACTATTTCATAATGATTGCTTTAATTAAAACAAACAAAAACAATATGAAGTGATAATGACAGCATTTTGTGTTTCAGAACAATAGAGAGGTTTTTTGTTTGGTTGTTTTTTTTTTTCAAGGACACAACGTGTATCAGTGTTAATTTGAACATGGAAACTAAGTGGTCCAAGATCCTCATTGGTTTTTAACTAGTTGAACTTCAACCTCAGGTAAAAAGCAAACAAACAACCAAAAAACCAGAAAGCTTTCTTTAGATAGTCACCAGTTTAAATATAAACACCTATATTATTCTCAGTACACACTAGATTTATAGAGCACTGTTTTAATATCTACTAAAGTTGACGATTACAAAATAAGGATTTTTTTTCATGGTTACAGAGTAGACTTAGAGTGGAGGAGGAACATGTATAGAAATGAAAATGAAAATGCCATTCAAAAATCATACTTCAACAAAATAAGCCAAGTTAGATGTTAGATTTTAATAACACAGTTCTAATTACACCTTTCTTTCTGCCTTCCACCATTTTGTACTTACATATCCCATATAAGAAATGGAACTTTTTGACATTTCCTAATATTTTAAAGTGATAAGCTGAAATTACCCTTTGGAAATCATAATTGTTAGTAATAAAAAGCTGCTATATTTCTCTACTATGAAGATGTATTTTAAGCACAAACAGGATACTTCATGTCTTAGCTGTTCTTGTGCATCAGTTAAATTAGAATGCTTTGATATGTTAATTATTTATCATCCTAAATTATGCATCTTCTAAAATTAAAGAAACACATAACCTATAATTTATTATTCATTTAGCACAAAAACGTGTTTTTATGTGGCTGTTTCTCTTCTAGGTACAGGATTTCTGCTTTCATGTAAAGCTTATTAACATATGGCTTCAAGTACAAGATGGGAAAGTTCAGTTATCTAAAAAGATGTACACGCAAAACCTGTATCATTTGTTTTTCAGTGCAGTTTTACCATTTTATATGTAATGATGGTAGAGGCCTGTGCTGTTAGAGATGTCTATATCTATGTATCTAGCTGTGTATGCATTCAGACAAATGCATTAACTTCATAGCAAGTTGAGACAAAGAGAGGATTCTCTGTAATGAAATATGTTACTATGTAGTATTTTGTTTATTTCTAACAGGAAAGATTCTACATTCTTATCTATCTCCAGGTTGCACTGAAGGGAACTATACTAGAAAAACTGACTAGAAAAACACAATATCCTTTACATTAGTGATCTAAAAAACAAAGAAATTATCTAGCTTACCATTTAATTTCTTAAATTAATATGATAGTTACTGTTAATAGTTGATGTATATGTTAGTGATAGCTCAAAGAAGAATGCAGTAGATATAAATTCAAACAAGAAATGCTTCCTAGTTAAGGATCTGTCTTATTGTGGGATATTTGTGCAGAAATTTGAGAGACAAATCTAAGGACTGGTTTTCCCATCTTAAAGTTTTCTCCTAACTTTGTTTAATGTTGTATTAGAAGTCATAACCCTCCTTTGTCATACAATCCTTCCAGAAGAGAAAGAATACCACATTTATTGAATACTTGCATCCATCAACACCCACTCTTGACCTTCACTTGTATTACATACCTTTTGTAGTATTTCTCTAAAATTTAAACTTTAGGACTTTTTAATAGGAACCTTCAAACTTCGATGCAATTATAGTTTTGAATGTCATATCTAAAGTATAACTGTGCTGAACATATTTTCAAACCCAAATGGGATCAGGTGGTTGCAAGGCTAAATGCTTATGGTGACAATGGATCCGTATGTTTGGCATTATAAATAATTGAATATCCAGAGCAATTAAATTATATACACCTAACACACATTAAAAAAATGTTTTGAAGATACTAGGCTCAAATCTCAAATCTTTCCAATACGGGCTTTTGTGTACTATTTCAAATAATTTTGAATGAATAGTTGGGTAAGGCAGACTCTTAGAAGACTTCATAGTCCATTTATTACATGCTCAATAATTTGAATATATTGAGGGTAAATGATGCCCTGTCAAGCAGTCCAAAACATTTAATGAGGAACTAAGGCCCTGAGCTTCAACACATTATGAGGAAATAAGGACCGCGGTTAAAATCTTGTGAAGAACTAAATAAAGCCTTCCAACAATCACACAAGTGAGTTTGGACACAAATCTTGCATTGCACTTGAGCCTTCACAGAAGTGCAAAGCCATGGCCTACAGCTTGACTACAAACCTTCATTGAGAAATGTTGAGTCACAGACACCTGACTAAGTTGTACTTGGATTCTGATGTACAGAAACTGTGAGATTAAAAATGTTGTTTAAAGTCACAAAATTTGGGGGTAATTTATTTGGCAGCAAAAGATAATTAATCAGGGTGCAAAAAATAGTAGCATTCCTAAAATGCTAGGAACTCATGTTACTTTATACATAAACCTATTACCACCTGGTGTTTATAAGGGGTGAGTGGTATAATGGTCTTTTATTCTGGTTCCCATTACTACAAGAATTGTCTGCTGTTTTAATCCACTCATAAAACATTCACCAAACAAATTATTTTTCCAATGAAATACTATAGCTGAATGAGATGGTTGAATACTAAAAGACCAATGTCAATCCGTAAAAAAACCCTCTCTAAGGACAGCAGTATTTTATTGAGCATCTATTTAAATCACCTTTACTATTCAGCAAATCGAGATTATACCTCCAATATATTCACGTAAAAAGATCTCACCGATAAGAGAGCATTAGAAAGTACTTTTGCCAACATTCTATTTCTCTCATAATTTCTTATTATAAAAGATAATCATACCTTATAATCTAAGCCAATATTCCCTACAGCATAAATCATTGTAACATTAAACCTTTATATTTATTGCCTATTCTGTCTTGCTGCTGAGAGTCCTATTAATGCTTCGCTTAGCAAGTCAAAAAGCGACACCTCAGTACTATATAGTACTAGAAAAGATTGAGAAAACTCTTTGTACACAAATCAGTTGAAAGCATAACTTATCTGTTACAGCACAGGAAGATTAAATACATGGCCATAAAAATCCCTGCAATCATGGTAACTAGAGTTGAGGTTGCTTCTATTGCTTTAATAAATCCTTTAAGTATGCTTTCAATCTCTCAACGATTCCTGACAAAGCTTGTGTGCTGTTGTTGTGAATCTGCCTACCTCGAAAGTCCTGATGGTGAATATTTCATGTGGCTTACCACTTCTTTGTGTCTGTAGTTTAGGAGAAGCTAGTGTACTGTTTGCTTGTGCTTCTTAATACCTTATTAGTAGAAGATGGATTTGTACTTCTAGCCTTCAGCCACCTAATTTCATGCTATAGAAGATAAAAATTTCATTTTTGCAAATGATGAATGGAGTGATTATGTTTCACAAATTTTAAGGGCACAAACCATTAACTGAGTCAATCTGAGCACTTGTCATTTTACCCATATGTGTATGTACCATTAAAGGAGAGGAATGTGTTGTTGTAATACCTGACTATTGCCACAAAAGATTCTCTATAAACTTCACATGAAAATTTATTGGAGCAAAGATAAGGCAAAAACAAATTATAAAAATTCACCCTTTCTAAGAGAAATTGATTGCTCATATTTAATTTTGGATTTGAAGTAGTTACTTATTTGCTCTTTATTATGAGGATCCCTGATACAGTGTCAACCAGAAGATTATGGCAAACCGCATTAGGAGAGTACAAATAGTTGTATATTCTTGTTCAACTATATATGTATGCCTTTATTGCAGACTTACAGGATCAGGCAAAATATCAGTATTGGAACATTTGGAAGAAATGGACTATTAAGATACTTCCCTTTCTGGGTATTTCAAGAATGATCATTTCACTTCAATGTGTTGGGCATTGATTCTCATTTCTGTTTTGAGGATTAGCGCTTGATATTTCTCAGTGACACCATTAGGCAAGCAAAGTAAACAGTAATTTCCAGAGTGTCTGGTAAGGAATTCTATGTCACAGAAATCACCATTCCTAGAACATTAATCACACCACTTTTTAACTCTAGACTTTCTTCTTATGGAGCCATACAACCCACACGTGAAGTAAATGGGTTTATAAACCTCTAGGCAGATGACAGTATCAGCTGGAAAAGTAACAAAGCTTGAGTTTTCAAAAAGTTTTGAGATTCTTTTATTTGCAGCCCTCTCAGTTTTTCCCCATTGAGGATGATGTTAGCTGTGGGCTTTTCATAAATGGCTTTTATGATGTTTAAGTATGTTCCTTCTATCCCGACTTTCTCAAGGGCTTTTATTAAGAAAGGGTGCTGGATTTTGTCAAATGTCTTTTCTGCATTGATTGACAGGATCATATGGTTCTTCTCTTTTCTTTTATTAATGTGATGTATCACGTTGATTGATTTGCGAATGTTGAACCAGCCCTGCATCCCAGGAATGAATCCCACTTGATCATGGTGAATAATTCTTTTTATATGCCGTTGAATTCGATTTGCTAGTATCTTATTGAGAATTTTGGCATCCATATTCATCAGGGATATTGGCCTGTAGTTCTCTTTGTTTACTGGGTCTCTGTCTGGTTTAGGAATCAAAGTAATACTGGCTTCATAGAATGAGTCTGGAAGTTTTCCTTCCCTTTCTATCTTGGAATAGCTTGAGAAGGATAGGTATTATCTCTGCTTTAAACGTCTGGTAGAACTCCCCTGGGAAGCCATCTGGTCCTGGACTCTTATTTGTTGGGAGATTTTTGATAACCGATTCAATTTCTTCGCTGGTGATGGGTCTGTTCAAGCTTTCTATTTCCTCCTGATTGAGTTTTGGAAGAGGGTGGGTGTTCAGGAATTTTTCCATTTCTTCCAGGTTGTCCAATTTGTTGGCATATAATTTTTCCTAGTATTCCCTGATAATTGTTTGTATCTCTGAGGGATTGGTTGTAATCATTCCATTTTCATTCATGATTTTATCTATTTGGGTCATCTCCCTTTTCTTTTTGAGAAGCCTGGCTAGAGGTTTGTCAATTATGTTTATTTTTTCAAAAAACCAACTCTTGGTTTTGTTGATCTGCTCTACAGTTTTTTTAGGTTCTATATTGTTTATTTCTGCTCTGATCTTTATGATTTCTCTTCTTCTGCTGGGTTTAGGCTGCCTTTGCTGTTCTGCTTCTATTTCCTTTAGGTGTGCTGTTAGATTTTGTATTGGGGATTTTCCTTGTTTCTTGAGATAGGCCTGGATTGCGATGTATTTTCTTCTCAGGATTGCCTTCGCTGCGTCCCAAAGCATTTGGATTGTTGTATTTTCATTTTCGTTTGTTTCCATATATTTTTTAATTTCTTCTCGAATTGCCTGGTTGACCCACTCATTCTTTAGTAGGGTGTTCTTTAACCTCCATGCCTTTGGAGGTTTTCCAGACATTTTCCTGTGGTTGATTTCAAGCTTCATAGCATTGTGGTCTGAAAGTATGCATGGTATGATTTCAATTCTTGTATACTTATGAAGGGCTGTTTTGTGACCCAGTATATGATCTATCTTGGAAAATGTTCCATGTGCACTCGAGAAGAAAGTCTATTCTGTTGCTTTGGGATGCAGAGTTCCAAATATATCTGTCAAGTCCATCTGATCCAATGTGTCATTCAGGGCCCTTGTTTCTTTATTGACCGTGTGTCTAGATGATCTATCCATTTCTGTAAGTGGAGTGTTAAAGTCCCCAGCAATTACCACATTCTTATCAATAAGGTTGCTTATGTTTGTGAGTAATTGTTTTATATATTAGGGGGCTCCGGTATTCGGCACATAGACATTTATAATTGTTAGCTCTTCCTGATGGATAGACCCTGTCATTATTATATAATGCCCTTCTTCATCTCTTGTTACAGCCTTTAATTTAAAGTCTAGTTTGTCTGATATAAGTATGGCTACTCCAGCTTTCTTTTGGCTTCCAGTAGCATGATAAATAGTTCTCCATCCCCTCACTCTCAATCTAAAAGTGTCCTCAGATCTAAAATGAGTCTCTTGTAGACAGCAAATAGATGGGTCTTGTTTTTTTTATCCATTCTGATACCCTGTGTCTTTTGGTTGGCGCATTTAATCCATTTACATTCAGTGTTATTATAGAAAGATATGGGTTTAGAGTCATTGTGATGTCCCTAGGTTTCATGCTTGTAGTGATGTCTCTGGTACGTTGTCTCACAGGATCCCCCTTAGGATCTCTTGTAGGGCTGGTTTAGTGGTGACAAATTCCTTCAGTTTTTGTTTGTTTGGGAAGACCTTTATCTCTCCTTCTATTCTAAATGACAGACTTGCTGGATAAAGGATTCTCGGCTACATATTTTTTCTGTTCAATACATTGCAGATCTCGTGCCAATCCTTTCTGGCCTGCCAAGTTTCAAAAGAGAGATCGGTCACGAGTCTTATAGGTCTCCCTTTATAAGTTAGGGCACGTTTATCCCTTGCTGCTTTCAGAATTTTCTCTTTATCCTTGCATTTTGCCAGTTTCACTATATGTCGTGCAGAAGATGGATTCAAGTTACGTCTGAAGGGAGTTCTCTGTGCCTCTTGGATTTCAATGCCTTTTTCCTTTCCCAGATCCGGGAAGTTCTCAGCTATGATTTCTTCAAGTACCCCTTCAGCACCTTTCCCTCTCTCTTCCTCCTCTGGGATACCAATGATGCGTATATTATTTCTTTTCAGTGTATCACTTAAGTTCTCTAATTTTCCCCTCATACTCCTGGATTTTTTTTTATCTCTCTTTTTCTCAGCTTCCTCTTTTTCCTTAACTTTATCTTCTAGTTCACCTATTCTCTCCTCTGCCTCTTCAATCCGAGCCGTCGTCGTTTCCATTTTATTTTGCATTTCGTTTAAAGTGTTTTTCAGCTCCTCCTGACTGTTCCTTAGTCCCTTGATCTCTGTAGCAAGAGATTCTCTGCTGTCCTCTATACTGTTTTCAAGCTCAGTGATTAATTTTATGACTATTATTGTAAATTCGCTTTCTGTTATATTATTTAAATCCTTTTTGATCAGTTCATTGGTTGTTGTTATTTCCTGGAGATTCTTCTGAATCTCCGTTTGGTCATTTTGGATAGTCCCTGGAGTGGTGCGGACCTGCAAGGCACTTCCCCTGTGCTGTGGTGTATAACTGGAGTTGGTGGGCGGAGACGCAGTCAGACCTGACGTCTGCCCCCAGCCCACCGCTGGGGCCACAGTCAGACTGGTGCGTGCCTTCTCTTCCCCTCTCCTAGGGGCGGGATTCACTGTGGGGTGGCGTGGCCCGTCTGGGTTACTTGCACACTGCCAGGCTTGTGGTGCTGGGGATCTGGTGTATTAGCTGGGGTGGGTAGGCAAGGTGCACATGGGCAGGAGGGGCAGGCTTAGCTTGCTTCTCCTTAGGTGATCCACTTCAGGAGGGGCCCTGTGGCAGGGGGAGGGAGTCAGACCCGCTGCCAGAGGGTTGGCTCCGCAGAAGCACAGCGTAGGGTGTTTGCACGGAGCAAGCAAGTTCCCTGGCAGGGACTGGTTCCCTTTGGGATTTTGGCTGGGAGATGGGTGAGGGAGATGGTGCTGGTGAGCGCCTTTGTTCCCCAACAAACTGAGCTCTGTCGTCTGGGGGCTCAGCAACTCTCCCTCCCGTTGTCCTCCAGCCCTCCCACTCTCCAAGCAGAGCTGTTAACTTATGACCTCCCAGATGCTAAGTCGTGCTTGCTGTCAGAACACATTCTGTCTGGCCCCTCTGCTTTTGCCAGCCAGAACTGGGCTCTGCTTGGCCGGCAGGCCGTCCCTCCACCCCGGCTCCCTCCCGCCAGTCCATGGAGCGTGCACCGCCTCTCTGCCCTTCCTTCCGTCTTCCATGGGCCTCTCGTCTGCGCTTGGCTCTGGAGACTCCGTTCTGCTAGTCTTCTCTTGGTTTTATGGGTTAGTTAGGCAGGTGTAGGTGGAATCTACGTGATCAGCAAGATGCTCAGTGAGCCCAGCGTCCTCCTACGCCACCATCTTCCCTCCCTCCGCCCATAAATTCTGTAGTTCTGATGATATTCTCAAACCCTGAGCCTTAGAATCACATACTTAAACACAATCAAGTCAATTAACTAACCAACAGAAACAAGCATATCTAAAGTCATTCTTCATTTCCTCTTTCTCTGATTCTATCCAAGTTTCTGTTCATCCTCCCATAAGATGGTTTATATCACCTTCTCTTTGGCTATATTAGGCTCACACTTCTGGTTACTTCAGCTGGTCTTCCTGTTTTAATGTCCTTGGAGCTTAGTTTTTGCCTGTTGTAGAGATCTATTTTTCATTCTTAAACAAGTGTTCGGTTTTATCTAAAATTAAGAGATATATCTTAGTTTTCTCCCTGCCTCTAAAACCCCAAAAGAAGTAAGCTTTGCTTTATTTTGTCACTAAGAAGATTCTGATAAACTCATAGATGGTCTAAGAAGTGCTGAATATGGCAGCTTCTGCAAATTCAATAAAGAAGCTTGAAATCTATACCCAGATTTTATTAGCTAAATAAAATATTGAGATATTTTATAACATTATAATGTAAGAAGTCATATCTCTAACAAGCCAGATTGTCTCAGTTTATAAATTACTTTCAGTAATTAATACATTGTTGAGGGATTTATATTAAAATCTGAATAAAAAGCCTACTTGCATTAGGATCCTTTATGGCAGATATAATGGCAATATGGTATGATTTAATAAGACAATAAAGAATTTGGTTTATGAATTATTTGCTTAGTACTGTGTTAGTTTCTGCAGAGAGTTAAGTGATATCTTATTCCCTGTGCTAAGTTTTTTCAACGTATTAGCTAATTGAGACCTCATGACAATTGTATCACTTAGGAGGGTCAGACTAAAGGTAAGCGTCTCCTTGCTCAATTTATCAAGAATTTGAAAACAAACCTATTTTCAAAGCCCGTGCTTTAATCATTACTCATTTCTGCCTTAAGAGGTTTTTATATTTGTTTGAGACATCAAGCATATAGTGAGATCGGTAAATGTTTATTTAGTGAATAAATGAATGAACGAAGGGGAAAGAAGAGACTTATAACAATTTCTTGTCCTTGGAATAAGGGCCTTGGAATTTGTACAGGATTTTAAGAGTAGTTACCATAATAGTGAACTCTGCTCTAGGATAGCCATTTTTTACCTCCCCAATTCTAAATGTGAAAGTGAGTTAGAAGAACAAGATGTTAAATTTGACTAATTATCATTTGCTGTTAAGAAGGAAGAAGAACATCTTTAATTTACTAGGGATACCGTGTCTCTGTAAACAGATACCATGTTTAAAAAAAAGTTTTTTTCATGTTTACTTTTGAGAGAAAGAGAGAATGAAAATGAGGGAGGTGTAGAGAGAGAGGGAGACACAGAATCTAAAGCAGGGTCCAGGCTCTGAGCACAGAGCCTGACCAGGGGCTTGAACTCATGAACTGTGAGATCATGACCTGAGCCAAAATTAGACACTTAATCGACTGAGCCACCCAGGTTTCCGAAAAGATATCATGTTTTTAACAAATAACCAGAATTTATCAAATAGGTAGGATTAAAGCTTGAAAATATTCACCACGGAAACATTGAACCAAAAGAGATTCTCTCTCTCTCTTTTTTTTTTAAACTTTATTTATTTTGAGAGGGAGATAGAGTAAGGATGGGGGAAGGAGAGAGAGAGAGGAAGAGAGAGAGAGAATCCCAAGCAGGCTTTACACTGTCATCACAGAGTCTGACACAGGGCTTCACGAACCATGAGATCATGACCTGAGCTGAAACCAAGAGTCTGACACAACCAATTGAGTCACCTAGGTGCCCTGATAGTCTTTGTTTTAAGCTGGTTTCAGCTGTGAACATTTTGTGGGAAAGTTTTTTAGAAGTTCTATGTCTCAAGCAAGTAAAATGCTAAGGTGTTATAAACGATTCTTTTGAAATTTTGAGAATCAAGGACAGTATCTTTTCTGACTCATTATAAGGTGAAGGAATAGACATCTAACAAAAAGTAAAGATACATAACAAAAAATAGGCCAAATCGAATTGATCCCAAAAGTCATAGAAAATGTAATGTTTTTTAGTGTGTTAAACTCATATAGTCCTGTAGAAATTTGGGATTGTTGGAGACTTGTGTGGCTTCAACATTTTTTGTGCATTAAATTAATAATTTTGAAAGCACTTCCTTAATGCCTAATGTTATAGGGGAAATGATGGCCCCCAAAGATGTCATAACTTTGGAACCTGAAAATGTTACTGTACATGTTATGTGAGATTTTACAGATCTAATTAAGGGAGGATCTTGATGAGAGAGATTATCCTGGATTATCCAGGTTGGTCCTGTGTAATCAAAAGTGTCCATGTAAAGTGAAGAGAAGAGAGTCAGAGTCACAGGAGTTCTGATGATGGAAGCAGAAGTTGGAGCCAGGTAGAGCCATTAGCCAGGGAATGCGGCAGTTTCTGGATGCTGGAAAAGGCAAAGAAATGGATTCTTCTCTAGAACATCCTGGATTAGCAACAGTTCTGGCAACACTTGAATTTTAGCAAAGCGAGATATGTTTTGGACTTCTGACTTTAAAGTAGTAATGTAACAAATTTGTGTTGTTTTAAGCCAATAAACGTGTGTTAATTTGTTACATTAACAATAAGAAACCAATACACTTAAATATAGGAAAAATTAAGCTGTTACTTTTTTTTTTACCTTTTTTAAAAAAATGTTTTATTTATTTTTTGGGAGAGCATGCGCACAAACCGGGGAGGTCAGGGAGAGAAGGGGACAGAGGATCTGAAGCAGGCTCTATGATGACAGGCTGACAGCAGGGAGCCCACTGTGAGGCTGGAAGTCTCTAACAACAAGATCATGACCTAAGATGAAGTGATGCTCAACCGACTGAGCCACCCAAGCATCCCTTTTCTACTTTTAATAATACATAAAGCTGTGGGGCACCTGGGTGGATCAGTCAGTTAAGCGTCGGACTTAGGAACAGGTCACGACCTGCAGTTCACAAGTTCAAGTCCCACTGTCGAGGCTCTGTGCTGACAGCTCAGAGCCTGAAGCCTGCTTCAGATTCTGTGTCTCCCCCTCTTTCTGCCTTTCTCTCTCTCTCTCTGTCTCTCAAAAATAAATTTTAAAAAGTTAAAAAATAAATCTCTTAATAATACATCAAGCTGCTAAATATTTCTGCACTCTGAGACATAGAGAAGAGGATTCAATGAAAGAAATGACACTTTGGTTACTCCTTGAAGAATAAGTAGAACTAGATGGGTGACCAGTTCTTTTTTATTTGTCCAGGACTTTCCTAATTTAAGTACTGAAAGTCCCACATCCTGGAAACTCTTCAGCTGCAGGCAAATTGTGATTATTGGTCATCTACAATAGCCTGAAATTCTAGGTTAGTCAGCCTATGTCCTCATGAATAAAACAATGATGAAACCAGCCCACTTGCTGGTTGCACTACATAGAGAAGTTGAATTTTACAAATGGCTTGTATGGTAAAGCATGCAGGAAAAAAATTACCGAGAGTCAAAATTGCTTTTGAAAATTCCTTAGGATGAATTTGTGTTGAAGATGGGCATATTTTCTCTCAGCAAGTCTGACACAATTTTTGTCCCAGAGATGCGACAGATTGTTCTTTCTCTCGTTAAGCCCCAGAAGGAATTGACTTGTGTTTAGGGACCATGTAATATGAAAATCACAATAAAACTGGTTTATTGAGTAATCAATCACTGATTAAAGTCCACTTCAATCATTATAAAAGTTTTCTCTCATCTTGATTATCATCTTCTCCCCATGTAGACTTGAGCTGGGGGCCTGCCTACTGCAGGTGTTAGAAGGTAGGGAGAGAGGGAGGCATTTTTTGTCTCTGAAACTTGATCCCTCTTTCTCCTTAAGTCCTCCCTCTAGTAATGTGCTGGTAAGATGGGGAAGGAGAGGAAAATACATCCACTTAATTGACTGCTATGTGGTCAATTTTCTCTTGGCAATTCCTACTTCTTTAGCTAAGGTGGACTGGCCTCTAATTTGCTTTTTTAGGACATAGGTATGAATTCATCTGAGGGCTACAATGGATCTCTCCATTTTGCTTCCTTCTACTCATTAGGAGTGATCTCCACAGCCTTCATCCCACCAGGGCTCTTTGGTCCAGTAGGTAGTCAACTTGGGTGATTTTTAATGAATTTTCTCCCTGAAGTATGCCTAATGCTGCACTTTTTGACATGTGATTGTGAGATGAACTTTTATCCCACAAGAAAAAAAGTAATTCTTCATACTTAAAAGGAAACATCTGAGCACAGAAAAATAATGTGTAGGTAGTCGTCTAGATCACTACTCTCCTTCTCCATCAAAATGATAGAAACATATATTCAGAAGATCACTTAGTATGCATGAATGTATACATGTATGCTGCAACATTATGCAAACCAGATTCAATTATGTGAGAATTTTCTATTTCATTCCAAGATTCATAGAGGTTCCAGATAATCATTTTGTTTCTGTAAGATTCAAAGTGAAGTAAGATTAAACATGAATTCAGAAGTCCACACTTGCATTCCTCTAAAGTCCATCACATTCTTGTGCTTTCCATAGTGTCTACATTATACACTGGAGCTGTAGGTCAGTATACTAAAGTGAGTCTATTAAATTTAGTCCAGGTTAAGCATGAATTTGAAAAGATAGATTTAGATTTCCTGAGATATCACTTTTTAATAATGATAAATATTTCTAGTTTAATTAATCACCTCACTAATTTATTCCAGCCTAATCCTGTATTTCTTAGCGATATTAAGGATGAGTATCTCAGAAGGATTTAAATAGACTCCATTGGGAATCACACTTAACACACAAAATGATTTCAAACTCATCTTTTCTCCCTAGTCCAAGTGTCTTAATTTGCTTTTCAGAAATCAGTATATTCAGAAATGACTAGAAAGTAATCGTCAGCAAATTAACTAATAATATGAAAACAGTTTATTTCATGTCACCTAAAAATATCACATTATTTATACCTAAATGTAGTTTATTGTTTCTGTAAATAGTTTAGAATGGTATTTTCAAATAATGTTATTAAGATTATTCTAAGTATGCTTGGGGAGCCTGGGTGGCTCAGTCGGTTAAGTGTCCGACTTCGGCTCAGGTCATGATCTCGCGGTCCGTGAGTTGGAGCCCCGCCTCGGGCTCTGTGCTGACAGTTCAGAGCCCGGAGCCTGCTTCCATTCTGTGTCTCCCTCTCTCCCTGACCCTCCCCCCGTTCATGCTGTGTCTCTCTCTGTCTCAAAAATAAATAAACGTTAAAAAAAAATTAAAAAAAAGATTATTCTAAGTATGCTAATAGCTCATACACTGCTATAATAGAGGGGCTCTGCAGTCACAAATGCTTATGGAATACTGAGGATGATACATTCCTCTTAAAATTCTTGGCACATGTTAACATAATAAAAGCTTTGTTAAGTCCTATAATATAGAAATATCTAATTTATTTAACTGAACATGTCTCAAGCATATTTAATCTTGGAAATTTGGGGGGAAACATTAAAATATTTCAGAACACTAATGTTCACTAATGTCAATTTTCGAAATGCTATTTGAAAGGCTTCTTCGTAACTTGAGCAGATTTTTAAAATAAATGCTAGCAGTTTTTAGTATATGAATATAAGATCAGAAATTTATAAAAATGAAGCTTATATAAAACAATCTTTACACAATAAAACAATTTATATTTTACGCTTAGTATGTCCCATGTTTTATTGTCTGTACACAGTGATAAACCTAACTGTAGATGAAACTGTATGATATTACTTTTAGAAGTCTTTTTATAGAACTAGGGACAAGTAATAAAGGAGTGAATTAAAACACAGCAAGTGGGGATGGAGAAGAGAATATAGATTTGAAAGTACGTAACAGGTAACTCAATAGGCCCTGGTGACTGAATTGAATGTAGGGACAAAGACAAATTGCTTATGACAGGATATTTATTGGTGGCACAAATGCAAACATGCATACAAGAGGGGGCAAGATGTAGCAGGGAGGTGGGGAGTTCTGTTTTTGACTCTTTGGTAATGAGTTAGCTCTGTAACAATCAAAAACAGACATGTAATAGTTATTAAATATATGTAAGAAGTTCAAGGGAAAGGTTGGGACTAAAGCTAATAAGTAAGGCATTATCAGCATAAAGGACATAGTTGAACATATGGAATCATATAGGATCATTCAGGAAGAGAATCTTTAGTCAGAAGCATAATGTGGAATACAAAATCATGGGGAGTACAAATTTTTTAAAAGTCATGTTGTACAGGAAAGGGAAGTGAAGAGGATCCAGGGAAGAGATAAAAGAGATAGGGGTCTGTATTAGGAAATCCATAACAATTCAACATCATAGTAAAGTAACCAAGCAGCTAGAGAATTTCAGGAAAAAGGGAGTGATTGGCAATTCCAAAATTTAGCAAGTAACCCCAATCAGAGCAATAGTAAACAGTTGCTACTAAACTTGACATTTGGGAGCTCATTAGAGCATTTAATGAAAATACTTGAAAAATCTTTTGGTAGCAGAAGTCAGATTTCAAGAAAACAGGAGAAAGCAGTGAGGAATAGAAGTGGTTAAAAAGATTCTTTCAAGAGTTTTAAATGGCTTGGGCAGGAAAAAGATTTTGTATCAACTGGAGGTAGTGAAGTGTGGAAGGGGAGTGGAGAATGTGAGCTCTTAAGTTTGTTTATAGACAAAAGGGAGGAAGCATTGGAAGAAGGCACAGAATAATAAATCCTAGGGAAAACAGGAGGGAATTGGATTAAAAATACAAGTTGGATAAATAGGACTGAATATAGAAAGGAACTCTTAGAGGTTTAGAGAAAAAGTGGTAGCTTACAATACTTTTGGGTCAATTTCCTTGATGTTATAGGAGGCAGATTTTGTGATGCGACTGAGCAGTTGACTATCAAAACTCATAATGAAGATTTGTGAATGTTTTTGTGATGAATGGAAAGGAATGTCTCATTTGGTGAATTCTGGGGTGATTTACTTGTTCTCCACCTGGAGAACAATCACTTTAATTCCAGTGCAGTATATCCTCTACTCTCTTCTTTTTCCTTGCCCTTTCCTAAATTAGTGATATATTTAGATATTCTGTCTTAATATGTTGTTGGAATTTTTCTCCTCCCTTACTTTTTTTCTTCTTCCTTTTTCCTCTCTTATGTTGCTGCAATTCCACATACAGTTGACCCTTGAACAACACAGGGGTTAGGGGTACTGACCCCCGACTCAGTCAAAACTCTGCATATAACTTTTAACTCCCCCAAAACTTAACCACTAATAGCCTACTATTGACCTGAAGCCTTACCAGTAACAGTCAGTTAGCACATATTATGTGTGTCCTATGTATTTTATGCTATATTTTTAAAACTATATAGTAAGCTAGAGAAAATAAAATGTTATTAAGAAAATTGTAAGGAAGAGAAAATACATTTTACACTGTTGTGTTGTAAAAGATTTACATATGAGTGAAGCCATACAATTCAAACCTGTGTTGTTCAAGGGCTGTGTATCCTACTAGACTAGGATAAGCATTATTATACATGTATAAAGATAGGTATGTATACATAGGAACATTTGGAAAAAATAAAATCATGACAAAGTGCCCTTTCTAGAGGAAGTGTTTTTTTATTATAAGCAGTCATGTAATCAATATTTTTAAACATCTTAATAAAAGAAGTAAACTTTTCTATATTGCTATAATATTAAAATCTTTATTTTCTGTCACATTTTACTATTTGCCAGAGGAAACTTTTTTAATGTTTCTCCCGATGAATATAATATCTAATGCCTTAGATACAGTCTTTCCTCTTTTTCATTTCTGTCTTGCTTTCTTTTTTTAATGTTTAGGAGAGTTTAGAACTTATTACATACATAGTTTATTCTTTATTAGCTTGCTTCTCTTTTCTCCATACAAGATACTTAAATCCTTGAAGGCCAGGTCCTATTGAAAAAGATTAGCTAAATATTTATCAACTTGGTGACTTTAAGAATGTTAGTTGCTTAGTCCTTCTCTCTTTCTCCTCCATTGTATATTCCTATAGAGGACTAAATATGGCACCTATCACATAGAGGTTTTCGTACACTCCATTTGAATTGAATTGATAAAGTTGCATTTCCCTGAACTACAACTGCTGCTGGCTTGCTTCTTAAAATTATTAACCATTAATATTTACTATTTATATCTCTCTTTAATTTTATATATAATTTATAGTGAGTTCTACTTTTTTTTCCAAACTGCCAAACCTCTTTGGCTACATTTCGGGTATTCTCTCTTTGAGAATTTTTGTTGGGAGGAGAATCAACCTCCCATGAAACGGACTAAAATGTTACATACTCACTTTTGTGGTTCTTTTGCAGCTAGGAAGCACGCTTCAGAATGAAATTTGGCGAATTTTACACCTGGTAAAGATTTTGCATTGCAATAGTCAAGCAGAGGATTTATTCAAGCTGTGAGAATAGCAGTAAGACCAGCATATCCACTTTCTGGACTGGCCTTATTTTTGGTTCTAGCAGCCATGCCTGGCACCCAGTACTTTTGGAAACTTGCTGGAGTTCAAATTTCTATTGCTTGGGGTGTCCTCATTGGGTCGATATGGATCGTATATGAATTGTACGTGGATTGTATTTGCTGTGTAACCACTTTGTTCCTACTCATGCTTTCTGGCCTAATTCTTGAATTTTCCTGTCAATTTAATGAGCCACGCAGTTTTTTTGTTTTTTTTTTTAGCTTTAGTTAAGATTTGGTTTTTTGTTACTCACTGTAAAATACATTGTTAATATGTCAGAGAACAACATCATTTTTTTTACTTTATTTTATATTTTGTTTAATATCACTTGTTTCTTGTGACAGTTTGACATAGATTTGGGATATGACATGCCTTATTTGGTTCATAGCTAAAGAATCTGTTTAATATTACTTTTAGGTAGTAGGAAAATGTGTCCTTATATGTATTATATTATAAAAGCTTAACATGGTTTTAAGCACAGATTATATCAAAGATTTGTATTTCAAAATTCAGTTATTTTTGTACATTTTTAATCTCAACAGGTCACTAATAAAAAGCTAGGAGATTTTTAACACAATTTTGTTGAATTAATTAGGACAAATTATACTTCATTTAAACTGCCCTAATTAATTTTTGCTTATGCTATAGTGTTAAAATACTTTGTGGGCATTTGGTGTGCACTCTTTGCAAAATGAGGAAATATAACCTTATCACCAGTTAACATATCAAGTGTCTAACTAAATTTAGCCGAGACTTGTCCTATTATCCAAGTTCCCACTTATCCAAGTTGACTCCCATTAGCCACTATGCCATAATGGCTTGTGGGAAGACTGAACAGAAAATTGAATTAATGCAAGCCATTTCTCAATCATTTCTCATTCTCATAAAATAATTAAAGCTGATGTAAGAGGGCTCATTAAAACGGAAAACATTAGGCTCATTAAAAAGCCATTAAACCATCTCACTTCTCTGATTTATTTTATTGTAACCTTATTCGGCCATTGTTTAAAAGTCACTGCACCCAACATTTCTTTTCTCATCATTGAGGAAATGTTATTCAAAATGCACATCCTGGCTATGTGGCCATTTGATCTTAATATCATCTCAGAGTACTTTTGCTTAGCATTTAACTCTCTGAGACCAGCATATGACGACTGCAAATTAGAAATCATGTAACAATACCGGATTGGATTGGATTTACACTTCAATATTTATTTCAGATATTCTTCAATTCATAAAAGCTCATAGTCTTTTAACCTTATGTTGTTTAAACTTGAAGCTGCATTACTACTCATACAGCCAAAATGAATGTCCATTGGTCATTATATGATAATGTTTATTTTTTTTAAGCAGCAAGTTTCTCTTGCCAAACCAATGAAAGATCTAATCTGGGAAAATACATCTCTATGAAAGGTTTCAGTCCTACAGGTTGTATTTTAAGTATGATAAAATTAGATGCTAACTGGTTTTCTTTTTTTCTCATAACATTATTTCCCTAATATGCCAGTGCAAGTATAGATCTAAATAAAACTGACTTGGTTTAAAAATAGTGCAGTAAATATAAGAATTAATATAGAAGATATCATATAGGAGATAAATACATTCTAATATATTCTTGTATTAGGAAAACTAACCCTAGCAAAGCAGTAGACAAGCCCTGAAACCCAGTGGCTTAATCTTAATGTCACAGTCGAATGCTGCTTTTGGCAACCTTTCTCCGTCTTATAATTGTGCCTTTTGGAATGTGGTGGACATGATGATGCGTCATAGAAGGACTCATTGCATCTAAGGACTGATTAAAGCAGGTACGTGAAGGCATGACTGCTTCAGTGTAATATTCGACGTTAAATAGGCCCTTTTCTTTTCTTTTCTTTTCTTTCCTTCCCTTCCCTTCCCTTCCCTTCCCTTCTCTTTTCAAATTTTTCTAGCTCCCAGAGAGAGCAAGACAGGTGCCAGGATCTCAGCTTAAATTTGATCCTCTGCCCAATCCTGTTTCTTTCCTCTCCTTTCCACAGGTATTATTGATCCCAAAGGCACTATTTACTACATACAGTGTATACTAAACTGTATCTTGGAAAATCCAGATTCCAGAAAATCCAGTCTTCATTGTGGACAACATAGTCTCCAGTGTTGTTGAGACAGATATAAAAAAGAGAGAGATGGGAAGGATGTCAAATTCCACAGTATCAAAGTAGCATATCATTTCTATTCATTTCCATGGGCCAGAACTAATCATATGGCACCAAGTGAACTATAAGCAGATTGTAGATATGTTGGAACTCTTGTTTGACTCCTTTCTGTACAATATACTAACAGTCATTATGACACAGTGAAAATATTATTAATCATTGTAGTTATTACAGGACCATCTTTATGTCCAATCCTTTTGGATTTTTATATGAAATATTATGCCTATTTCTTTATGATAATTTAAATTATTCTTTATACTTAAAGAAAAAAATATATATTTACAATCCTTCGCAGCATTTTTGCCCTATGTATGAAGAAAGATTAAAAGCAGGGAATTGACTTGTTGTTTTTGTTGTTATTATTATTATTATTAGTTGTAGTAGTGTATTGGGTCACAGTCTGATTGGATGAAATTAATACTATTTAGAATCCTAGTTTGAAAGGATAGTTTTTCCCACCCACCCAATCAGTGAACCAGCTTATGTGTTTGTAGCACAGTAAAATAATAACTATCATCCTAATGATCATACTGAGAAAAGAAATTACAACGATAATTAGAAGTTATGGAGAACTAGTTGTGTGATAAGCTACAATTATAAAAGTGGATAGCATTATTGTCCCTATCTAGTAAGAAACAAGAAGAGGCCTTGAGAAAGTAGAAAACTTCCTTAATATCAGCAAGCCGTAAGGATTGCTGGAGTTGCATTTCACATCCATCTGGCTCCAATACCTGTGTCATAACTATTGTACTAGACTCCTTGGGATAGTCACGCCTTACATGTTTTTGTCCAGCCTTCCTCCTTTGCTTTAAAGTCATCATGAAACTAAATGCCACTGAACACTTTCCATTCTCTGTATTTAAACTCAAAACAATTGACTGAGCCTAGAAAATACCTTAGAAAAGTGTCTCTAAAACAACATGCCATTTTTCTTTCTCAAATGCTTTTGAATCTGTGTTTGTTTCTTATGATTTTATGTTTATGTTCTTGAGTAAATTGGGAAAATGGTCATATGACATGGGTGTGACTATTATAAATGAAGTAACACTAATACTAATATTTCCACTTACTAATATTTATACTGATTTAATGCGTAACTCTTACTGAAGTTTAAATTTATAGTATAAATACTTTAATCTTAGATCCAAATGAATGAAACATGTTTAATTTGATTGAAGAAGGAAGTTGCAGTTGGAAGAAACTCAAATGCAAAAATGTTGAATATTATTTGGAAAAGCCCTGAAACATCACAAGCTGATCAAACCCAAGGATGTTGCAGGTTAACTGAGCTCGGAATAGATGCATACAAATCAGGCATCTATTAGATTTTAAAGGAGAGATATTTGGAATAAAGATGTGAAGTTACGCCATTTTTTTTTCCTGGTCAGTGTACTGTCTTTGTATAAATGTACATGGAAATCCTAAATATACTCAGACACTAAATTGCTAAATGTGTTACAGCACAGGAAAAATCAAATAGATGAATTTTATTGTTTCTCACCTGAATAACATAGCTTCATGAATCCAACTCTACCTGTTACCACCATAGGAATACTAGTTCTTATTCAGATCATCCTCTTTCTGGAACTAGACTGGAAACACTGTTGAAACTAGGTACTCTTTGCTCCATTTCTAGGCTTCCGTTGCTTTCCAAACACAGATTTCTACAAATACAAACAGTCACACACATATGCAAACACACACGCTCACTGGCATTCACACTACTAGCCTCTATTCGGATGCATTTATAACTTCAAATTAAGTAATCTGACCTTGTTTTGGAAAGCATTTCTTCCCTTCAAGGTTTCAGTACATAATTCTTCTGTTGTCATTATATTAGTGTCACATGCACCTAATACTTATAAGCATTGAAGATAATTCATCTTTTCAGTATTAGAACAAGGATTCAAACCCACCCTCTTCGATTACCAAAAGTAATCATTTAACAATGTGGCTGTATTGAGTTCCCATTCATCTTAAAGCCTTAAAAAGGCAAGAGTATTTTCTTACGTTGAAATTCATGGAAGTACACCATATTTTGACCTTTTTTTTCTCATTAAGATTTTTTCCTTTTGAATAGTTTTAGACTGATAATAACTTATGAAGATAATACAAAATTCTCATTCTCTGCAGCCATTGTCTCCTATAATTGACTCCTTATATTAATGAGTTGACTTTTTATATTAATTTGGTACATTTGTTACAATTAATGGGTCAATACTGATACATTATTATTTACTGAAGTTTTTTTACATTTCCTTAATTTTGTCTTATTTTTATTCAAGATCCCATTCAGGATACCACATTACCTTTAGTCATCATATTTTCGTAGACTCCTCTTGGCTATGACAATTTCTCAGACTTTCCTTGTTTTTGATCAAGTTGATGGTTTTGAGGAGTACTGCACAGGTATTTGCTCACATTTTCATGAATAAATTGGGGTTATGAATTTTTGGTAGGATGATCACAAAGGTAAAGTGCCATTTTCATTATGTTACATTAAGAATGCATATTACTAACATAATTTATCACTATTGACATTAGCCTTATACAGCTTGCACATATGGTTTTATTGGGTTTCTCTACTATAAAATTAGTCTTTTCTTCCCTTTCTATGCTATCTACTCCTTAGAAAGAAGTTACTATGAAAAGCCAACATTAAGATTTGAAGAAATATATTCTGACTCCTTAGAGTATCAAGTATCAATTGTTTGGAATGAGGTGCTTATATATTTTCTCTCATTTATTTTGTAATCATTTTTGTATCAGTATTAACCCGTGGATATTTATAGCATACTTTGGGTTATAAGCCAAAACTATCTTATTTATTTTGTTTGCACAAACATTTTCATCTTGACCATCAAGAACTCTTTCATTTGGCTCCTGTGTTCTATGACATACCCCCATCATTGTGACCTTTCCTTCCTTTCATTATAAAATACTGTCAATTTTCTGCTATATTAGCCCCTGACTATAATTGGCCATTTTTTAAAGATCCCTCGTTCCTTTTGTCAAACAATGAAAGCGAGACTTGGACAGTAGGTGTACTTATTGCTACTGGAGTGTCATTACCTAACAAGCTTATCTATATTAAGCTAAACATGAATTGATATGGATGTCTCCAACTCTCATCTGTTACCACATGAATCTGTCTTTGTCCCCTTGCTTATTTGTAAATTCCCATTTCTATAATAAGAAACCTGACTCATACCATCTGCTATCGACTTACCTTATTGTTCCTTTCCAGTGTGCATACATAGGAGTATCAGAATTATAGACCTATACCATTACTAGAAACAACATTATCAATTAGACTACAGGACTTATGTCCTTTTTCTTTTCTTCCCCCCCCCCCCCACTGTGTTTTATAGGATTTCCTTACTTCCAAGTTACTTAGGTCAGTATCTTTTTCACCACGTCCTCCAGTGATGTTGTCTGTACAATTTTAATAGAGTTAAATTCTTTTGTTACAGTCTGCATTACTTCCTGGGAACCCTTGATATCCTAAACAGTTTTTTAAATGTTGTATATATTAAGGATCAACCTTTGTGCTACTGTAAAGTTCAATATGTTTTGATTAATATATAGTCATACATCCACCATCTTGGTCTCATACACAACAGTTTCACTACCTTAAAAAAATTCCCTGTGCTTCACTGTTCAGCATTCTTCTCTTGTCCCATGCTGTGTCAGCCATTGATCATTACAGTGTCTGTGTAGTCTTGTCTTTCCCATAATGTCATACATATGATTGGAATCATACAGTTTGTAGCCTTTTCCAACTGGTTTCTTTCACTTAGTAATAAGCATTTAAAGTTGATCCATGTCATTTCTGGCTTGATAGCTCACTCTGACAATCTCTGTTTTTAATTAACATATGTAAACCATTCATATTTAAAGTGATTCTTGATGTATTTGGATTTAATATCTACCTTTTTGTAACTGTTTTCTTTTTATAATTGTCTTTTGTTTCCTGCTTCCCCTTTTATCCTTTCTCAGGTTTTAATTGAGCATTTTATATGATTCCATTTTATCTCCTGTATTTGCATATCGGTTAGGTTTCTTTAAAAAAATAGTTATTTCCCTTGAAATAACCCAAATCCCCCTTCAACTAACACTATATTGCTTCCCATGTAGTGCAAGTAACATACAAAAGAGCATGTTCAGTTTCTCTTTTCCATCCCTTTTAACCTTGCTGTAATTCATTTCACTCATCCCTATACTATAATCATTAAATATATTATTAGTATTATTACTTTCAACAAAGAGTTTTCTTTTTGGATCAATTAAGAATATGAAAACTTACTGCAAATATTCTTGCTGTTCTGATTTTGTAATAATCCGGGTGGGCTAAATATTCACTGTATTAAGACTATGCATATGTCTCCAGAAATAATTCTTTCCCTAGGTCTGGTTTTGTTAATGCTTGTGATAAATCAAGTCTGATTTATATGTTGCATCTTATGTGGGAAACATCTGTGACTTTAGGTATCTGATCATCCTTAAGAAATGACAGCACAGCTAGTGTAATAACTTTTGAAGATAAGCATTGCCAATTTAATGATTACCAGTTGCCATTAAATGAATTGTAAACTATTGTTTTATTTTTTCGAAAAAAAGTAGAGTGTACTACTTTTAGTTGCATTCAATAATGATTGTTGAGCACTTGCAAGTGATGCTTCTGTACTTCTTACCTTGATAAAATAATTGGAAATGTAAAAAAAAAAAAAGAAGAATATAGGAATTAAAAATATTTTTCCTTCAATTATTTTTTCTTTAGTCCTATTCCATTTTTCATGTAAATCCAAGTTTTAGACTTACATGAAATTCCTTCATCCTCAGAACTTTGTTAAACATTTCATATAGGGTAGTTGTGTTGTCAGTGAATTTTATTTTTTTATTTTTGTTTGAGAAAGCCTTGTATCTCCTTCAGTTAAGATTATAGAATTCTAGGTTTTCGGTTATTTTCTTTCAATACTTACATATTTCACTCTACTCTCTTTTTGCTGCATGGTTTATGACAAGAAGTCTGTGTATATCTTGTTACTTTTCTCTGTAGTTAAATTGTTTTCATTTTTAGCTTCTTATCAGATTTCATTTTTATCTTTGTTTCTCTGCAGTTTGAATATGATATGCCCAGGTATAGAATTTTTAGTCATTATCTTGTTTGGTTCTTTGAGCTTCCCGGATCTGTAGTTTGCTATTTGTTAATAATTTTGGAAACATTTTAGTGAAGATTTCTACAAATATGTCTTTTTCATCCCCTCTCGCTTCTTCTGCTATCTAATTGCCTGTATCTTACAGCTTTTGAAATTTTCTTGTGTGTTCCTTTCTTTTTAAGCTGTTATTATTCTTGTTTTTTTTTTTTCTTTTTGCATATCAGTTGGAATGTTTCTATTGACCTATATTAAATCTCATTTATTCTTTCCTCTGGCATGTCCAATTGTACCAATGAGCCTATCAAAAGCATTCTTGATTTATGTTATAGTGTTTTTTTTATTTCTACACTAACTTTTGATACTTACTTAGAGTTTTCATATCTCTACTTATATCACACATCTCTTTTCATATGTTCTCTACTTTTCCCATTAGAGCCCTTAATATAGTAATCATAATTATTTTAAACTACTTTTCTGAGAGTTTCAACATGCATGTCATATCTGAGTCTGGTTCTGATGTGTACTTTGTATTTTCACACAATGTTTTTGTTGTTGTTGGTTTTGTTTTGTTTTATTGTCTTTTAGCATAACTCATTATTTTTTGTTGAAAGCCTAACATAATGTATCAGATAATAAGGACTAAAATACATAGGTCTTTTGTGTGAGATTTTAGGTTACTCTGACTAGGAGTTGGGTGGTGTTTAGTGCTTGCTGTAGTTGTAGGTAATGGATGCTTCAAGTTCCTGTATTGTATTTGAATTTTGTTTCTCTGGGTTGTCTTTGGGCTTCCCTAAGAACTCATCCTTAGAGTCAGTGCCTTGCAGATCTCTCCACTGTAATCCACTGTTACTGATTTGGAGCTCTTTTGTTGTGTTGATAAAGAGTGGAGTAAGGGATGCATTTTATAATCTTATGACTAAATCTCAGTCTGTTAATGATCCTACATGCCTTGCCTATGTGTGATCTTCACAAGTGTTTCTTAGGGTGTTTTGTTTTGTTGTTTTTGTTGTTGTGGGTTTTTTTTGTTTTGTTTTTTGTTTTTTGCTGTTGTTGTTTTGTTTTTCCCCCTGCTTAGTTGAAGGTACAGTAAAGCCTGTATTTGGGGAAATTCCCTTCCCCCACTTCAGACAACAATCAGTAAAATGTTTTCCAGTAAAGATTAAGCCTTGTTATATAGAATTCTGTGAGTATATTTCCAAATGGTTACTTACCTTTTCCATCTGCTGGAGCCCCAAAACCTTTTCTTTCTTTACTCTTTGCTATGAGGATCATTGGGATTATTTGAGGTAAACCCATGAATTTGTGGGGATTTCTTTAAATTGTGGCCCCTTGAACTTTCTCACTCTTAGGTTATTTGATATTCAGCCTGCAGCGGTTTGTCAAAATAACCATTTAAGTTTTGTGCTCTAGCAGATCTGCCCATGTAGGATCTTGACTATGACACCCTAGATTCACCTGCCATTCTAGGTTTTAGGGTGATCATTTGCTTGGTGCTCTCTGTTCTCTAATGGATTCATGAAAAGTCATCATGCTCTGTCTCTTAAAAAGGAGTAAACATTTAAAAAAATCAGCAACAGAGAGTGAAAGAAACTAGTAAATACAATATTTTATAACTTAATATGATCATGGATATGACATCCCATCACCTTTACTGCATTCCATTGGTTAGAAGCAAGTCACAGTTTCTACCCACACTCAAGGGGAGGGTTTTATGCAAAGCATGAACAAAAGGATGTAGAAATCATTGAGAGTCACTGTAATGTTTGTCCACTACAGAATGTGCCATAACCCTGGTAATATTTAGCAGATGTGAAGTCTAGAAATTGCTATTGCACTTGGAGAAAAGTCAAAATTGTGTAGAAAAATATTATCTATAGGTATATAATTTTATTTTCTTGAATTAGTTACAACTCTTAGATAACTTGATGACATTATTGAATATTAAATGAAAGGAAATTGGCTTATATTCACTTGCTAACAAACACATGTAGGTAATTATTACATAAGAAAAACAGCTTTTAGAAAATGAAAATATGTTAAACTTTTATTGTTCATAGCCTTCACATATTAGACATTACATATAACAAAAATCATAAGTTGAATAAATTTGTAAAGTTAAAGTAAACATATATGTATATTGGTTAACAAAACCATATTATTGTGGAAAATTATACCAATAATATCTTAGTAACAAAAATTTAAATACCCAGGGTACCTGAGCAGCTCAGTTGGTTGAGTGTCTGATTTTGACTCAGGTCATGATCTCATGGTTCATGGATTCAAGCCCCGTGTTGGACTCTGTTGTTGACAGCTCAGAGCCTGGATCCTGCTTCGGATTCTGTGTCTCCCTCGCTCCTTGCCCCTCCCCCACTTGCAATGTCTCTCTGTCTCCGAAATGAGAATAAACATTAAATTTTTTTTTATTTAAATACCCAAGATAATATCATGAATCAATGTATAATTTAATACTACTCAGGATGTCCATAACAGCTTCAGTGATCATTCAAAACTCTTGAACAGTTGTGTATGACTCCACAGAAAGATACTTCCAGAGTCTCATAAGCAGAATATGGTACAAAGAATCCCAGAATAGGAAATCAGAAACAGATCTTGCTGTGAATTGATTCAGATTTCAGGCATATCAGTCAAGTCTTCATTTTGAAAAGGAGTTGGATGGAGGCTATGATTTAACTGAACTGTAAAATCTATTTCTGCTTCTACATTCTGTTTCCAAACCTAAACAAGTACAGATTAGGCTCTTGTAGAATGTTCAGAGAATGACACAAATGATCAGGACTTGGTTGTAAGGGATGAAAAATACCTTCTCAGGCATGTTCAAAAAGCTCATGTAAGTTTGGGCAAGAGAAGGGAATTAAAGGAATGGGATCACACTTTAAATAGGACAAAATACATTGGAGAAAAAGACCAGTATGCTTTTATGGGGAAAAAAAACTCTATAATTTTACTTAATTCTTATTTTATTCTTATTTAATTCTTATTCTTAAATTGTATTTATATGTTGAACTCTTATTAAAATCAGAAGTAGATAAAGATACTTAGAAAAGAGATCAATGTATATATTTGACTCAAAAATAGAATTCCTTTCTGTCATTTCTACCTATTTATTAATTGCATTTTCTTTTATTGTTTTTCTTGAGGTATAATTGACAAGAAACATTATAGTGGTTTCTGGTATACAACAACATGATTCAGTATTTGTATATGCTGGGAAATGATCACCATAGTAAGTTTGGTTTCCTCCTGTAACTATGTAAAGTTACATAATATACAATGCAATACAATATTAATGACTATCATCACCATATTATAAATTACATCCCCATGATTTACTTATTTTATGACTGGAAGTTTATACCTCTTGAGCCCTTCATGCATTCTATGTCCCCCCAACCTCTTTCTGGCAACCACCAATCTGTTCTCTACATCTGTGAATTTTGTTTTGTTTGTTCATTTGCTTTGGTTTTAGATTCCTGATATGAGTGAAATCATACATATTTGTCTTAATTTCACTTAACATATTACCCTCATGGTTCATCATGTTGTCACAAACGTCAAAATTTTATTTTATTTTTTTTTATGGCTGAATAGTATACTATTGTATGTATACCACATCTTCTTTATTGATTCATCCATCAGTGGATACTTTGGCTTTTTCTATATCTTGGCCACTGTGAGTAATGCTGCAGTGAACTTAGGGGTGAAATTATCTTTTCAAAATTTTATTTATTTTTGAGACAGAGAGAGGCAGAATGTGAGTGGGGGAAGGGCAGAGAGAGGAGGAGACACAGAATCTGAAGCAGGCTCCAGGCTCTGAGCCATCAGCACAGAGCCTGATGTGGGCTTAAACCCACAAGCTGTGAGACCATGACCTGAGCTGAAGTTGGATGCTCAACCAACTGAGCCACCCAGGCGCCCTTGAAATTATCTTTTCAAAATAGCATTTTTGTTTTTGTTTTTGTTTTTTCATATAAATGCTCAAAAGTGGAACTGTTGGATCACAGGGATCTGTATTTTTAGTTTCCTGAGGAACCTAGATACTGTTTCTCATAGTAGCTGTACCAGTTTACATTCCCAACAACAGTGCATGGGCATTCTCTTTTCTCCACATCCTTAGCAACACTTGTTATTTCTTGTCTTTTTGACAATAGCCATTCTGACAAATGTGAGGTAATATATCATTGTAGTTGTGATTTGCATTTCCCTGATAATTAATGATATTGAACATCTTTTCATGTCCCTCTTGGCCATTTGTATGTCAGATCCTCTGCCTATTTTTAGTTGTATTTGTTGTTTTGTTGCTGTTGATTATGTTATTGGGTTATATGAGTTTTTTAAATATATGTTGAATATTAATATTAATATTTAAAATGTCTATGTCTTTCAGTTTTGGGTTTGGTAGTTTGTATGTTCTGTGTCTTTTGATAGTATAATTTAGTCCAGTACATTTAAAGTAGTTACAAATAGGTAAATACTGCCGTTTTGTTCATTGTTTTCTGCCAGTTTTGTAGTTCTTTCCTGTTCCTTCTCCTCTTGCTACTTTTTCTTACAGTTTGATATCTTGTTTTGGATGTTATGTTTATATACCATTCTCATTATCTTTTGTGTTTCTACTTTAGAGTTTTGCTCTGTGGTAATCATCATAACCATGGTTATATAAGCATGGTTATGATGAGATATATATATCTCAGTCTTAAAATATATTTATAGATATAGATATAGATATAACATATATCTCAGTCTATTTTAAGTTGATAACATGTTAAGATTGAACACATTTTGAAACTCTACAATTTTACTCACCCTCTCTCACCTTTTTATGTTTTTGATGTCACATTTTACATCTTTTTGTTTTGTGCTTCCTTCCCTTAACTGTTATCATATTTATTTTTATTACTTTTGTCTTTTAACCTTAATGCTAGCTCAATAGGTAATTAGTTCTTTACCTTTACTATATATTTACCATTTTGAGGGAGATTTCCATTCTCATGGTTTTTGTTACTAATTAGTTCTTTCTTTTCTAGCTTAAAGAAGTCTTACAACATATTTTTTGTAAGGCCAATTTAGTGGTAGTGCATTTATTTAGTTTTTGCATTTTTGGAAAACTCTTTATTTTTCTTTTAATTCTGAATGATAACCTTGCTAACTAGAGTATTTTTGGCTGCAAACTTTTGCTTCTAGCACTTTGAATATATCCTGCCATTTCTTTTTGGCCTGCAAAATTTCTGCTATAAAATTTGCTGTTAGTCTTACGGAGCTTCTCTTGTACATAAGAAGTTGTGTTTCTTTTATTGCTTGTAGTAGTCTCCCTTTATTTTTAACTCCTGAAATTTCAATTATGGTGTATCTTAGTGTAGTTGTGTTGTCAACCTGAAGCCCACTCCTTAGGTTGAAGCTCCAGAATACTTAGGTAATAAGGCTTTTTTTCATAGAAGGATTTGAATTTGTTTCATTCAGTTGTCAATACAGTTCCTTGCATTTGGTAGCTTGTCAAAAACTGTCTCTTTGATTGTTTCAATCATACCAGGCCTAGAAAAACAAGACCTCCTTGCCACCAGAGCCATTTTTTTTTCAAGGGAAAGTCCTTATGTGGACTGTGCATATCAATCAGCTTGGGTAGGGACATGAGGGAATGCTGGCCCTGGGCATGTCCACCCTCCTGCTTTGGTGGGGTGGGGCTTTTGGGACATGCCAACCTAGGGCATGTCTATCCATTGGGTTGGACAGGGCAGGTCTAAACAGAAGCATCTGCCTATGGAGTTTATCAGTATGGGACCACAGAAAAGCACAGGGGTGGGGTATACCAGGGTATATCAGGTTTAGCAAGGCAGGCCACAGGAGAGTGATGACATGGGGAAAATGTTGCTATCAGGGTAGAGGGAAAGGACAAAACTGCACCTAAAAACACTGGTGCCTATAAGGAAAGACAGTGCAAAATGATGCTCGCCAGCACCTTCATCCCTGGAGAGAGTTCCAATAGGCCTCTTCCCCTTTGGCAGACACTTTAAGATTAGCCGGTGAGTCCCCTTCACATATGGTCTCCATGCTTTAAAATCTGCTGCTTTTGTTCTGGGTCCTAATGTGAGTGAATCTGTGTGTGAGGCATTGACTGAATGATTGATTGACTGATTATGAGAACTTTAAATGTGTAGTCTCAGTTTCATATAGCCCTCTGGGTCTCCTGGACATAATCCCTGTGGATTATGTTTTAGGGGCTCCTCTTGCCTAATATGGGGATCAAATTCCTCACTCAAGGACATACTCTGTTTTTGTGAGATCATTTCCACTTTTGGATCACCATGTTATGGGTGGATTTTTCACCAAACCACATCTCTGCTTCTCCTACCCATTTCATTGTAGTCTTTTTATTCTGTGTTGTGGAGGAGCTGCTCAGCTAGTTTAAGGTCTTTTTCAGAGAGAATTGTTCATAGGTAGTTGTATGCCTGGTATATTCATGGGATGAGGTGAGTTCAAAGTCTTCCTATGCTGTCCTTTTAATCACCTTCTCCTCTCGTACTTTTTAAGAAAGAATTCCTCCTTCTGTTTATTATCATTGGTAAATGATTATTTCATTTGTAAAAGTGCAATTCAGAAAGCAAAACAAGTTTGTTTGCTCCAAACCCTGATTTGGTTTTCTAAAATGGTGATTGATAATTATTTAGAGAGAATCATGGAGATCTATAGTACAGATACAAGCAAAGCTTTACTAATGTGGACTCATTCGCAGTCAATATTGGAGAATGTTAAATATAGAATGAGCATAATCTTTGTCTCCATAGTAGCTTGGTTTAAAATCTTGGTTTTAAATACTGTCACCAACAGTACAAACTCATGGACAAGTTCTCTCTCACACTGTATTCTCATTTTTTTAAATGGATGTTATTGTTTCAACATAAGAGACTAGTTGTGAGAACTAAATAAGATAACCTAAGTAAATAAACTACCTACTATGATTTTGTTACTCAAGAATGAATATCAAATGACCGATATTATTTTAATGGCAATAATCATGATTATGAAACCTTTCTTTCTATAGTTGAAAATTGTATTAATCCACACATTAAACTAGTTCCACCTCTATCTGTTTCACCAGAGTGGAGAAACTCACATAATTCTCCCCATGGAATATGAAATACAGTTTTAAAAAAAGAATTCAAGGTCATAGAAGAATTTCTGTTTTTCTTATATGTGCATCATTGGTGATACAGCTTAAATAATATTCTGTTAGAATATTTTAAAACTATGGAGCTGAGAGATTATTTAATCTGTCCTCACCATTCAAAAGATGAAAAAGAATGAGGAAATTTATCATTCATTTAAAAAAAATATTGAGTACTTGAGGCACCTGGGTGACTCAGTCCGTTAAGTGTCCAATTCTTGATTTCAGCTCAGGTCATAATCCTATGGTTTGTGAGTTTTAGTCCCACAGTTTTAGGCTGCCATTGAAGAGCCTTTATGGGATTCCTTCTCTCTCTCTCTCTGACCCTCCCCCACTCTCTCTCTCTGAAAATAAAATTAAAAAAAGTATATTGAGTACTCAATGAAATGCTAGGGATACATTGGTTATAAATGAATAACTGAATGAATAAATAAATAATGAATGAATGAATAAATAAATAAATAAAGAATGAATGAATGAATGAATACTAAATAAATGGATACACAAGTGACTCTACCTTGACTCTAAAATAGCTTATACTTGAGTGTAATAGATAAGATTAATCATATCTTTCTACATATACATACTCCAAGGAGATTGTGATATTTTTCATGGTTTTAGAGTTCAAGGACTAAAATCCACCTTAAGGCAATGCTCAGAAATAATTTATTGCACAGTGTATATAGTCTCAATTTTGTTTTTTTTCCTAAAAGTTTTCACACTTTTTCCCATTAAACGATTTCGTATTTTGCAGCTAAATATATTATGCTAATCAAATGATGCCAGTAACATTTATCATATTTACTTGATTCTCACTCATGATGAATTGTGTAATCTCAATCTTTCAATTTAATTATTGGTGCATTTTCAATTGAATGTTGTAGTATTCCACATGATATTTTTTGCAAGTTTAGTGTTCAGTAAAGTTGCATGAACATATAAATTTGTTTAATATATAGTGTATATTATTTATTTACCAGATACATAAAAACTAATGACTCTTACACTAACATAAATCAAAAAGTTCAATAGTACATTAACTCCTACACTTTCCAATTCAAGTTAATAGGTTAAATAATATGGTATTCTTAATATATTCTAAAAAAAACACAAGCCTCTAGATTAAGAACATATGTTACCATAATAACACCAATTCTTATTTATTCAGCAGTGTGTTTTTATGTATACAGCCCTGGTTTAGCATTTTACATTGATTAGCTCATCTAAACTCTACTTCGGCATCTGAAGTATATACTATTATTAATTTCATTTTAGTTATAGAGAAAATATATAGAGAGAATATAGAGAAGCAGAGAGAGTGTAAATAACTTGGTCCAGATCACATCTCTAATCAGAATGCTACATAAAAGATATGATAGGTGACAATAAACGTACAGACAGTACAAGTTACAGGCATTCAGAAGGAGAGACCATGGGAGAGGGAAGACGATGAACATTTTCGCTTGAGTCATGGCATGAAAAGCCCAGAATTCAGATAAGGATGTATTTGTGCCGCTGAGCTGTGATTAAAATAACATGTTTATAGACTATTATTTGAGTAAAACCATAAGGAGAAAATCAAGATGAAATCTATGATCAATAGAGTAATGGTGGGAAACATTGTTGGAATGATAGGTTGGTTCAATTTCAAAGGATTTTAAAAGTCACGGAAGTAAAACATGGAAAGAACTTGTTTTTCCTTAACGTGTGTAAGGGATATTTGCATTTCTCCCGTATCTTATTTTGTAAAGGAACTTCTCCTGTTTTGGATACTGTTTGAAAGTAGAAAATCGTCTCCTGGGTTGACAGCCTGTACTTGGGACTAGAAGAGTATGTCCAGTACTTTCTCATGCCAATAGGAAGAATCATATTATCTTTTGTATTGATTTATAATAGTGCTTTCAGTGCTGCTATCTCCCATCCATATGGGGACTAAAAATGAAATAATGATACATGTAAATGCTCCATAAAAAACTATAAAGTAAATCAGAACTCTTATTTATCATAAGTTACTAGGGACAGTTTTATAGATTTCATCTTTACCATCAAGATAATAAGTAAGCATACTTTTCACCCAATCCCATGTCAAGAACTTATAAACTCTATTACAAAGGCAAAGATTAAAATAATGGAGAGATGAGACAAATAATTTGAATTGACATTGTTAGTTTTGTGGTGCATTCATTCTAAATTCTTCTGGCTTTATTGAAAAAACCAACTAAACAAACAAAACCAAAACAAACAAACAAAACAAAACAAACAACAGCAACAACAAAATATTTACTGGTTTTCATTGATTTTTGAATCATTCAATCAAACCCATTTAAACTCATGTGTTGCTTTATCTGGATAAACTTAGTGTTAAGAGTGTCTCATCAAAAATAAATTCTGAACAAATCTTTAATCATCTTATCATTTTCTGTGTTTTCATAGCGCTTTACATTTTAAGTCATTCCTTATCTTTTTACTGCAGGGCAGTACAAACTGACACACTTCTTCAGATGAAAGCAGGTATCCTATTCTATATGGTGGTCTAAGCCACAGCATTTGTATTGTAATCTATCACCTTTGTAATATTTCTGAGGTTTCTATTTTCTGTCTTCTTTTGTTATGCAGTGTATTTTTAATGCACTTCCTTGATTTCCTGTGCTTAATATAACTGGAAATTTACTTTGAATGTTTCATATAAATGTGAGACATAAAAGCATAGTTATGAAAACTTTGCAGGATGTAAAGTGGTACTTAAATACTTAATAATAATTAATCCTTCTGTATCTCAAAGAAATAAAGCAGGACCTCAAGCACATACTTCCAAGTGAATTATCTTCTCTGTCTAAAGCTTTCTAAATAGATGGTGCCTTTGAATTCCTGTTAGGCTGGAGAGAAATAAAACCATCATATGAAATATCAATGTAGAAATCATAGTATAAATAACATCCAAGCAACAGCAATAAGAAAGCAACAACATCACTAAAGCATCATTAGGTTGAATAGAATTGTGAAATACCTGTTTATTATTTAAATATATACAAAGAACGTTTTACTTATGAAAGTTTCTTGTATTTTACTTGACATACTTTCTTTAGAAAGTGAAAGCTATTATCCAGAGGATTTAGAAGACATTTAGTATATCAAAACAGTAATTAGAATATATATAACATAAGGAAATATGAGGAAAAGCTGAAGTAATAAATGGTTTTTCTAACCTCTGAGGGTTGGTACCTGAAATTGGAGCAATATGGGGCACTTTCAGGACCTCTAGAAAGTTAATGGAAGACATGGGGGGAAAAAAGATGGTCATAAGACACAGCACAGCTACACTAATTAAAAACAAAGGATAATTATATATGACTTTTTGCACCTTAACATAAAATTTGATTTACACCGTGGAATCTGTTTGATTGCTCTGTAATAAATTGTCAATATAGCAAAAATGCTAAGTCAACAATGTAGTCAGGTATTCAATGTATAAATATGATAAACTTCTCAGGGGACAAAAACTTAGTAATTTCTTTAGTAAAATAAAACTTATAGAGTATCTCTTTTCTACCGAAGCTCCTTTCATTGAAAGGGAAAAAATGAATATTTCTTGTCTTTTGAGAAAATTCAATGTTTTGTTGAGGAACATTTCATAAAAATACCATGCATAGTCACTCAAAATCTATAAATTCAGCCTACTGTTGTTTTCATTTATATTACAGAAGAGGTACTTTGTGGTGGATCAGTAATTTGAATAATGAGATGTATAAAATAAATACAAGGAATTAAGACTTAGTGGATGATTTTAGTTAGTTGGTAACAGATTTAAATAGTAAAAAGAAAATAAAATGATATTCTTTTTGCACACTAGCTAACATTCACATAAATATTATGCAAACACTTTATTTCTTTAAAAATACATTTTAATAGACATTTTAATAGATGGATGCAAATGCTTCATTTGATGCTTTTAGAAAAAGAGGATGTTTTACACCCAGCAAAATAAACTGAGTACATTAAAATACTCCTTCTTTCTCTGACTTGTATTGAAGTGATAAAGGAGAGATTTAGGGTCATAAAAGGAGTAGTAATAAAGCTGAGGTCCTAATTTACTTCCCGGTTTTATTTCAACTTAGTTCTTCATTGCTATAAGGCACAAAAGTTATTGAATTTTACTACATTCACCTCACGCTGGTTTCCTATCAAACAGAATATCAGTGAAACACCTCTGCTGAGCTCCCTACATGAAATTGTCCTTTTGTACGTCTCATAATCGGCTGCGATGTGGCCAAGCATCTGGCGGTGACAAGCAGACGTCTTTGATTTATTGGCTAATATCACCACTTGTTAGTGGATGGTTGAGCAGGAGACTAAAAGAGCATAAAATCAGAGAGAATAAATTATGAAGGCACCGAACTGTGCCATTATAAACCCTTCCTTGTCACAGCTGTGACATCTCATAGGAAATGGAGGGTGACAGCAGCGTTCATTCTTCAAAGGGCCAATACCTTCTACTTGTGATCCTGACCATAAATAAATAAATAAAGCAAACAAACCACATAAGCAAGTCGGAACTCAAATAAGAAATGCCTTTAATAGAGCACTTGGGTTCGAGTTTTCTTCTTCTACTCTTGAAAGTAGTACAGAACAAAGCCGACTTAGATTAGAAGTATGCATTAGGAGAACTCCAGGATATTAAGTACATCTGTCCCGCGTGCTAGAACCTGAAAACCTCCGGAGGTTGACTTACCTCACAGTGCTTTTCCCTTTAGTCTCCCTAAGAAGCATACTCTTATTCAAATTGGTTACCCAAATAGTTTTTTAGTAAGTCAGTTCAGCCAATCCATGCATATAGCAAATCTCTGCCTAGCAAGTGACTTTAAGGCTACCTACCTGCAGATAGTATCTGGTAAAACATTGTTCCAGAATAATTTAAGATTTGAATTGTCTTTTTAAATTAGCATAATTTGTTAAAGTAATCAAAGCACATCTGAGAATACAAATTTGTTAAAAATGCATAGTAGTAATAAAATAACTATGCAACAGTGGAGAAGACATACATCTTGGAACTTGGGCTTAGATTTTCATCCTCTGATATATTACCACAGTTAAAAATATAATGAAGTTACTTTAAAATGTAACATTTACTTTATTCTATATTGACATTTTAATATCTTATAAATTCCTGAATTTAGGTAAGATTACATCAAAGAAAAGGCAAAGTAAATAAGCATATCCTTCACTTTCATAGACAGCTACATACTGTCATTAATTTATTTGCAAGTCATGAAAGGATAACTGTGAGTTCAATCTTATGCATATCATTTATACAGAAATGACAATGGAAGGGCATTGTAATGTGAGGTTTAGCATTGTTAAACAGTGTGTCCAGAAAAATCAAAGAAAAAATATATTTTACATTAAATGTGTTTAATACCAAAATAATAATTAATAATAATAATAATACCTAAAGTGGGAAGGGAGAAATGTTTGGAGGTGATGGATGTTTTTATGGCATAGGTTGTGGTGATGGTTTCATGAATGTATACTTCTCTCGATTTTCATCAAGTTGCATTCATACATACCTTATGTTAGACCTTAATAAAGTGATTTTTAAAAACAAGTGTAGATAGGGGCACCTGGGTAGTTCAGTTGGTTGAACGTCCAACTCTTGATTTCAACTCAGGTCATGGTCTCACAGTCCGTGAGATTGAGCCCTGCATAAAGCTCTGCACTGTCAGCAGTGTGAAGCCTGCTTGGGATTCTCTCTCTTCTTCTCTCTCTGCCCCTCCCCCATCCCCTCCCTCTCTCTCTCTCTCTCTCTCTCTCTCTCTCTCTCTGTCTCTGTCTCTGTGTCTCTCTCTCAAAATAAATAAATACACCTTTAAAAAATATCATTGTTGATAGAGAAATAATGCTTCAGTAGAATAGTGGGAGACACAGCTAAAGAGAGATGTTGAGGCCATGTTATCTATCAAAGGATCTATCATGAAGTCTATTAAGTCATCTATTAATTTATAGTCTCCCTTATTTTATAAAGGCTTTATTACTAATTACAAAGACATAAAATACAGCAAAATACAATATGTCAAAAGTAGGTTTAAGAATAAAAATACATATAAATTTAAAAATGAATTTAAGAATAAAGCTAATACTGAACTATAAACCATAAAAGCCTCTTCAGTATTCTACAGATGGTTCAAAATATTTGGCCAAAGCTTTTTATCAACTATAATAAAAAGAGAAATTGGATCATTTATAATGAGGCATCCTAAACATTGCAATAGAAAAGAAGAATTACTTTTGCAGGATAATTTTTATATTCATTTATAATATTTTCTTATTATATCATTATAAAGTATTGAATTGAGACCAAGCAATTCCATGGGAGTAGGTGACTAAAATATTGACTAGATATGTGGAATAAATGATTGTGTTGCTATAGTCATTCCCATTTCTTTGACTAGAGCCACAGTTTACTTCCAAGTAAACTTCCTTCAAAATATTTCTCAAATTTGTTTAACCATAAAAAATATCTGCCTATTTTAAAAATTTATTGTCGACATTTGTGCAGTCACACAAATGGGTTTTTGCTCAAGTTGGAAAATACATTTGATACATAATGACACATGTAGTAATGTGTATACAGTCACATGGGATATGAAAAACTCACTGTGGTGTGTACTGATGGATCCTTGTAAAAATGGTTATCTTACATAGAAGCTGAAACTGAAGTTAAGTGAAAGGTTTCTGTAACCTCTGATTAAGAGGAAAGTGTCCCTTAAAATCCTAGAGTTAAAAACACCAAGAAATTGCATCTGTAGCACAAGATGATAGACTCTATACATAATTATGGGCTATAACTACCTCTCCAGTGAGTTTCAAACATGATGTTTAAGATTATATTTCTGCTTTATAGTGATTCTCTTTTGCCTCTTTTAGAATCTAGATTAATTATTGACTTCATGTATGTAATTTTAACTGTAAATTAAATCTCATCTTGGAGCAAAATCCTGAATTATATGTGTGATGGTATATCTATCTATCTATCTATAGGTGTGTGTGTGTGTGTGTGTGTGTGTATATATGCGTATATATATATCATATATATATATATGATAACTCTACCAGGTTATAAACAATTTTACTCATTCATTTGATCTTCAGTAAAGCAGCTAATTTAAAAAAAATATACATTTACATATAAACAGGCACATAAACCTGTACATTTAAAACATTCCAATGAGCAAATTATAAATTTTACAATTTTTATATAATTTGTGCACAATACACATTTATAAATATTAGCATTTTCTGAGTAGATACTATATTTTGGCTTTACATCCTTGAATACTAAGTGGTCAATATGTATTATTTTAATTAGTCTTCAAAAAGTATCTGAAAGGTAGGCATCATTATTCTAGTAGTTCAGAAGTATGAAATATACAGCTAATAAGTAGAAGAGCTCAGACTCATAATTTGATCTCTTAAATTGAAAGTCTGATTTTTTAAGCAGATCATTCTTTTTTCATTAATAAGTTGAATAATGAAGGATGCTAAAGGGCTATAATGTTATTTTTTTAATCTAACTTTAAAGAAGGATTGAATGACACAGTTGTAAAATTTTGTGTCTTAAATTGAGCTGGGACTCCCTGCCAAATACCATTTTATGATCTGTTGAAATGTTGCTAGTTTTCAAGGTGTTCACCTTTTCCCTTAAACCTTTTGTTTTGGTTTCTCAATTATATGGAAAATGCATATGGATATTTTCTGTATTGGGCATTATCCAATATTTAATAAAATACATGGATGTTTAGTTCCTTTACGTGAAAAGGAACAATCTTGTTTACAAATGTATTTCAACAATCCAGAGGGCATTCTCAACATTTTCACATGTAATGATAAAGTGTCAAAAATATACTTTCAAATAACCTGATTCTTTGCATTAAAGATAGCAGCAGTAACGGCGTGGATAACTTTTCTATCGGGCTTAATTTCTTTGGTTTGAGTAACACTGCAATTAAAACATTACTGAGGTGAATTCTCAATGGCTCAACACTAGACACTTCTTACACACTTGAGTGGGTACAAGTGTAGCCATGTGCAGCCACGTGTGGTAAATCTGTCAGAACTAACAGCAGGGGCTCTGATAAGAGTCCTCCATCAGTAAGCCTACTTGATAGCTCAAGGTCTTTGAATTGTTATCATAACCGGCACCTAATAGTGAGACCAGTATTAAGGTCTGTTCATATTTCCTCAGTGTGTTTCTGAACTTTCCGCTGGTTTATTCTATCTTGGTTATTTAAGATGATGTTGTAGTTTTAACCTAACAATAGCCATTGTCGGAACTTAAATACTTTTTCCTCCTTGATAGGAAAGAAAATGTAGTATATGAAGGATGGTAGAAGAAACTATTTTCTAAACAGAATAGCATGTTTTATGAGGATTAAAAAAGAAAACAATTATATGGACATTGAGGAAGGCACTTGTTGGGATGAGCACTAGGTGTTGTATGTAAGCCAATTTGACAATAAATTATATTCATTAAAAAAAAAAAAACGATTAGCAGACTTCACTGGATTCCCATTCATATTGAGTAACCATAACACAGAAGCTCAAAGCAAATAAATACAATTTCCTGTTGCCAGGTTTCTCCAATCTCTACTTGAACTACTCTACTAATCTCATGCTATTTAATTTCACAATCTGTGTGTGTGTGTGTGTGTGTGTGTGTGTGTGTGTGTGTGT
>NW_024412377.1:55693320-55779011 GCF_014898765.1 Herpailurus yagouaroundi
GTAATTTTATTGGAGAATCTCATTTAGTAATTTTGCCACATGAGTAATTATATCAGGAATTACAAATGCAAAAGCCATCAGGGACCAGGAAGGTGAAGTAAATGAGTAAAAAACAGGTGAGGTGTTAGTAGAGCAACAGGGCAAGCTCAAAATTAAGTGGCAACAGATACAAAGCTCCAGCATTGGGATGTAATAGGGAGTGGTGGAGACTGTGGAGGATTGAACACATGCTCTACTCAAAGTGGTCCTGTGTTACTCACCTCTGACCATTTGCAGCTATATGACAATGCATGCTCAGATTAGCCTGATCTCATGTTATTTATAGAGAATTTGGAAATCCAGATTTATATTTGAAATTTCACTTTTTTTTCTGTGTCGGAAAATAATTCACAGCATAGAACAAGCATAACCACTGGTTGAACTCAGGTCAGTTCTCAGGTTATTGGTCCATAAATTCTGAGCATTTCATATATTTGAGGGGCGATTCTAAAATTGATAGAATAATGAGAAAAACACTTCAAAAGAATCTAGGAAATAGTTTTCTACCATCACTGACAACATCTTAGCTGATTAATGTTAAACATAACATGAAAAATGTGTAACAAAATACTATTTCAAGAATGCTCCAACCTGTGGGAAGGAAAGATTATATAAAAGACATGAAGAAATATTTGAAGGTGATGAATATATTCATTACAATTATATGTAATTTTATATATTCGTTGATTGTGGTGATATGTCAAAGGTTATTAAATGGTAAAATTTAAATATGTGTGGCTTATTTTTGTTACTTTTACCTCAATCTTTAAAAAAAAAACAGTAGTACTCACTTTTTAAATGAATCCAAAATAATATAAATACCACACCATTTTTTTAATTGTGAGAAAATTTACATTCACTGATATGCACAGACTTTAAGTGTATAGTTTGATGAGTTTTCACAGATGTTCACATCAATATAACCAACACCCCAATCAAGATAAAGAATGTATCCATCAACTGAAAAATTTTCCTTATACTTTCCAGTCAAACTCAACCCACCATAGGCAGACACTGGTTTGATTTCTATCACCTCAGACTAGTTTTGCCTATAATAGTGTATCATATAAATGGGCTCATTGGTATGTGTTCTTTTATATCTGGCTCTTTTCACTTGACAATGTTTGTGAGATCTAGCAAGTCTGCTGTGTACATGAGTGGTTCATTCATTTTATTGCTGAGTATAGTTCTCTATCATTTGTTCATGCATTCACCTGTTGATGGACATCTGGGCTATTTCCAGTTTTTTGGCTATTATGAATAAAGCTACTATGAGCACTCTCATACAAACAAACAAAATGAAACAAGATAAGACATATACAAAAACAAAGAATATTCCAGCCTGGGTTATGTCTTCATGTAATGATCAGAGTTCATCAATATATTTTATATTATATTTGTTCTTCCAGGCAAAAATGAACATAATTTGGGGCCCCTGGGTGGCTCAGTCGGTTAAATATCTGACTCTTGAGTTCACCTCAGGTTATGATCTCATGGTTTGAGAAATCAACGCCCCACATCAGGATTGGGATTTTCTCTCTTTCCCTCTATCTCTGCTCCCCCGCCCCCTACTCACACACACACTCTCTCAAGATAAATAATAAACTAAACTAAGCATAACTAATTGAATAGGGAGTAAGGGGAAGGATTTTGGGGATAGAACAACTATATTGCGATTTTAGATCTATCATTGGTTAGTTGTCTAACATTGCACAAGTCAACTTAACCTTTCCAGACATAACATTTTTGTTGTCATTATTGTGCAGTGTTGGATTAGGTTGGTTGTTTGGTAAAATTAGTATATTACACAATATGGATTATGGAGCCTTTCAAAAAAGTAAAATGTTAAAACTATAGGTAATATGATGAGAAAATCATTTGGAAAACTGTGTGACCTTCACAGTGCACTTACTGTTTGTGAAATGTTTTAGATTCAGAGGTTTGAGTTAAAACTCTCAAAGCTCGGGTATAGTGACCTTATTAATTTAATAGCAGTAAATCGGGATGTTATATCACTTTGGAGTCATAATCAAAAAAGAAGTTTCACAGTTGAAATCTGCAATAACATAATTTCACTTGTGTTTTCACTATGCATAGCATTATTTGGTTTTCCTCTTCAGAATGTGGTATGGGCAATGCATAGTAGATGGAGTGTCTCCAGTTTTAATCACTTCACTTTTCATTTGAAAAGTAATTCATCATGAGAAGTCAGTGGGGTATAGAGAGCACTAATTGCAGCAAAATATCAAGGACAGTTTTCCTCTGTCTTAATTAAACATTAATGAGTAAACTTATTTGCAAATGCATGCTGCAGGGATGGACTTGTCTATCTACGTTTGGTAAATACTGACACTGGGTGTCAAAATAAAGCACGTTAATTGATTTATACAGGAATAGTTTAAAAAGATCGCACCTGGCTTGACATTTTTCTAGGTTTTTATAGAGTAGTTTCTGATAAATTATTTATAAAGAAACTTTTCTTGACCTATCCTAATTACAGAAGTGATTGTTTCCAAACTAATCAATTCCGTATAAATTTGACTTATCAACTTAAGGAATTCTGTTGTAGATGATGAGGAATCAAGTTTCTATATATTTTCATGAGTGATATGTGGGCAAGTCACTTTTTCCTTTATTATTGGCAATATTTTTAAAGATTTTATATATTTTAGTTGCTTTAATTAATAATGTTTATGAATGGATTCAAGTTTTTTTAAGTATATTTGTTAATCTAAATACTTTACTTGAACTATAATCCAAAAAACATTAAGCAAAATTAAAAGCCTAAGGAGTGCATTTAGCTCAAGCTTAAAATCTTAAAATAATATTTTTTTAACCTTTGCTTTGAAATTTTAAAGTACATATGGTAAGTGAATATGCTAAGTAAAGTCATAAAATAAAACATTTGGCCTTTATATTAAGTTACTCTGTAGATATCAAAAGAATTTCCCAAAATAATATTTAGTTAGTTGATAGGTAATTTTTGACCACATTTCCTCATACTCATTTTTTTTTAATTTTTTTTTAATGTTTATTTTTTTAAGAGAGAGAGAGAGACAGAGTGTGAGTGGGCGAGGGGCAGAGAGAGAGAGGGAGACACAGAATCCAAAGCAGGTTCCAGGCTCTGAGCTGTCAGCACGGAGCCCCACATGGGACTTGAACTCATGGAACCATGAGATAATGACCAGAGCAGAAGTTGGACGCTTAACTGACTGAGCCACCCAGGTGCCCCTCCTCATACTCATTTCTGAATGATTCCCTAGCAATGTTTATTTTGAAAGGTATAGTGAAGTAATAGTTTTGAAACCTCAAAAATTATAGTTGATATTTAAAATAACCATACTTTACATCAAGTACTTCTAATTTCTTACATCAGAAGAGAAGTTACCAATAATTGAGTTCAAACCTTACGACAAAATTTTCTGTAGATCAGTGTAGCAAGGGTGCAATTTTCAGAAAATGGCAAGAACACTGTGAATACTGTTTTAAAATATTAGTATGATAGTATTTTTTAAAAGGAGAGAGAAAAGAAAAAAAAATCATCTGTGTCTTAGAATAGCTTATACACTCTTCAATTTACTCTGTTTTCAGATAGTAATGTTAAATTTCTCTCTAGATTCTCTTGGAACTCGCAGTTTCCCAAAACATATGGCTTGATGCAGATGAAATTGGCTTATGGTAAATAATGGAAACACACTTCACATTTTTCCACCTGTGAAACTACTGAAGTGTTATGGTGTACGTTTTTCAGGTTATTAGAACCAGGTTTTCAGTGGGTATAATTTTCAAGAGTCCTTTTGTACTTCTAGACAACTTTATTGCCTCATTTGAAAATAATAAAATGACCCTTACCTTCATCCTCTAAAGCTCAGACTTGAGAAGAATTTCATTTTCAACTTGAGATTAAAATGAATGTAAGACGGGGCGCCTGGGTAGCTCAGTTGGTTAAGCGTCCGACTTCAGCTCAGGTCATGATCTCACGGTCCGTGAGTTTGAGCCCCGCGTTGGGCTCTGGGCTGATGGCTCAGAGCCTGGAGCCTGCTTCCGATTCTGTGTCTCCCTCTCTCTCTGCCCCTCCCCCGTTCAAGCTCTGTCTCTCTCTGTCTCAAAAATAAATAAACGTTAAAAAAAATAAAAATAAAATGAATGTAAGAGACTTTAATATGTGTTTTAAAAAAATTTTTTTTGGAGGAGGAATTCCTTTTTTAAAAATGTAAAGTAAATACAGCATACTCTCCCCTTCACTTTCTGGAAATCATAAAAAGTAGAAAAATTAATAGATTCTAACAGCAAATTCATCTTTGACAGAAATTAAGAAATCCCTGGAAGCACAAAATAGAAAATAGGAGTTGTGTCTTCCAAAATCAATGATGAATAATGATGTTTGGATACAATATAGTGAAAGGACACTCTTGACTGTGGTGTTCATGAAAACCCACACAAATAGAAGTTTAAATCCTGAAAGACGTTGCAGTACAAAAGCAGCATTTCTTATTTGCAACAATGGCATTGGGGTTCTCATGTTGATGGTAGGCATTTGACTAGAATTGGTTTTGTTCTAAGCATAAGCACAGGAGGTAGGTGCTGAACAAGGAATCATAAAGCTAAGACTTGTTTATAATACACTCCTGGTGTTAGAAATTAGGAAAGAGACACTGTGAACAGACATGTGAGAAAAGATCTCACACTCATCATCAGTAATAAAACTTCATACTTGCTTGGAGCATGAACATAACTCATCCCTCACATGTAAAACAAAAGTAATTAAGATGACGCATGGATTCTATACAAATACAGAAAAAAAGAAGGAGAAAGGGAAGGAAGGATGAGTGTGTGTGTGTGTGTGTGTGTGTGTGTGTGTGTGTGTGTGTGTGTGTTTGCGTGTGTAAGTGAGAGAGAGAGAAAGAGACAAAGACAGAAGAAAAGAAGGAAAGAAGGAAGGGAGAGAAAGAGGTAGGGTAGGAAGGAAGGAAGGGTGGGAGGGAGAGAGAATGAAAAGAGTGAAAGAAGAAAGAAACATTACCCAGGTGCCTGGCTGACTCAGTTGATAGAGCAAAAGACTGAATCTTGGGATTGTAAATTCAAGCTTCACGTTGGGTATAGAGATTACTTAAGAAAATATATTTTTTTTTTTTTAAAGAGAGAAACATTCCTTATAAAGAACACTGAACAGAGAAATGTTCCCATGGAACAAATAAAATGTAACCACGTGTTTTTCAGTGAATTAAAACAAAACCATATTCAATAGCATAATAGATTCACTGTTTTCATGTCTGTCATAATGACATACTACATTTATATATGCATTGAGTCTGTGTCTGGATTTCCTATTCCATTCCATTTGACTGTTATCCTGTTCAAGGACCAATCTCAGAAATCACTTAATTAGAGAGGCTTTAAGTATGTTTGAAGGTTGGTGTGATTACCCCCTACAAAACACATATACACACACTGTATTCTTATTTTTCAGGATTTTACTAAGTATTCTTGTTAGTTTATTTATTTTTGTTTGTTCGAAATTTATACTCAACTTTTTAAAACCTGGAAAAAGCAAGTGGTGTTATTGGGATCATGCTCAAGTCGTGAATTAAGGAAAATTGGCCTTTTTATGCTGTCAAGTCCTCTTCTCCAGGATCTAGGGATACCCTTCTATTTATTTAATTCTACTTTTTATGACTTTCAGGAATGTTTCTGGAAGTTTCTTATTAGGATTTATGCCTACGCATCCTTTTTTTAATTGAAATGCACCTTTTAAATTATTTATTTATTTTATGTTTGACAGTAATTGATATCATTGCATTTTATATCTCGCTATTTTACTAAGTTTTAAAATTAGTTTTTGTTGTTATTTATGGGTTTTCTAAGTACACAAACAAGTCATCTGCAATATAGGTACTTTGCCTAATGTTTCCAAAGCAGTGTTAATAGTGGTGAAGATAGTGGGTACCCAAGTCTTGTGCATGATGTTACTGGATATCTTTACCATTGTTCCACAAGTGAAATACTTGACTTGGAGCTGAGATACACATATTTTGTTATGTTAACGAAGTATCCATTTATTTCTCTCTTTTTTTCATTTTAAATTTTATTATTTTTTTACTTGAGGTATAATAGAGACGTATTTGTTTCAGGTGTATACAGTGTATACATTGTATACATTTCAAAATGGTAAACACAATGTCTAGTTATGACTTGTCACCTTACAAAGTTAGTACAATAATATTGACTGTATTCCTCAAACAATACATTACACTCCCATGACTTATTTATTTTATAGGTAGAAATTTGTACTTCTTAATCCCTTTTACCCTTTTGTCATCCCAACCCCATCCGTTCTGGCAATTTTCATTTCTTCTCTGTATTTAGGAGTCTAGATTTTCTTTTGTTTTATTTTTTAGATTCCACATATAAGTGAAATCATGCAATATTTGTTTTTGTCTGATATTTCACTTAATGTATATGCCCAAGGTCCATCCATGTTGTCACAACTAACAAGATTTATTTTTTTATGGCTAAATAGTGATCCATTATTTATATTTATATATAGGTACATATCTATATCTATATCTGTATTGATCTATATCTATATCATTTCTGTAGTTTCTTGAGGTAGACCTGTATTGTTGTGAACTTACCTTGTAGAACAACTTGGGCTGCATCTTATAGATTTTGGTACGTCACACTGGTGTTTTCATTTGTCTGTATCTATTTTTTATTTCTTCTTTGATGCTTTCAGTACTTGTTCAGTAACATGTGGTTTAATCTCTACTCCAGTTTTCTTCTTGTAATGATTTCCAGTTTCGTACTATTATGTTATAAAAAAGTGCTTGATATTATCTTGGGCTTCTTGAATTTATTGAACTCCTTTTGTGGCCTAACGTGATATATTCTGGAGAATGTTCCATGTGCATTTGAGAAGAATATATTCTGCTGCTGTTGGATGGACGGTTCTGTATATATCTATTAGGTTCATCTGGTCTAATGTGTCATTTAAGACTGCTGTTTCCTTATTGATTTTCTGTCTGCATGATCTATCCATCTATGTAAGTGGGGTGTGAAAATCCCTTATTATTATTGTATTGTCAATTGCTCTTTATCATTCCTTCAATTCTGATTGATAACCTTGCCAAGTAGAGCATTGTTGGTTGAAAGTTTTTCGTTTCAGCACCTGGTATATATATTATGCCACTCCCTTTGGGCTTGCAACATTTCTCTTGAAAAGTCCTTTCATGGTCTTATAGGGGTTCCCTTGTATATAAAAAGTTGTTTTTCTCTTGTGCTTTTAGGATTCTTTGTAACTTTAGCCTTTTAATTATAATATATCTTGGTCTGGCTCTCTTTAGGTTCATCTTCCTGGAACTTTCTGGACTTCCTGGATCTAGATATCTGTTTTCTTCCCTAGGCATGGGACATTTTCAGGCATTATTTCCTTAAACAATGTTTCTACCTCTTTTTTTTTATCTTATCGTCCTCGGACCCCAGTAATGTAAATATTATTCTACTGATGTTCTTGAAGTTCCTTAATCATCTTCATTATTTTCTTTTCTTTTAACTGCTCTGCCTAGATGAGTTCCATTTCTTTATCTTCCAACTTGCTGGTCTCTTCTGCTTCATACAGTCTGCTGTTGAATCCCTTTAGTTTATTTTTCAGTTCAGTCATTGTATGCTTCAGCTCTGTGCATTTTGTTTGGTACTTTCTTATGTTTTCTGACTCTTTGTTCAAGACTTCATTGTGTTTATTCACTCTTCCCTCGAGTTCAGCAAGCATCTTTATGATCATTACCTTGAATTATTAGGTAGATGATTTATGTGTATCATTAAGATCTTTTTCTAAGGTTTTGTCATTTTCTTTTGTTTGGTACATATTACTCTGTTTCCTAATTTTACTTAATTTCATGGATTTGTTTCTATGTATTAGGCAAAACAGCTATTTCTCAGTTTTGAAGGAGTAGCCTTTGTGTATGACAGTCCTTCGTGTTTAATCTAGCCCTAGCTCTTGATTGTCTTTAGAACCTTTGTCTAAACTGCTTGGTTTATTCTTTTCTTTTATAGTTTTGTTTTTTTTAATTTTTTAACGTTTATTTATTTTTGAGACAGAGAGAGAGAGGATGAACGGGGGGAGGGTCGGAGAGAGAGGGAGACACAGAATCTGAAACAGGCTCCACAGGCTCTGAGCTGTCAGCACAGAGCCCAACGCGGGGCTGGAACTCAGGGAGGGCGAGATCATGACCTGAGCTGAAGTTGGATGCTTAACCAACTGAGCTACCCGGGTGCCCGTATAGATTTTTTTTTAATGTTTATTTATTTTTGAGAGAGTGTGACTGGGGAGGGAGCAAAGAGAAAGGGAGACACAGAATCTGAAACAGGCTCTAGGCTCTCAGTTGACAGCACAGACCCAAAATGGGGCTTAGACGTACGAATCGTCAAGTCACATGCTTAACTGACTGAGCCACCATGGTGCCCCTTGTTTGTTTTGGATATGCCTCCATTGTTTAGGGTTTGCCAAGACCTGTTAGTGAACCAAGGGGACACCTAGTTTCAGGCTGACTGGAAGCCAGACTTTCAGGCAGCTGTTTTTTTGTTTTGTTTTGTTTTGTTTTTCAATATATGAAATTTATTGTCAAATTGGTTTCCATACAACACCCAGTGCTCATCCCAAAAGGCAGGCAGCTGTTTTTAAAGTATGCAGATGTATACCATCCTGTGGGGCTGCAATCGTAATCCCTGCAGGTGTCTTTTGGGTGACAGTTGCAAAAGTCAGAGCACAAAATGAGTATATATAAGCCCCATTTGGGAAGTCTTATCTAGCTGTAGTAAGGCTATGGATGGGGTCTCCCAGCTTACATTCCCTGCAGGTGCCTCCTTAGCTTCTTGATGTCTGGGAAACCTGAAGCCTGTCCCTCAGGCTGAAGCTTCTGGGTATGTAAATAGGCCTTTTTCACAGGGAGACTCAGGTTGTGCTCAGTATGCTGTCTGTGCAGTGCCCTGGGGTTGGTGGCCTGCCAAGATTTATAGTGGTGTTGTTGTTGTTGTTTAAGAACAATCTTTTTTTGATTGTTACAGTTCTGTGGAGTTCTGGAACATGAGTCCTGTTGGCCACCAGGGCCAGGCCATTCAGGAGTATCCCTGTGTCGATTGTGCACATCTGCAAGGCTGCTGGATAGTGGAGGGTACAGGGCATATTTGCTGACTTCCGAACGACAGTGGGACAGGGTGCCTGGGTGTCTCAGTCAGTTAAGCATCCAGCTTTGGGTTTAAGCTCAGGTCATGATCTCACAGTTCATATAAGGGAGTCCTGCATCAGTTTCTGCACTTATAGCACAGAGCCTTCTTGAGATTCTCTCTCTCTCTCTCTCTCTCTCTCTGTCTCTCTCTCTGCCCCTGCCCTGCTCATGGGCACTCTTTCTCTCTCTCTCTCTCCCAATAAATAAATAAAACTAAACTTAAAAAATAAAAAAAAGAAAAAGTAGTGGGGAAATGTCCTGAATGTATGTACCTACAGGCTTCACTAGTGAAACAAGAGTGCCTTTTCTGTGGGTGAACACTGGCTCTAGGCTGTGAGCAAGAGGACTCCCCGCTCTTCTGTGCTCATCTGCCCCAGCCGGAGAGCAGGAGAGTGCTGCATCTGATGATCCACTTTGGCCTCAGCAAGAACTGGGACCACTCACTGTAACCTACTCCAGCAATATGGTGGAAGGGTGCCACATCTGAGTTCACCTGCCTGTGCTACTACAGGCTATACTTGGAGTTCTTGACTGGTATCTGTCAATGCCTCTGTCTCTGGGGACCATCTCAACTGTCCTCTGGCTTTCCAGCTGATGCCCCAGATAAGCAAATGAATCTTTCTCACATATAGTCTAAATGCTTTTCAAACTGCAATTTTTTTTCTGTGTCTCAAGGGAAGCGAGGCTGCATATGAACCCTCCAAGATGGGAATCTAAGTTTCCTTTTTTAGCATTTTGGGAACCCTGTAGGTCACCACATTGGTTTTCCAGTCCATGCATTCAGAGGGCTGAATCTATATGTTCAGTATATGTTCAGTATAGATCTGAGGGCCAAGGTGCTTGTTGTGGGGAACCAACTCCTCACTCACTCTTACTGGAGAAGCACCTGTATGGTGAGATTGCTCCCTATGTGTGTCCCTACCATGGGTGAGTTGTTTTTTGTTTTTTTGTGTTTTTTTGTACAAGACCATGACTCTGACTATCCTACTTGTCTTGAGCTGTCTTTTATCCTTTGTTCTGGAGAACTATTCATTCAGTTGTCAGATCTGTTTCAGAGGGTAGGGATCTATATGTAGCTCTAGATTTGGTGTATCTGTGGGATGAGCTGAGTTCAGAAATTTCCCACACTACCACCTTGGACCTTCCCCTTTTACAGAGTGTTTTAATTATGAAAATATCTTGTCAAATGCTTTTTTTTTTTGTATTCACTGTAGAAAATCATATGGTTTTCCTCTTTTTATTAACTTAGTAAATTATATTAAAATATTTCCTAATATTAAATTACCTCTGCATTTCTAACAAACACTTAAGTGAGTCATAATGAATTATTTAGCTGATATTTCATGGGATTTGTTTCCTGGTATTTTCTGTAGTTTTTTTTTTTTCTTTGTTATACATAAGGGAGATTTTTCTGCAGTGCTTCCTTCTTTTAATACCTTTGAATGTTTTGAAATAAGTGTTTTACATGACAATATGAAATATGTGAAATGCTTGTTTCTTCTTCAGTGCTCTGAATTGAGTCAGTTACCACCAATCATCTGATATTTATGTTTTTTGAATAGCCATATAAAGGCATCTGGGTCTGGTTCTTTTTATGGTGGAAGCACATTTGGAAATTTCTCTTTTTCTTTTATGGAAACTAGTTTGAAATTTTCCTATTGAATGTAATCAATTATGCTTAAATTCTATTTCCAGGGATATATCAATATTATTTATGTTTTTGCAAATATATTTGCATAGAATTTATCCCACAGTTATTAATGAATTAAAAAAAAAGATTTTCCATGTTTTGACAGTTCTTCCCTTTTCTCCTGTATCTCTGCTTACTCTCTCTTTTTAAAAATGAGTTTGGCTACTAGTTTACATTTTTTAGTAGTTTCTTTCCAAAGAATCATGTTCTTAATTTGTTAGTTTTAATACATTCTTTTTATAATGTTAATTTTTGCTATTAATATTATTTTCTTTCTTTTAGCTTAGCTAATTGATCTGCTTTGGAACTGTATGGACTTTTTAAGTTTGTTTTGTTTTGTTTTGTTTATTTGTTTCCTATTTAGCTGACAGAATCCCCTGAAATATTATTGGGTCCCTATTTAGCTGACATAATCCCTTGAGATGTTATTGGGTCATTACTTTAACTGACTTCCATAGATCAGATATATTTTATATTATCATTATTTTGAAGACATTATGTAATTTCATTTTGCTTCTTTTTTTTTTAATGTTTATTAGTTTTTGAGAGTGAGAGACAGAGTGTGAGAGGGGAGGAGCAGAGAGAGGGAGGGAGACACAGAATCCAAAGCAGGCTCCAGGCTCTGAGCTGTCAGCACAGAGCCCAATGCAGGGTTTGATCTCAGGAGCCATGAGATCGTGACCTGAACTGAAGTCAGAAGCCTAACTGAATGAGCCACCCAGGTGCCCCTTTTAATTTTTTTTTAATGTTTATTTATTTTGAGCAAGAGAGTCTTGTTTTTTTTTCTTTTTATCTTTTTCTTTTTGAATTTATGTTTTTATTTTAATTCCAGTTAATTAACATACAGTGTTATCTTAGTTTCAGCTGTACTATATAGTGATTCAACAATTCCATACATCACCCTATCACAACAAGTGCACATTTTAATTGCCATCACCAATTTAACCCATCCCTCACACCATCACCCACTGGTAACCATTTATTTGTTTTCTATAATTAAGAGTCTGGGTCTTGATTTGTCTCTTTCTTTTTTCCCCCTTTGCTCATTTATTTTTTTCTTAAATTCCATATATGAGTGAAATCATATGGTATTTGTCATTCTCTGGCTGGCTTATTTCACTTAGTATTATATTCTTTAGCTCCATTTATGTCATTGCAAATGGCAAGATTTAATCCTTTTTATGGCTAATATTCCATTGTGTATTTATAACACTTTTCTTTTTTTCCATTCATGAGTCCGTTCATGGACACTTGGGCTGGCTGCTTCCATATCTTAGCTATTGTAAATATTGCTGCTATATACATCAGGGTGCATGTATCCCTTCGAATTACTGTTTTTTATATTCTTTGGGTAAATACCCAGTAGTGTGATTACTACATCATAAGGTAGTTCATTGAGAAACTTCCATACTATTTACCACAGTGGCTGTACCAGCTTGCATTTCCACCAGTAGTGCCAGAGGGTTCCTCTTTCTCCACATCCTTGCCAACACCTGTTTTTTTTGTGTGTGTTGTTGATTTTAGCCATTCATACAGTTGTAAGGAGGTAACTCATTGTAGGTTTGATTTGTTTTTCCCTGATATTAAGTGATGAACATTTTTTCATGTGTCTGTTGTCCATCTGTATGTTTTCTTTGGAGACATACCTGTTCATGTCTTCTGCCCATTTTAAATTAGGTTATTCATTTGTTGGGGCATTGAGTTGTTTCAGTTCTTTATATATTTTAGAGACTGATCCTTTATGAGATTTGCATCTGGTAAAACATCATTTGCAAATATCTTCTCCCATTCAGGAGGATGCCTTTTAGTTTTGTTGATTGTTTCCTTCACTGTGCAGAAGCTCATAATTTTGATGTAGTCCCATTGGTTTCTGTTTTCGTTTCCCTTGCTTTAGGAGACATATATAGGAAAATTCTGCTATAGCCAATGACTAAGAAGTTACTGCCTGTAACTTTTATGGTTCCAGGTCTCACATTTAGGTCTTTAATCCATTTTGAATTTATTTTCTTGTATGGTGTAAGACAGTGGTCCTATTTCTTTCTTTTACATGTTGCTGTCCAGTTCCCAGCACCATTTGTTGAAGAGATTGTCTTTTTTTTCCATTGGATATTCTTTCCTGATTTGTTGAACATTAATTGACCATACAGTTGTGGGTTCACTTCTGAATTTTCTATTCTGTTCTGTTGATCTATGTGTCTGTTTTTGTGTCAGTACAATATTCTCTTGGTTGTTAAAGCTTGGCGATATAGTTTGAAGTCTGGAATTGTGATGTCTCCAGCTTTGCTTTCCTTCCTGCCACCCCCCCCCCCAAGATGGTGTTGGCTATTTAGGGTTTTTTATTACTCCATATAAATTTTATAATTGTTTCTTCTAGTTCTCTGGACAATATGATTATTATTTTGATAGGGATTGCATTAAACATGTAGCTTGTTTGGGGTAATATAGACGTTTTAACAATATTTGTTCTTGCAATCCATGTGCATGGAATAGCTTTCCATTTTGTGTGTCATCTTCAGTTACTTTCATCAGTGTTTTACAGTTTTCAGAGTACAGGTTTTTCAGATCTTTGGTTAAGTTTATTTCTAGTTATCTTATAATTTTAGTGCATTTGTAAATGGGATTGTTTTTTTCTTTAATTTCTCTTTCTGCTGTTTCATTATTGGTGTATAGAAATGCAACAGATTTCTGTACATTGATTTTGTATCCTTAGACTTCACTGAATTAGGTTATAAGTTCTAGCATTTTTTTTTGGTGGAATCTTTTGAGTTTTCTATATATAGTATCATGTTATCTGCAAATAGTGAAAGTTTTACATCTCTCCTATGGATTTGGATGCCTTTTATTCCCTTCTCTTGTCTGATTGTTGTGGCTAGGACTTCTAGTACCATGTTGAATAAAAGTGGTGAGAGTGGACATCCTTACTTGTTACTAGGAGAAAAGCTCTCAGTTTTTCTTCATTAAGAATGATGTTAGCAGGTTTTTCGTATATGGTCTTTATTATGTTGAGGTATATTCCCTCCAAACCTACTTTTTTTGCAGGTTTTTATCATGAATGAATGTTGTACTTTGCCAAATGCATTTTTTTGCACCTATTGAAATGAACGTATGGTTCTTATTCTTTCTCTTATTAATATGGTGTATCATGTTGATTGATTTGCAAATATTGAACCACTCTTGCAATCCAGGAATAAACCTCACTTGATCATGTTGAATGATTTTTTTAATGTACTTTTGTATTTGGTGTGCTTATATTTTGTTGAGGATTTTTGCATTTATGTTCATCACAGATATTGGCCTGTAGTACTCTTGATTAGTGGTGTCCTTATCTGGTTTTGGTATCAGGGTAATGCTGGTCTCATAGAATGAATTTGGAAGTTTTACGTCCTTTTTTATTTTTTGGAATAGTTTGAGAATAGGTATTCACTCTCTTTAAATGTTTGGTAGAATTTGTTTGTAAAGGCATCCGGTCCTGGACTTTTGCTTGTTGGGACTTTTTTGATTCCTGATTTAATTTATTTGCTGGTTATCAGTCTATTCAAATTTTCCATTAATTCTTGTTTAAGTTTTGGTAGTTTTTATTTTTATAATAATTTATCCTATTCTTCTAGGTTGTCCAATTTGTTGGCATAAAGTTTTTCATAATATTCTCTTACAAGTATGTTTCTGTGGTGTTGTTATTTCTCCTCATGTATGATTTTATTTATTTGTGTATTTTATCTTTTTTTCTTGATAAGTCTGTCTAGAGTTTATCAGTTTTATTGATTTTTTTCATTCAACAAGCTTCTGGTTTCATTGACCTGTTCTATTGTTTTTTGTTGTTGTTGTCGTCGTCATTTGTTTCTATGTAATTTATTTCTGTTCTAATCTTTATTATTTCCTCATTTCTGCTGGTTTTAGATTTTGCTTGTTGTTCTTTGTCTAGCTCCTTTAGGGGTAAAGTTAAGTTTATCTGAATTGTTTATCTGAGATTTTTCTTGCTTCTTGAAGTAAGCCTGTATTGCTATAAATTTCCCAAATAGAACTGCTTTGGCTTCATCCCAAAGGTTTTGGGCCATTGTTTTTTTCATTTTCATTTGTTTTCGTGTACTTTTTTATTTATTCTTTTATTTCTTACTTGACCCATTCATTGTTTAGTAGCATGTTATTTAACCTCAATATATTTGTGGTCCTTCCGAATTTTTTCTTGTGGTTGAATTTTAGTTTCATAGTATTGTGATCAGAAAAATGCATGGTATGACTTTGATCTTCTTTAATTTGTTGAAGCTCATTTTGTGGGCTAATATGTGATAGATTCTGGAGGATGTTACATGTGCAATTAAAAAAATGTGCATTCTGCTGTTTTAGAACGGAATGCTCCGAATATAATCTGTTAAATTTATCTGATCCAGTGTATCATTCAAATCCAGTGTTTCCTTGTTATTTTTCTATTGAGATAATCTGTACATTTATGTATGTGGGGTGTTAAAGTCCTCTTCTATTATTGTATTACTACTGATTATTTCCTTTATATTTGTTGTTAACTATTTTATATATTTGGGTAGTTCTATGTTGGGTGCATAAATATTTAAAATTGTTATGTATTCAAAAATTAAAATAATATTGTTGTATCTTTTTGTTGGCTTGTTATATATAATATCCTTTGCCTGACAGATGTTTCTCCATCCCCTAACTTTCATTCTGCAGATGTCTTAGGTCTGAAATGAGTCTCTTGTAGGCAGCATATAGATGAATCTTATATTTTTATTTTTTGTCGCCCTGTGTCTTTTGACTGGATCATTTACTCCATTTACATTCAGACTAATTATTGATATATATTTATTGTCATTTTACTATTTATTTTGTCATTGTTTCTGAAGATTTTCTCTGATTCTTTCTTGTATTTCACGGTTTGCTTATTTTCTTTAGTGATATATTTGGATTTCTTTCTCTTTTTTCTTTGTATATTTATTACTGGCCTGTGACATATGGTTACCATTAGGTTTATATAGAATCTCTTCTGCAAATAGCAGTCTATATTAAGTTGGTGGTTGTTTAAGTTTGAGCTCATTCTTTACTCCTCTCTTCCTCATGTCTTAGGTATATATTGTCATATTTTACATCCTTTTATTCTGTGAGTTCTTTGATATTTTACAGAAATATTTATTTTTACTTTTTTGTGTGTGTTTTGGACCTTCATACTGTCACTTTTTGTGTCTCCTTTCCACTCAGAGTCCCCTTTAATATTTATTGCAGGGCTGGTTTAATGGTTATGAATTCTTTATTTTTTGTTTGTCTGGGAAACTCTTTATCTCCCTTCTATTCTGAATGATAGCCTTGCAGATATTCCTGTTCAGCACTTTGAATATATCATGCCACTCCCTTCTGTCTTGAAATACTTCTGTTGAAAATACCCTGACCTTATGTGTTTTCCCTTTTAAGTTACTATTTTATTTTGTGTTGCTCCTTTAATTTTTTTTCTCTTTATCATTGTATTTTGACAATTTAATTACAATATGTCTTGGTGTGGGTTTGCTTTTATTGATTTTGATGGGGTTTCTCTGTGTTTCCTGAATTGGGGTGTCTGTTTTCTTCCTGAAATTAGAGAAGTTTATAGCTATTATTTCATCAAATAATATTTGTCCCCTTTCTTGTTTCTTCTTATTTTGGAATCCTGAAATATGATTGTCATTATGTTTGATAGCATCACTGAGTTCCCCAAGTCTATTTTAGTTTTTTTTTTAATAACTTGGTCTTTTTAATTTTTTAAAAATGTTTATTATTTTTTGAGGGAGAGAGACAGAGAACAAGAAGGGAAGGGTCAGAGATAAATGGAAACACAGAATCTAAAGCAGCCTGCAGGCTTTGAGCTGTCAGCATAGAGCCTGACGTGGGGCTTGAACTGACGAGCCATTGAATCATGACCTGAGCCGAAGTTGGACACTTAACCAACTGAGCCACCCAGGCGCCCCTCGTCTATTTTAGTTTTGCATAATTATTTTTTCTGCCTTTTGTTTAGCTTATCTACTTTCCATTTCTCTGTCTCTTCTATCTAGGTCAGTAATTCGTTCTTTTGCTTCTTCCAGCCACCTGTTCATTTCATTAAGTGTTTTTCTCATTGATATGTTACTCCTTATCTCTGTGATCATTACTTTAAATTCTGTATCAGGTATATTACTTATATCTGTTTTGTTTAGATCTCTGGCCATGGTCTTGTTCTGTTCTTTCATTTGGGATAATGTTCTGTGTCTTTTCACTTTGTTGAAGTCTTTGTGCTTGTTTCTGTGTGCTAGGAAAATCAGGTACATATCCTGTTCTTGAGAATAATGGGTTTATGAAGAAGAGGTCCTGTGGTACTGTTTCATGTAGTGTGTGTCCCCTGTTCACCAGTGCCTGGCATTTCTGGGAGTGCCTGTGATGTGTGCTGTATGTGCTCTGCCATTTTATCCTGGTCATTTTATCTTTCAGGCCAATCATCTGTAGAGGCTGTCTATGCAGTGTTTAGTCGCTGGGCTGAATGTGGTGTGTTTTAACTCTGGTCTATTAGATGAGACCTATTGCAACTGCTGCTGGAAGAGATGCTCTGTAAAACTCCTGAGTGAGGGAATGAGGTGTGAACAGGGGTTTGGGCTACTCTTCTGGGGGGAGTGCCCACCATACTGGGACTGAGGCACATATGGCTGGGAAGGATGATTCCACCAGAATGTGATATAAGCAAATAGTGAGTATCTGCTCTGTTTTGATTCCTGCTGAGGGGCGGGGGAGGGAAATGGTGACTGCCAGTTCCTTATGTTCCTGGAAGAGTCTCTCCTTGAAGCTGTCTCTCTGTGATGCATTCCTAAATGAGTGAATAATCTCCTCCTGGTGCCCCCATTCATTTGTCAGATCACAGTTTGCAAGCTATATGTTCGGGACTTGTATGCTTGCCTTTACTCCAAGAGCAGCACAGTGCCCTTTGACCTTTGTATAACTCCAGGCTTTAAGACCTGCTGATTGTAAGAACTCACAAAATTTGGCCCCTCTTGCTTTCCAAGTCAATTGCTGTGAGGATTCATTTTTTTCTGTGTGCTCCTCTGTTGTGATATTCTGTCTCTGACCCTTCTCTCCAACTGCAGCCCCACCCTCCACCCCCACTGCAATGCTCAGGATCCTTTCTCTCCCAAACTGCAACTCTGTATTTCTTACCTTTTTTGATGTGGCCCCTGCTCTACTTTTAGTTGTGTGGTTTGTTCTGCCAGTTTTCTGGTCAATTTCTGTGGTATTTAGGATGATTTATTGGCTGTCTAATTGTAATCATGGGACCAGACAAGCTTAGGATACCCCTCTTCCACTACCATCTTCCAACCTCCCACTGCAATTTCATTTTTGTATTACTTTTTGGCCTGTTACATGTTTTATTTAACATGTCACTTTTATCCCTATGACCTAGTCACAGTGCTACAAGTAAATATATCAATGCCCACTAATACACTTTGGAAAGAAACTTTCATCAACAATTCTTGGTCCTTTGAAGCTCATTCTTGAAAGATTTCTTCAGTAAGAACTTATCACTACCAAACTTTTTGATGCCTTGCAGGCCCATAATTGTTCTATAACTATTATTCATGAAAAGTAATTTTGCCTGGAGCTTAAAATCTTTGTACCATTGTTTTGTTTCATGATTTTAAATGCATAATTCAATTGTGTTAAGATGTGCTGCTGTTGATAAGTTAGATGGAAATATATTTTTTTTATTTAACCTTATTTAGTACCGTTTTTGAATAGCTGTCCAGAGTAATTGATTTGATTATTTATTTATTTTATGTTTAAACTACAGTGTTTTTTTTTTCTAGAATATATTTTAGTTTTAACCCTTCTAGGTTGATTTTCTCAATTGAATACTTTTCACTTCCTAAACAAATTCAATTTCTATTTAATTTGGGTAATTTTTTTTAATTACATATTTTGCCATTTGTTTTGTTTTGTTGATTTGTTTTCTTCTTAGAGAATGTCAATTATATCTATGTTGGATTTTCTTTGCCTTCTAAACTGATCATCTTTTAATTATTTTTATTGTATTTTCTGTTCCTTTTTGATTTTCTTACTTCTTCCTTTATTTCTGTGGTCATGATTTCAAATGTGCCTGTCCTTACTTTTGTAGCTTCTTGTTTTCTCTTAATTTTTGAAATATTTTTCCATATTTTCTATTTTTTTTCTGTGCTCTGTTCTCTATTATTCAGTCTTATCATTTTGATTTTTTAATTTCTATTTTATTCTTTTTTCCATTTTTCTATTGTTTTTAAAACTTGTTTATATAATTTTATAGTATTAAATTAGAATACTTCACATATATTATGGCCCTAATTTTCTATTATGCCTTGGTTAACTATTAGTACATTATTAAAATTATCTTTCCTTTTATTCTGCCTGTCTTTTAATATGTGATTTAATTGTAACATCTTTCCCTTCCTCATATTTAAATGAAATATGCTTTTCTATAATTAAAACACTGTTCATATAAAAGAAATAGTAGAAACCAAGGTAGGTTTCATACCTCATGTCTCTATGTTAGAAGAGTTCTGTCTTTTGTTATTGCTTTGACTCTGAAAATACAGCATTTGTGTCACCGTGTCTACATTCTGATATTCATATCCTCGGAACATTTCCTCACTTGTAGCTATCCAAATATTGTCTTTCCCTCCCCAGTGTTCTTGTTACTGTCTTGTTAAATTTGGAGTCTACTCTCAATATTTTCTCCCTAAGTGAAAAACATAAAGAACATTCGTAAAAGTTACCAACAAGGTATAAGCTACACATTTTTGGCATTATTATGAAAAATTTTGAAAATATGGACTAATTCATTTTGACAAGAGAAAGAAATGAAGTATAACAATTGAATAGAAAAATGTAAATTATTTATTATTTACAGATAATATGACCATATACATGAAGCCTTCACTTAATTTTTAAAAAGCTGACCATTGCAGTTAATAAAATTTCAGCAAGTTTGTTTAGTAGTCTAATTTACAAATATAAAATTTGGTGTTATAAAATGTTTAATCATAATTTTATAATACATTTTAATATGTGATAAAGAAGGCAAATGACCATTACTCTTTATTATTTGCATATTTTTATGTCAATTTTAATATTTTCATGTTTTTAGATTAACTGTTGGATTATTTTATGATGGAGTTGACTGGGATGTTACCAAATTTTCATGAAAGATTTAATTAAGAGAATTAACCTCCTTATGTGATTGAGTCTCTTAATTTATTCCAGTGTTGTTTTATGTTCCTTCATGGGGAATTACAACTTTTTTTCATATAAACATTGCTCCTTTCTAAAGTTTATTCAGTAACATGCAGTATATTTTCTCAAAAAGTACCAAGAGAAGTTCAGAGAGTTTTTTATGATTGCTGAGTTAATTTAAAAAATAATCTTTCTAGGGTCGCCTGGGTGGCTCAGTTGGTTGAGCGCCCGACTTCGGCTCAGGTCATGATCTCACAGTTTGTGAGTTCGAGCCCCACATCAGGGTCTGTGCTGACAGCTCAGAGCCTGCTTCAGATTCTTTGTTTCCCTCTCTCTGCTCCTCCCCTGTTCACATTTTGTCTGTCTCTGTCTCTCTCAAAAACAAATAAACATTAAAAAATAATCTTTCTAGAAATGTTTTCAATGTGATACTGTCAAAATTTTAAGTACATAATATCTTCAGATAGCTGTAAGTTAAATGCACAGGTATGTGGGGGATGGGGGGTCACATGGCATGCACAGTTGAGTTGGCTAAGCACTTCCACAGTAATTTGCAGTAATAGTTATATTGGTGGACATTTTTGCTTTATTCTTTACTTTGTTGGGAATGTTTCTAGGCTGGTGTTAAATGCATGTTTATGAGTTTGTGTATTCATAAGTTCATAAAGAAGGTGAATGAAGAATTCACATGGAGAGTGGCATTACTAGGCAGATATTTTGGAAAATATTCCAAGAAGAGGACCCATAGTCAGAAGAATCCTAGTGTGTGTGTTGCTAAAGGAATAATAAAAGGGTTGGGGAGACAGGAGAAGACAAAGAGGAGAGTGGTAGAAAGTAGGTCAGAAGTGGGAAGGGCCCAATCATGTAGGGCAGTGGAGTATTGTAAGGGCTTTGGCTTTGATTTCCGCTTTGTCAAAGGGGAGACGCTGCAGGTTTTTTCATCTGAGTGGTGACGTAGTCAGTTTTGTATTTTTAAAAGAATCATTCTGATAGTAGCGTCTCTAACTCCACATTGTCTGGAGCTTTACATTATGTTGCTTTCCATTTTTCTCAAACTCCTAGTTCTCCTTTTCAAAGCATATTATATAGTGGATGATATAAAATCAAGCAAAAATGCCATTCAAGCCATGTGTGCTGAACTTCTGTTGTCTTAATGAGAATGAGTAGAGATTATAATTTTTTCTGATCGTTTATTTGCACACAACTCCAATGGATACTGGGTCTTTAAATGGGATTAAATTCAGTTACTTGTACACTTCCTTCTTATCTTCCACCCCAGTGTGTAAGAACACAGACTTTAAATAGATTATGTGAAGTCTAAAGCCTTTACATGCTGCACTAAAACTAAGCCATAAGCTCTGAGTTATGAGGTACAATACTTAATTTTCTCATTTCTTCACATTTCCATGTTGCTAAATGTTAATCAATTCCTGCTGTTTTGGAGGTCAGAAATTTAAATGTTAGAAATAATACCCTTAAGGAAATACATTTATTGATATTTAAGTTATAGGAAATGAAAAGATAGGGTGAGAAACATTTTACATAGAACTAAATTAAATTTATATCACATCCCCCAATAAGTGTGCATTTATAGCAGTCATTACTATAAATACCACTTAGTAAAATGGAATATTTTTAGTTATATTATGTTGCTTATTACCTACCAGGGTTTCAGGGTATGACAAGATTTATTTACTTCTAATTGCTCATTTTATAATACTTTTACACAGTATAAAGCTGAGTAGTGCGCATATATCTTCTTTCATTTAGTCACATATTTAATGATCCATTCATTCAACAACTGTTTATTGAGTGCCTGCTATGTGCCAGATGTTGTATTAGATGCTTCATATGTAATAGAGAATAAATAAAGATCTCTGTCTTAATGGTATTTTTGTGTGAGTAGAGGAAAAGAGGTAAAACAACAACTAATTAATTATGCAGCATTTTACAAGATGATAAGAGATACACTAAAAATATGGGAAAATAGAACAGAGCAAGGGAGGCAGAATATGGGGAGATGAAACCCAAGCACTTGTTGTTGCAGTTTTACATGAGAGTATCTGGATAGACCTCATTGAGAAGGTGAGATTTGACAGAACTCTAAGGAAGTAGAGAATAATCATGCGTTTGTTCTGAAAGCCAGTATGGCTGGACAAGACGGGCGTAACTAGAGAGTAGGAAAGTTGCGACCAAGTAACAAGAAGTCAGATCTCACAGAGTTTTGAAGGCATTTTAAGAACTTTATCTTTTATTGTGAGATGGATAGGGAGCCAGTTCAGGATATTGAGGAGTGATTCCATCTGAATTACGCTTTAATAGAATCATTCTGGCTAGTTTGTTGAGAATAGTCTGAGGAGGACAAGTGTAGAAAGCAAGGAGCTCAATTAACAAGCTGTTGCAGTGATCTAGACAAGAAATGATGATGTCTCAGACCAGAGTGGAAACAGTAGACATAATAAGAAACGTTTAGATTCTGGATGCATTTTTAATTTAGAGCCTAAACGTCATGAATTCGAAATGGGAAGAAATTTTTAAGTGATTTTTTTTTTTTTTTTTTTTGGCTGTGAGAAACTGGAAGATTGGTTATGCAACCAATGTGATGTGTAAGGGTGTAAGAGGAACAGGTATTGGGGAGAAATGAAGAGTTGAGCTTGAGATGAAAGTTGGAACTTCAAACTTGAAATGTCTTTTAGACAGCCGGGTAGAGAGGTAGATTGGGCAGTCTATCTATGGGTATGAAGTTTGGAGGAAAACCTGGTGCAGAGACAGAACTGTGAGAATGATTGCATATTGATGGTTTGCCTGGTGATGAGACTGAATGAATGTTCCATGGAGTGAATGTAGATAGAGAAGAAGGCAAACCTAAGCTCCTAGATATCTCAGTATACAGACATGGAAAAGGAGAGGAACCAGCCATAGAATCTGTAAAGGAATAATAGGATGGTAGTCTAAATCCCATGTGGGGCTGGCTTCATAGACATAATGGCCTGTGTAGAACCTGATACTCAAAAGGCCTCCATGCTTGTTGTAATGCTCTTCTGTCAGTGTCTTGACATTCTCAATACTGTTTTAACAGGGGCCTCAGCCTTTCATTTTGGCAATGGGCCTTGCAGATTACTTAGTTGCTCCTGATTCCATGCCATGCCAGTAATACACCAGATGCAAGTAAGAGGCCTAACATCTAGTTAATAAGTTTGTTTAAGAGAAAACATTTTTTTAAATAAAATTTTACATATGTATAGAAAACCAAATTGTCAAGCTACAGATTCATTTCTTTCCTTCTTTCATGTGGTATATCTGTACGTTTATTTAAGCTCCTTGCCTTCTATTAATATATTAATGCTTACCTATTTTCCATCATCTCTACTGAGGCTTAAAACACCGTGAGTTCGAAACAAACAAACAAAAACTGTGAGTTCAAGAGTCATTTTATACTTAGTATTACATTTTGTTTCTTTTTCCCTATACTTACAACTTCAAACTCTAGCATAATTTCTGACACATAAAAATATTTTTTAAATTATTATTTGCTGTCAGATTTTCAAATGTAGTAACCACTTAATTGATACATATTATGGCTTTGGGGCATCTGGGTGGCTCATTTGTTCAAGTGTGTGACTTTAGCTCAGGTCTTGATCTCACGGTTCCTGAGTTCGAGCCCCACTTCAGGCTCTCTGCTGTCAGTACAGAGACCGCTTCAGATTTCTCTGTTCCCCTCTCTCTCTGCCTCTCACCCCCTCTCTCAAAAGTAAATAAACATTAAAAGAAAAGCTTTAAAAAATATTATGGCTTTATCTCATTTCATAATGTTTGTCATTTCTGTAACCTTTGATAGGTTTTCTGCTTCCTCTGTCCTAAATTTATTTTAGCTTGGATTATTTTGAACTGTACTTGGCTCATTCTCTGCTTCCCAGTGCTCCTTTGACATCCTTCTCTTCCTCTTTCTCTTTGTTTTAGATGCATTAATTAGATGTAAGTAATTTAGGTTAATAATTAGTCCTCAGCCTTCTTCTTTTTTTATTGTTTGCTATTCTTTTCATATATTTCTATAAGTATGACCTTCCAATTATTGCTATGCTTCTCTCTGTAGGTTCAAAAATGAATGTTATCCTGGCAAAAGGCCATCTCAGTCTCTTTGTTATTCAGTTATCTAAACCTGGAAATCTTCCAACTGTCGGGTATTTCTAACTGTCTTATATCTGTTGACTATGATGCTGTCAGCAGCCTACCCTCAGAAACTTATTGAACCCATACCTGTCATTAATGAACTGCTCCTTTATTTTCCAGGTTTAGAGTCATATTTCTATATCTTCTTTCTTTTCTCTACCCACTGCCATCATCCTGAATCAGTCTTTTTAGACTCTTTATTTAGATTTCCAAACTCTCCCCAATCCAATCCAAAGTATTCCTTACAAAGTCAGAGTCACATAATCAAAGCATAACTTTTATTACTTAATCGTATAAACAATGAAATCTCCAGTCACTCCTTATTATTCCTGATTCCCAGAATGTGTTAGGGTATACTGGCATACTCTAACTAGTTATGAAGTATATCACCAATGGTTAGTTACCAATCATAATTAAAGCCTCAAGTTTATGACTGTTTTGCTTTTTGAAAAGTCATGTCAACTTGTGCACGTAACATCACATTTAATCCTTTGCTTTTCATAAGGCTTCTCATGCGTAGAAGGAAGAGCAAAAAAAGACAGGTAGTAATGAAAACACAGATAAAGTTCAAGAATGGCACATAACCTATGGGTTGTGCTACCTATTTTGCAGTTCTAGGTGCTGAATCATTACTGACATATTATAAATAGTTAGGGTAATTAATAGTTATTATAATCTGTAGCACTATTTGTTTTACTTCTTGGATTTTTTTTTAACTTTCTTTATTAAAATACATGGAGTGCCTTTTGTATACAATAACCATCCTGTCTGCTCTAACACAGACTCGCAGACACACACACACACACACACACACACACACACACACACACTCCAGAAACTACTACTTTCCTTTTTGCAAATCTTTCTGCCCTTAGCTGCTTCCTTTCCCTCGCTCTTCACATGCCAAATGCTTATCTATATTTCAAGGCCCATTTCAATTTTTGTCCTTCCATGAGCTTCCCAATAGCTCTCATTTTGATTTCTGACACTCTTTGTACTCTCCTGTGGACACATTACTTGGTATACCTTATAGTCATCTGTATATTTGTATTAACTACTTGCAAGACTAAGTGTTTCATGTTTATTCATCATAGACCCAGAAGAGTATCTTAAAATAAAGCAAAAAGAGACTTAAAAACTGAGATATGTTAAATGCTTATAAAAAGTTTGGTTCTTTCTTGCATACAAAAGAAAAATACAGCTCTTACCTAACCGTATAGTGAGATTCCTCACTGTAAGGTGTTCCTTACGCTGTGTTTTCCAAAAGCATGAAATGAATCTATCACACGAAAGTTAATACTGGGCTCTCTACTTTGATGGATTATTATCATAATTTTGATGATTACACACATGGTAATTGTTAAAACAAACATAAAAACAAAAATCAAAAAAGCTTTGAGCTTTTAAATAGTATAAAATGCTTTTCAGAATAAAATGGATGTATTTCCTGTCTAATTAGCATATACATCCAAATTTCCAGGCAAAACACGTTTTGAGCTATATAATGATGCTGTTTAGTTTGTGGAACTACATTTTACATGAAGCTAACCTTAAAAAAAAATCTTACTGGTGATTTAATCATATTGCCATTAAAAAATGTCCCCAGCAGTGATATTTTAAGTTCTAGAAGAGTAAATAATAAAAATAAGAATTTATTCTTAGATAATAAGTTGGAATATATATTAGTTATAAGTGTATGTCTTTAAATTCTCCTGTTAATGTGTTTTTGATAAAATGAGGCCAATCTTCAGATAAGGCATAGTCAATAGGAGGTATTTAAATAAGCATGTGTTATTGTAATAGCAAGAGAAATACAGCTTGGGAAGTTATATTTGAGGATCACTGATGTAAAAACACCATAAAACAGATGAATAATATATCTGTGTTAAAGAAGAGTATGATAGTATTTACTTTTACCATTTTCATTCTTTTAAGTGAAAATGAATATATGTACAACAATTTGCAGAGGAAAATGAAATCGATGGTGATATTCAAGTTTGAACTCTTGCAAAGTTTCATGGATTAGTTGCAGTGATAATCACAACTCAAGTAGATTATCCCCGTATTAGAAATATAATTTTTATAGATATTAAATTACCCAAATTCTTGTCTAAATATCATGAAAAGCGTTAGAATATGTGTCATCATAACTCTCTCATTCAAGATCAACTTAATATTATCCTGCATATATATTTTTTGCAGCTAAATAGTAAAATCTATGATAAATATTCTGAATCTGATGTACTTACTATAAAAATCACAATAAACTTATATTTTTAAAATTGTTGAGCTGAAAAAAAAACATTTATATGTGTACATTATTTCAGAATAACTTGGGATATTACTTCTGTTACCCCCAACATTAATGAGAGATAATATAGCTATTTTATTCCTTAACCACTGTGTATATTCTACTCTGAGGTTCATTCCCTAGCAGTCTTTTTTTCTTAAGGATAGATTTTGGATGGGGAGATATTGTAAGTCAGACATATTGCACATACTGAACTGAGAAACTTTAAGGATTATACAAGGAATATGTGACAAGTCAAACAGAATTTCTTGCTTACCGAGAAGGTGCTCAATGTCAAATGTTTGCAGTAGTTTCAGGTTGGGAGAATTGGCAATTTTGGAATTTTGGACTTCTCAATGTCATGTTGTTTTTACACTTAGAAATAGTATAATGCACTTGTTAATAATGTTAAAATTTACTAAAACAGTAGTTTTGTCATAATTTTTAAAGTTTATTTATTTTGTGAGAGAGACAGAGTATGAGCAAGCCGGAGAGGGACAGGGAGAGGGAGAGAGAGAATCCAAGCAGGCTCTGCATCAACAGTGTGGAGCCTGATGGAGGGCTCAAACCCACGAACCATGAGATCATGCCTGAGCTGAAACCAAGAGTCAGACACTTAACCTGCTGAGCCACGCAGGTGCCCCTAGTTTTGTCATAATCAATGAAAGAATTCTGCTTATCCGATAAAAAGTTAAAAAATTAAATGCTATTGAATTTATATATTCAATCCCTATATGTGTTTAACAAACACACTATATAATAATCATGAGGATTTATATAAATAAAACTAGAGAAAAGGTGAAAGGTACCAAAAAAAAAAAAAAAAAAAAAGGAAAATGCACCAACAATTTGCTACTAGTGGTGCAACAAAGCAAATGAAGACAATGGAAATAGTTTACCCCAGCACACAGGACATGATGATTATTTTTTTGTCACTGTTATTATCCTTTTAAATTCCTACAGACAATGGTCCTCCTTATTGTTTGCCCCCAGGATGGACGCCTTTCATTACACTACCCTCACCCTTGATATGCCACTACTTGTCACTTTGGCATTTGACATAAGAAAATGGAAGAAAACTATCCTTTTCCGTGAATATTATGTGTAGTTTCCATGTAGTGAACTTGGTAGTAATGACTATCATACTAGTTTACTGCTCTAAATTCTATAAATTCTATGTCATTCAGGATCTCATTTATTTTTCACAATTGCCTGAAGAGGTGGGTACTTTGATTCCCATTTAAACAAGATGTAGGGTAGTTATGTTAAATTTTCCAAAATCACACAGAAAGTAAGTGTTGAACCTGTGACTCAGCTGAAGTCTGTGCTCCTAAGTACCATGCTCACATACATGTTGCATTTGATATCTGATAGGAAGGCTTGACAATGAAATTGCTTTTATGCGTAGGTGAAATATCGAACCTGCAATGTAATACTGATCCACTTATGCTGTTTAACTTAATATACTTAGTATTAATTACTACTCAATACTTAGTAATTAGTACTAATTTCATTTAATCTGCACAGCAGCCCTGTAAAGTGGGTATCCTTACCTAACACATTTTTACAGTGAGGAGATGGCCTCCGTAGAGGTTTGAAACTTAAGTGAATATGGGAGCAGAAGTTCAAGTTTAGATTCTCCTAAATCTACGGCTGGTGTTCTGAATTAATAGACTGGAGGCTACAAATAAAATCATAAGGAGAAAGAGAAAAAAATAAAACTGAAATATTGCTTATTTGATATATAACCAATTTTAGATTCACAATATAGAGTTTAACATTAATTAACTTTCAAATGATCTAAATTATTAAACGTAAGTCAGAATCCAGAATATTATGTTTAGGAAAAATGTGCTGTCACGCCAAGGAGATGTTTAGGAATAAAAAACATCATATTTGATATCACTTAGTTAAAATAAACTTTAAAAATGTAAGTTTCAAAGTCAACAGAAGTTTCAAAGTCAGTCATCTTATTACATAAGAAAAATTTCTTCAGATAATGCTGATGCTTTGTTTTTGACTAAAAATAATGACTATAAAAATGGAATTTTACAACATGAGATTTTCTTGAGGGAAAGGAAAATCCTTACACACACACACACACACACACACACACAAACACATCCACAAACAATAAGCTTTTGTAATGGCCAGCTTCCCACTGAAAAAGACGTCATTTTAATGTCACTTTTCAATATCATCTGTTGGATTTTTTTTTAATTCAGAATTTTTCTCATATCATTGTGGAAATAAAGAGAAAAAATAGATCTATTTTATACTTTGTTGTTTTGGTTACATTTACTGGCCACCCATGATGTTTTCAATTGTTACCTGTTATCAATTGAAGAAATATTTAATGGTGTATTGTAAAATGTCACAATTTGCAAGAAACTCCAAGAAGAATTGAGAGGGTCTTTTCCCCCCACTTTTTTAAATAACAGTTTTGTTCCTCTGAGTGAGAAAATTGGTTGTGCATGATCTACATTTTATACATTTAATTCTGCACTCTAAGGTAAGACTTTTTTTGCATAGTAATGTGAGGGACAGAAGCGATAAGGTTTTGATGAGAAGGAATGCTGTGGACAGGGTACAAGGCCGAGAATAATTATATGATCCATGGTCTTACAGTTGTTATTTCAATCTTTATGTGATGAGGAAGTTAACTATTAAGGATTTCATTTTCAATTACAAAATAAAGTGTCCCTTAATCATGTCTTTAGGAGAAGAAGCACAAAACCAATGTCAACTCAATGGAGGAAGGCATTTCAAAATTGTGTTAACTGAATCTAAAGGTCCAAAGATTCATATTAACAGAACTTTTCTTGGATAAAGCTTTCCAAGGGTTTGGACCTAGGGAACTACTATGTACAGTAGGGTTGTACAGTTTAGTGATTAATATAAATGTATTTTTCAAATTATGTTCTTACTCATTGGTGTGGGATCTTGTACAACTCATTTAACCCTTCTGTTTGTCAGTTTCATCATAAATGCGGATAATAACCCTGTATATCTTATGGAATGTTTAAGAAAGTGCCTAACACAGCTGAGTTGATTGCAAGTATATGGACACATGTACATGCACACAGAAAGTGTTTTTATAATGCATTGGGCATTTTTATGAATTATTTCATTTAATAATCTCAGGAGCACTATATTTAATAATAAGATTGTATAACTTTTTCAAAAAGCATTTTATTTATTTTAGAGGTAAACCTAAGTCACAGAGAGATTTGCAGTTTCCTCAGGTTCATGTAGTTAGAAAATTTAAGCTAAGACTAAAATCCAGTTTGCTCCTCTCCAAAATATAATTATTTCACTAAAGTAGTGATTTCAAGTTCTCTGCACAGCAAACAGATAAAATGATAGAGACTTTATATTCTAATGGTAAATGAGACACCCTTCTAGTTGTCCCCACATGTTTGGTGTCCCCAAATATCTTCCCAGTAATGTCTACCAGCTCTTTTCTTTCTTTTCTTTGATTTGATCAAATCAATGGATAATTTCTCAGTCTCCTAGAAAATGCTAAAAAATCCAAATTCAAAACCTGTCCTCCTTCATAACCAGTAGGTTTTCTATCACTAAAATATCCCCATCTAGAAATAAGCAGAGCTATTCCTCCAGTTTGTAATGCAATCCTAAAACATATACAGGAAGTAAAAGCAAAAATACCTGAAAACTCTGCAGTGACTTCTAACTACATTTTGGAGTGATGATTTCTTACTAAGCAGCCAGGGGTTAAATAAGCTCTGGGTTATAGAATCCAATGAAGCCTCCTTGGTCTTGGTGAGTTCCTTTTCTGTCACTATCATTAATTAGTATGGATTTTTTTTAAATTACTACAACCATGCATCTGCTCTAGTTTATATGATGAAAGGAATTAATTTTAAAATTTCAGTACTTTATAAATAATAACAAGTTATTTTCCATACATCTCAATATTCAACTGAGACACTCTGATCGTTAGCAGTGTATCACAAGAGCTCTGTTGAGAAATGTTTTGTCACACTGCCTGAGGTAGTGATCTAATGATTAGCACTTTTTACTTCTAAAGAGAAGCACATAGGTTCACTTTTCATTTTGCCACTGATTTTTTTTTACTTCTCGTTGGCCTGTTCTCCAATCTAGCTGTGGTTTAAATTTCACTAAATTTCACTTTATGTATGACTTTGATATCTTTTTTTAATTTAAATAAGACCCAAAGGCCTCTAATTCTAGGAATAAAGGAGTCACATAGGAACAGAAAAGGTGAAGAGAAAAAAAAAGTGATTGATGTGAAATAGAAAGGAATTTGACAAGAGAAGATACAAATCTTTTCTGTTTCCTATGTTACAAATTTGAACAAATCGAAGATTAAAAATCTTCTGTGCAATTTGCCTAAAGTCCCAATTCATCCTCAGATTTTTTTAACACAACCAATTTAAACACTTTCTATTATCTTCTAGGATCAAAAGAATCAATCAACATCTTCTACAGTCTTATGGGTCCTCAATCACGCTTGCCCAAGGCAATGAAAATCAAATCAAAGCTGCCTCTATGGGTAGGGGGTTATAACTCAATATAACAGAAAATACTGCAGTAGTAAAAAACCTTGCATAAAATGAAATGTAATTCATGCTCATTGAAAACTACATCCTTTCAGAGATTATATGGAGATTTTCTCAATCTGTTTTCACTCAAAATGAGTTTTTAAAATGTCAACCTGTTATTCTTTCTGAAGCAGAAGATTAATTTTGTAATCAATCCAAAACCCTATGTTCCTAATTTTATAGATTTCTCTTCATTTTCATAACTTTAGATGATGATATTCAATTTAGGGTTTAGGTTTGAGAAATCAGCATTCACTTGGAAAATAAGAGCTATCATATATAAATATGTAAAACTGCATATTAACCAGTGTGATTCTGTGTGTGTGTGTGTGTGTGTGTGTGTGTGTGTGTGTGTGTGTGTAAGAGAGAGATAGATAGGTGTTGAGTGTATTGGTTCAGCAATAGGATTGATCAAAAAGTAGAAATAGAAAAGGCAAACTCAGGACAGTTGTTCAATCTGTGTTTTAAATGTAACTAGTTTGATTACAGTAAAGGAGAGTTCTCTAAAATAGTTTGGGTGTAAAAAAATAAAATAAAATAAAATAGTTTGGGTGTTTCATTGTATATAGATCTGACCTTGCTATCTTTGTTATTATTATCTCTACTTTTATCTGCTGCATATAAAATGTGTATTAGAAATAATTCAATAAGGACATTTGAGAGTTTGAATGTATCTACCTTGGTGGTATGTAAGAAATCTTATATTACTAATTGCTTTAGACAAGAACAATGCTTTCCCTCCCCCACCATCAATTCTGTTTTCCTTAGTTTTCTATGATTTGAAGAGACCTGCATTAAAATCTCATTGCTATTAAGTTTTATTACTTATTAGTACTACTACTTATTATTTGATGCTGGAAATAGAACAAGTAAAATACTAACCTTGATCACTTAATACAATAATTATTTAAATTATGGTAGTGAAAATTATATTTGTAGCCATGTCTTAAGAATGGGATTGAGGTCAGGGCGCCTGGCTGGCTCAGTCGGTTGAGCATTCGACTTGGGCTCAGGTCATGATCTCGTGGTTCATGGATTCGAGCCCTGCCTCAGGCTATGTGCTGACAGCTAAGAGCCTGGAGCCTGCTTTGGATCCTGTGTCTCCCTCTCTCTCTGCCCCTCCTCTGTTTGCACTTTGTCTTTCTCTCAAAAATAAATAAATATTAAAATTAAAAAAAAACAAAGAATGGGATTGAGGTAGGATGCTCCCTACACTGTTCCCCCACTTTAGGAATAAAAACAAGCACCCTGTGTCCATATTATATGCCCATGTTAACGTTCCACTCAAAATAAATTTTCTTTTTTGTGTGGGAGTGCTGTCATGGCTTAAGCATGGATTTTGTTTTTAAGAGTCCCAGTGCCAACCATAGTATTTGTACTCTGTATATGACTAAAAAAGATCAAAGTTGTATTTATTTACACTGTTTATACTCACCTCCTAGAACTAACTTTAGAAGTACTGAAATTGTTAAGTTTAAGAAAGCCTATCTTACTGGCTCACGAATGTGTTAGTAATAGCATGCATGTTTTTAAATAGAATTTGTTAATCATTTTCCAAAAGGCTATATATTTCCTAAATTTAAAATTATTTGAAGCAGGTGGTGAGGAAGAAAATGAAACAGATACTTTTGAAAAGGACAATATTGGATCTGAATACATAGATTTAGATTATAATTAAATGTTTTCGTTGAAGTTGGAATTTGTTTGAATGTGATTTATGAGACATTGTCAAAGTTATGGTCACTATGACACAACATTTATATGTAAAGTGATGCATGTTTCCATCATGGGAAGTCCATGCTTTTCCTTTATGGATCTCACTTCTAGAGTTTTGCTTTGAATTGCAATATTTAAACAGCAAAGTTATTGTCAAGTCAAATTGAATTTCATCTGAATAATATAGAAGCAATGTTGCTAAATTTCACTTAGTAGAATCCTGGAATGACAAAAGGCCTTATGCACTTTAAATGTTGTTTCAAAGTGGAAACTTAACTTGGGTTACAGTTTGTGTTTCTTTATTGTATCTAACATAGACATCAATTATTTTATGGGGGCATTTATATAATACTATTGTCATGTTGTACTTGATGCATCTGATTTTTAGGTGAAATATTTTTAAAGAAATATTTAATGATTATTTCAGAATTTTAAATCATTTATAAAATATCTAGGTAGATCTAACTTTTCATTCCTTTTTATGGTAACTTATTTCTCTGAAATTGGTACACAAAATAAGGGACTCTAACGACAAAGTCAGTCAGTATTGAGGACTTGATTTTTACTTTACCGTCCAATGACCAAGCACATATGTTACAGACAGAGAAATTGAGGCTTAAAAGTATCAAATAACTTTGTCCACAATAAAGAGTCTGTGGAGTTAGGATATATATATAGTGTCTGATTTTTAGTTCTCTTTTCCTTATGCCATGTACTCTTTTTGTTCTGCTATTCCATAATATTCAAAACAATACTGGAGAAACGATCTGCACTCACCTCGGCTCCCTGATATTTGTTGAACACCACATCAAATTTCTGTACTGCTCAAATCTTCTTAGTTCTTCATTAAAAAATAATGTAATTGCCTACATTATAAACTAGTAAAGGAACACCAGGTTATCATTGTAATAAGTTTTCACTCTACCATATTCCCGTTTCAGAACCTAGGCTCGTACTTCACTTGCAAGCTAGTAATATAGTCAGTTATGGTTTTATGGATCTGTCAGAAGACACAAAACGTCTGCTATTCATTGTGTTATTATGGATGAACTGTTTGTGCTCCTAATGAAGGTCAGGGTTAGAAACAAAGGACTTAATTTTCAAACAACAGCAAGTTTCATGTTTGCAGTGGTTCCTCTTGTTGCTCATGCTCCATGGGAATAAGGCATAGTAGCCTGAGTGGATGCTGCATACATGATGTTTTTACATCACTCTGAGGAACACAGAGATGTTGGCATACACCTCTTCTATAGCAAGTTTGCTCTTTATCCTGGAGGGAGATATCACTGTATCCCCTTAAATTGCTACTGAAATACAACCTTGAAAAATATCCCAAGTAAAGAGAAGTCTGGGCCTTGCATTCTTGGCAAACTCACCAAAGAACATGCTGGAATTATCAGGGCCATGGCAAATGGCTTCTCTTAATATCTCTGTGATATGTTCCAATGATCCCTTATTGATCTTAGATTATATTTATCCCTTATTTTCTTGCCACTCTTTCTCTTATTTTGTGTTCCCCTGACAAAATCCGTCTACTTATTCTCTGCATTCAGGCACAACTAACATAACTAACTAACACAAAATGTTGAAATAAAAAATAAAACCATGAGATTTTAGGAGTGCTATATTTATAATTCACATCTGTACTCACTTAGATATTATTTTCCACCTCCTTCTCACTTTTTCAACCAAGCATTCTTTCCCTGGATCTTCCTTACATGATTACCATGCTTCTTATTTCACCAAGAAAGGAAGCAATCTGAGTAGACCTTCCAAAGGTTTCCATAGCCACATGAACTAACATAATAATAGCTGTGCCAAAAGCTTCTGCTATTCATTGTGTTATTATGGATGAACTGTTTGTGCTCCTAGCAAAGGCTAAACCCTTCACTTATGGATTGAAACCATCTCCTCTGGATTATAGAAAGAAATGGTGCAATTGGCAATTTCTTTGTGGTATTATCAGTTTTCCTCATTCTTCTGGATTGTTTTCATAAGCATGCACCCACACTCCAATCCAATTTTTTTTTAAGTGAAATTCTACATATTTGTAATGGACCTTAAGGCTTCCTATCAACATTATCTCCAAAGAGATCGATGAGCTTTTTCTGCATAACAACAACAACAAAATTAAATGTGCTCTCCTTAAAGAATGTGCCACACATTCTGGGACCTTTTGGGCAGTACAAAACACTAACAAAGATTTGAAAATTAAATGTTTCATTTGATTCTATGGCAGGCCTCTTTTATCCACCAGATTCTAAAAGTAGAAAAGGCATAGTACAGATAGTTTTGGAGATTAAAACTCGTAAAAACCAGACATATATTTTTATTTTGATTGTGAGATTATTTTTGGAAAATCATTGGAAGGTACATAACTTTATGTCTTGAATTTAGTAAGCATGACATAAATATTTTATTAATCAGTAAAAAGAAAAACAGAGAACTCCATACATAAATAAATATTGCCTTTTAATCAGGATTTATCAGTCTTGAATTACTCATTTTTAAACAACTGCCTCTACATTTCACCTGTTTCTTAGCATAGTCATTTTTCTTCAAGTTTTCATTTTCCATATACTCATAAAACCCTTATTAGTTTATAATTCTAACATCTCCAAAGTTCTCCCATGACATGTAAATTTTATTTAATGAACACTTAAAAAATCTGTAGGTTCTCTTTGTGGCTATGCTCTTTGGACAAGGAAGGACACTTATTATGCAAAGAAAAGTGTTATAATTTATTAGGTTATTGAGTATAAGGAAACAACAACAACATAAATGCTCATAGAGCAAACTTATCCTCCAAGTTAACAACAACCAAAAAAAAAAGTATAAGCATTTTTTTTCTTTTATTTTACAAGAGAGGTAAAAATTGCTGACTCTTAGTGGATGATATGGGGAAAGAATATTTTCTGGATTCTTGACTTTGTATCATTTCCATTAAAAAATACTTAAATGAATCCATATTATTTCTCCTTTGCTTATTTCAATTCTTTTCAACATCAGTTTTGATTTTAAGAATTGTCTTTTTATTTCTCAATTAAGACTAAAAAATACTGTTCCATCTCTAACTCTTGTAAATAGTTTTGTGTAGGCACAGCAATGAAAATGCTGCCAGCTGGATGAGCAGTTTTGAAAGAGCTGGAGTAAAGTAGCAGCTGTACTAGTGGTCATGTGGGCACTGGGATCTTCCAAGATTGGTGGCATATTATTGCGTACGTTAGTGGTTTGCAGCATGGGTCTGGAGCTGAATCATTTCTCTTCAAAGTCTAGCTCCCCAGGTTATTAATATAGCAACTTGAGGTAGATTGTATATTATTTAACTATATTATATCTTGATTTTCTTAATGAAAAAATAGTAAAAGTAGTATAATCTACTTCATAGTGTAGTTGTGATGGTGAAATTACTTAATACATGTAAACACATAAAAGGGACCCTTGTACATAGTAAGTATGAGATAGCTCTTAGGGAAGCCAAAAGACAGCTAGATGGACCAAAACAAAGACATTAGATGAATTTGAAGTCCCCAAACATACACATAGATCAAACATCAAATACAGCCAAACATGTAGACAGATTAAACATAACAACATCAACAAAAACCACTAAAGAGTTATTTATTTTTAGTTATAACTACTCAACACATTATGTCTGGCTTTTTTATAAAAGAAATCACAAGACATGCTAAGAGACAAGAAAAATACAGTCTGAGGAGATGGAACAAAAATAAATGATAGACTCAGATATGGCACAAATTTTGGAATTATCAGTTAGGGAATTCAAAATTGTTATAATGGAAGTGTTAAAGATTCCAGGGAAAAGTGGGTAGCTTGCAAAACAGATGAGTATGTAGGTAGAAAAAAAGGAAATCCTTAGAAATAATAAAAAGGAAATGCTAGAAATCAAAAACATTGTAACAGAAGTAAAAAAATATCATTTGATGCACTCATTAGCAGATTTCTCATGACCAAAGAAAAAATCAGTGAGCTTGAAGATAAGCCAACATAATTTTTCCAAACTGAAATGCAAAGAGAAAAAGAAAGATAACATGAATTATGGGGATTTTTCAAAAAGTGTAACAGAAGCTTGGTTGGAAAAGCAGAAAGGGAAGAAAGAGAGAACAGAAGAAATATTTGAGGTAATAATATCTGTGAATTTTCAGAATTAATGACAGACATCAAACCTCAGACTTAGGATGCTCTGAAAAAAAACAACCAGGACAAGTATTGAAAAAGACTACATATAGATGTATATTCAAACTTCAGAAAACTAAAGACAATGAGAATATCTTAAAAGGAGTCAGAGGCAGCGCGGGGGGCGGGGGGGGGGGGGGAAGCACCTTACATAGAGAGAGATATGATAAATATTTATTTAGGCTGCATCAGAAGCCATGCAAGCTCAAAGAAAATGGTATGGGATATTTAGCCTTGATAGAGGGAAACAAAACAAAACAAAACACCAAGCTAGAATTTGATATCTAGTGAAGTTATCTTTCTTTTTTTTTTTTTAATTTTTTTTTTTTCAACGTTTATTTATTTTTGGGACAGAGAGAGACAGAGCATGAACGGGGGAGGGGCAGAGAGAGAGGGAGACACAGCATCGGAAACAGGCTCCAGGCTCTGAGCCATCAGCCCAGAGCCCGACGCGGGGCTCGTACTCACGGACCGCGAGATCGTGACCTGGCTGAAGTCGGACGCTTAACCGACTGCGCCACCCAGGCGCCCCTGAAGTTATCTTTCAAAGGTAAAGGAGAAATAAAGACTTTCTCAGACAAATAAAAACTGAAGGAATTCATCAGCAGAGCTGCCCTGAAAATAATGTTAAGAAGTTCTTCAGGGAGAAGGAAAATGATAAAGGACAGACTCTTGTATCTACATAAAGAAAGCATGTCAGAGAAAGAATAAATGAAAGAAAAATAAAATGTTATATTTTTATATTCTTAATCTATCCAAAATATTTCTAAGGTAATAATAGTAACAATGTTAGGGGTCAGTATAGCATATGGATAAGTTAAATGAAAGACAGCAATGCCATAAAGGAATGGAAAAAGGACTCTGGGATTACTCTGTTATAAGGCAACTACACTTCCTGTGAACTTATGTTATTTGAGGTGCACTTTGATTAGTTAAAAAAGTATAATGCAAATTCTAGGGAAATGCCTAAAATTTTTTAAAACAAAGTGCTGCTTGTATGCTGTGAGAGAAGGTAACTGAAGTCATATAAAATGCTTATATAAAGCTAAAGAAGTCAGGAAAAAAAAGAGGAAAAAAAGGGGTGACCAAATACAATGAATATAATACTAATAAATGTGTTCATTACTAATCCACTTATATCAATGATCATTTTAATCTGAACATTCTAAATACATAAATTAAAAGATAGAAATTATCAGAGTGGATGCAGTACCAAATTGTTGCCTACAAGACAAGCCTTTGAAATATAAGATTAAATATCAGATTGAAGTCAAATGAGTGGAAAAAGATATGTCATGCTCATGTTAATCCATAGAAAGCAACAGCAGCTATTTATAAATTTCAGCAAAGCATAATTTAGAATAAGGAAAGTTATCATTGATGGAGTATTACATGATGATAAATAAGTCACTTCTCCAAGAAGACACAACAATTCTAAATGTCTGTTTACTAATAACAGAGAATCAAATTATATGGGCAAAAACTGATAGTACTACAATGAGGAATAGACAAATTGCTATTATAGTTGGAGAGACCAGCAACCCTCGTTCAGTAATTGAAAGATCAAGTAGAAAAAAAATCAGTAAGGATATAGTTGACTTTACCAGCAATATCAATTTGATCTAATTGATATTTATAGAATACTCTATCCAACAACAGCAAAATATACATTCTTCTCAAGCTTGCAGTAATATTTTCCCAGATAGATCATGTTCTCTGCCATAAAACATATATTAACACATATAGAAGATTAGATATACAGAATATCATCTCAGACAAAAAATGGAATTAAATTAGAAATCAACATCTGAAAGATAATTGGAAAATCCTCCAAATATTTGGACATTAAATAATGCTTGTCTAATAAAATATGGATCAAAGAAAAAATCTCAATAGAAATTTAAAAATACTTTAAATAAGTTAAAACAAAAATAGAACAAAATGTGTAAGATATAAAGAAATTAATGTTTAGATATAAATTTATAGCATTAAATACTTAAATTAGAAAATAATGAAAATCAAAAATCAGTTATCTAAGATTTTACCTTAAAAAACTAGCACAGTTGAAGTCTAAACAAGGAGGTAAAAAAAACAACAATAAAAATTAGAACAGAAATCACTGAAATTGTAAACAAGAAAACAACATAGAACACAACAAAACCAAAAACTAGTTCTTTCAAAGGTTAATGCAATTGATACACGTCTAGCTAGGCCAATTAAGAAAAAAATATAAATTAACAATACCAGAAATGAAATAAATATCATTACTAATGAGCCCATGGACAATAAAAATGTAACATTGGAATTCTACGAACAGCTCTTTGTCCTCAATTTAATAACTTACATGAAATGGATTAACTTCTCTTAATACACTAGCTACCAAGAATCTTACAAAGAGAAATTGATAATCTGAATATATATGTCTAATATAATAATATAATAATGTGTATACATACACATTATATATTTATAGATTATATATATTTATACATATATAAAATGCATTTAATCAGTAATTAATAACTTTCCAAGAAAGAAAGAGCCAGGCTTAGATTATTTCACTGGTAAATTTTAGCAAACAATTAAGGAAAAAATAATGCCAGTTCTCCATGATCTATTCCAGAATATAAAAGCAAAGAGGAAGCGCTTGCTAACCATTACATTGTACAGAGCAAGCATTATCCTAATATCAAATACATATAAAAACATTCCAAGAAAGGAATTCATTCTCTCATGAATATAGATGCAAAATTCATCCAAAAAAATCAAGTAAAATTGAAAACGTATAAAATAAATTATACACATGACCAAGTGGGATTTACCATGTTTGGAAAGCTGGTTCAATTTTTGAAAATCAATCTGTGTAATTTGCCACATCCATAGGCTAAGGAAAAAATAAATCACATCTAATCATTCAGAAAAAGCATTTGAGAAATCCAACATTCATGACAAAAGCACTCAGAATATTAGGAAAAGAAGAGCTTTTCCCCGTCTTGACAATGGGTATCTTCAAAAATCCAACAGCTGACATACTTAATAGTGAGAAACTAGACTTTGTCCCTATTTGGAAGTAAGACAAGAATGCCCTCTCTGAGCGTTCTTGCTTATCACAATGGAAGTCCTACCTAGTCAATAACACAATAAAATAAAAGGTAGATAGGTATGGAAGAATGAAACAATGCTATCTTTGTTAAGAGATGACAAGATTGTGGAAATCCCAAAGAACTTAACAAAAATTGTTGGAACTAACGAGTAAATATGGTAGGGTCACAAGATACAACAAGGTAATTTTTTTTTTCCAAAATGCCAGCATGAAAAATTGGAATGTGAAATTAGATGAAAAACAATATTTTAATAGTACCACAAAAGGGAAATATTTAGGAATTAATCCAACAAAATATGTGTAGGATTTATATGCAGAAAAAACCCTGCTAAATTCTGGTGAGATAAATTAAAGAAGATATAAATAGGGAGAGATAATTTTTGTTTTGGGATTGGAAAACTGAATGTTGTTAATACATTATTTCCTTCCCAACTTCATCTGTATATAGATCAACACAGTCCTACTAAAATTCTCAGAAATCTAGTTTGTAGATACCAACAAACCTATTGTAAAATTTATATAGATAGGCAAAACACCTGGTGACAGCCAACAGTATACTGAAGAAAAAAGGTTGGAGGTCTTACCCAATTCTAAGACAATACATTAATAAAGACAGCATGATATTGGCAAAATAATAGAACATGGATCAATAAAACATAGTTTAAAAGTCCAGAAATAGACCCACACAAATATAGTTAAGTGATTTTGACAATGAACCTAAGGCACTTCTAAGGGAAAGGAAAAGGCAGTATTTTCATCAAATGGTGCTTTGAATAATTAGTTTTCATAGGTGTCTTAGTCTATTCAGGTTGCCATAACAAAATACTACACACTGGATGGCTTAAACAATAGGAATTCATTTTTCAGAATTCTGGAGGCTGTGTGAATCCAAGATTAAGTCGCCAGCAAGATGGACTGAGAGAAAGATGGAGTGCACGAGAGAGAGAGCAAACTCTGATGTTTCTTCATTTAAGGGTACTAATACTCTCAGACTAGACAACCCCCTCCCCACCTCGTGACCTCATCTAATCTTATTTAACTCCCTAAAGCCCCATCTTCAAATACCACTGCATTGAGGGGCAGGGGTTCTATATATGAATTTGATGCAACACAAATATTTAGTGTATAACAATATGAAAAAAATGAATCTAGACACAGCTTTATACCTTTTTTTAAAAAAATAAACACAAAATGAAGCATGAACTAAAATGTTAGACACAAAATTGTAAACCTTTTAGGAGAGAGCATAGAAGAAAATAAAACTAGGTAACTTTGTGTTTAGCAGTAAGATTTTACATACAACACCAAAATCATGGTCCTTGAAATAAAAATTTGATAATTTAGACTCTATTAAAATGTCTGCTCTGTGAAAAAACCCTGTTAAAAGAATGAAGATACAATATAAAGACTAGGAAAAAATATTTGTAAAACAAAAATGTGATAAAGGACTTGCATCCAAAATATACAAATAACTCTTAAAACTCAACAATAGAAACATAAGCAACCCAATTTAAGAAATGAGGCAAAATTTGAAGACATCTAATCAAAGAAGATAAATAAATGAAAAATAAAAGCATATGAAAAAATGTTCCCCCTATTTTCATTTGGGGCACTGTAAATTAGACCAGAAATGGAATACCAGTACCTACCTATTAGAATGATTACATTCCAATAAAACCTGGAAGTATTAATATCTGGCAAGGATGCAAATAACTGGAACTCTTACTGACTGCTTTTCAGAATGTCCAATAGTATAGTTACTTTGGAAGACAGTTTGGCAGTTTCTTACAAAGCTGGACATAATTCTGACCATAAAATCTGTCAATCATGTTGTTAGGTATTTACTCAACTAATTGAACACTATGTCCACACAAAACCATGTGAATGCAGAGAGAGGCTGTATGTATAATTGCCCAAAACTGAAAGCAACAAAGCTGTTCTTTCAGTAGGTGAACTGATAGGCAAACTGGTTATACTCTACAATAAAAAATGGGATACCAAGCCACAGAAATACCTAGATGAATCTTAAATGAATTTTACCCAGTAAAAACACCCACTATATATATAGTTTATATACTGGATGACTTGAATCATGTGACACTTTGGAAAAGGCAAAACTATAACAATGATAAGAGGTCCATGGGTTCCAGGGGATTTGGTGGTGAGTGGGTTAATAGGTGAAGCACAGGGAGTTATTTTAGGTCAGTGTATCTATCTGTATTTTACTGCAATGGTGGATATCTGACTGTATGCATTTGTGAAAACCTATAGAACTTCACTGTAACACTAAGACTTAACCTTAATGTATGTGAAATAAATAATAATTTAGAAATTTGGAGGATCCTTATATGGAAGACAGAATTGGCCAAACAATATGAGTTTATTACAGATGTATGAAATAACCTGACTAAAGGTGGTGAGGAAAAGGGCTAGCCTAAGGGACTTTGACAGAGTCGAGTCAATGACTAAAGGCAAAAGAAATAGCACATAAGGGCACTACTCTTGCTGTTAAAGTTTCTCATGAGAATATGAGTTAACTGTTATAATAGTACTGTATATGTACACTGGAATTAGACAATTTAGTAACTGGATGACAGCTGGTAGGAGCCAAGTTCTCATTGTTAGGATGGGAGTACAGATACGAGAGGTAGGGGGGGTATCTGAATGAACTAAGTAGTCATGGACTAGAAATAAAGATTTCAGTATGAACTGATGTTTTGCTTAATATAGATTTGGTTAGATATACACATAGAAATATTTATAGATATATACACAGGTTAGTATGCATACATATATTTTGCTGTTCTGTCACCTTAGAGCCCCTAGAAGCAAAGACACCCCAGTACCAACAAGCATACCTAGGATGCAGATTTTGGTTCTGAATACCATTCTTAAAAAAGAAAAAAAAAAAAAAAAGAAAAGAAAAAGGAAAATAAAAAGGAAGAAGAAGAATCAGAACAGGACTTCCTAGAGAAATAGCTGAATCTAGGACTGGGTTAAGACATACCAAGATGAGTTCTGTAGCATCTGGTAGCTTCAGAAAGTGACATTCTCAAAAATGGTACAGGAGCCAACTGAAAGAGATCCCAATGGCACAAAAGGAAATAATTTGAACAATAAAAAATAATTTACTATTGGATTATAGCTCAAAATGTAAAATAAATAAGAGTCTGGACTGTTATTAAGGAAGTATATATGTGGGAGATAATAGACAGTTATGCAGAAGCATTCCAATAATTCATGTAGATACACTGCATGCAAGTAGCCCAGGCACTACTTCTCACTCCCCAAATGTGGGCTGTGCTGAGTGACTTCCTCTGGAGAGTACAGTATGGAAAGGAGAAAGGGGAATAGTAACTTTACAATGAAGGAACATGACAAACTCTACCTCAGCCATGGGATCAAGGTTAACATCAACAGTAATAAGTGATCTTGACATCATGTATCTTTAATAAGGTGTGATGAAATGGCACTTCACCTCTGTGGTCTTCCTCTTTAAAACCAATAATTCTAGTCTAGTCATGAGAAAATATATCAAGCGAATTTCAGTTGAGGAGTATTCTCAAAACTGACCAGTACTCCTCAAAATACCTAACCAGTACTCCTCAAAACGGCTGGGGTTATCAAAAACAACAAAAGTCTGAAAAAAAATTCACAGCCAAGAGGAGCCTAAGGAGTTAGGATGACTAAAGGGCATGAGTTTTTAGCTGCAGAAATCAGAATAAACTGTGGACTTTTGTTAATAAAAATGTTCCAATATTTGTTGATTTGTTGTAACAAATGTACCATACAAATATACAGTGTTAATCCTAGGGGAAACTGGGTATAGGGTCTATGGGAACTCTCTGTAGTGCTCCTTGTGTTTTTTCTGTAAATCTAAAACTATTCTAAACAAATTTCTTTCTTAATTTTGAAAATAGACTTACTCATGTCTAGCCACTAGAGATTTTGATTCAGTAAGTCTGGCATGAGGCCCTACAAATGTCATTTAAAAAAAATTAACGTTTATTTATTTTTGAGACAGAGAGAGACAGAGCATGAACAGGGGAGAGGCAGAGAGAGAGGGAGACACAGAATCTGAAACAGGCTCCAGGCTCTGAGCGGTCAGCACAGAGCCCGACGCGGGGCTCAAACTCACAGACCGCGAGATGGTGACCTGAGCCGATGTCGGACGCCTAACTGCCTGAGCCACCCAGGCGCCTCCAAATGTCATTTTTTAATAGTTCCTGAGACACTAGGTAGCAGAATCAAGAGGAATGGGCTAGATTGTAAGTTTGGTGAAGACAGCAACTCTATAAGTGAAGCTAACTACTTTATCCATATATACAATCACAGTGCCTGGTACTGAGTAGATAGGAAATTAAGTATTTCCTGAATATTATGAATTGTAGCATATGATAGTGAGAAATGAAACTAGTTGTTATTATTGAGCAGAGGGGGAAAACATAATTTTAACTTATTAGTAAACATTTTTGATGGTCTGCACATTTGTTTGAAACCCAGATAATGAAAGCATTTTTATTCTACATAACATCTCTGTTGATAAGTGCAAAATGTGTATTTGCCATATTGTATAAATAATTAAGCAATTACAATCTTTTCTGTGTCACAATATTAGAATCTCTTTTGTGTTGATGAGAAAAAGATTAAATTTCAAAATGGCATGAGAATATAAACAGAAGTAGTATGCTAACAAAGATTCTGATTCATTATATTTCTATTCTGCAACAGATCTATTTTCTTTGAAAATATTTCATATATGTTTGTATACACATACATGTAACTAAATGATGATCTTTTTTTTTAGCATTTCCATTTATAAATACCAGCACCTAGAATAATAAAAAGTGGAAAAATAAAAGCTTTTGAAAAAAGAAATAAATACATGAATAAATGCATACACTAAAGGTCTGGAAACATATTTGTATATCCTGCTGAATCCAAATTCATTACAACTACTGATTACCCTGGTTTAGTATCTTCATTTGCCTGTATTTTTATGAATCTGTGTATATGTATATGTGTGTATATGTATACTATATGTATATATATGTAAATCTAAATATTCTATAAATATGTATATTTAGGTTTACATACATTGTTATTTACAAAAGAACCAGTGAACTATGAGACTAATTTTAAGGGCTCACCAATTATAGAATCAAACATGTTTTATTCAGATCTTAACAAACCAGGTGGCCAATTTTACTAAAATACCTGGCCATAATATCTTCCTTGTACAAATTTTAGTTTGCTCATTTTCTTCTCATTAACATTTCCACCAGAGGGTGCAAAAGGGAACAAAATTGAGATTTATCTTATATTTTGTACTAAAAACCAGAAATGAAGAAAATTTGAAGAAATGGCCTAAATTTATTTTTGTATTTCTAAAAATCATGAAATCTAATTGGTTCAGATAGGGTATGAAAATGGTTTTATATCCAATTTGGGTAGGCAGTACTCTATAGCAAAATGGTTAAGGATGATTAAAGGCAAAGCTAGGTTTATATTTGGCTTTGATACTCACTTTTGAGAAGGCTGCATACACCTCTCTAAGCCAGTTTCCTTCTCTCTAAAATGTCTCGTGCACCCACTGAAAATTTCACATTTTGTTCTTCACAGTGGGGGATATTGAATTGCAAGATAATTATTAAGTAGACCTACATTTCTAATTTATAGAGTTAAATAAGATTTGCATGAGACAATTTTTTTGTAAGCATTTAATTTAACCTATAACACATAGCACTAAATAAATAGTAGAGGATGTTGCCTCTGTTTTGCCTCTAAAAGTGTTCTGCACCCCATTGTACCATGGATGTGGAGGTTCCCCACACCAGTAACCAATTCTTCGACACCAGCAGGGAGTCTGAGAAGTCAACTGAATTCTAACACTACCTATCCCTGATAGCATTAGATCACACAGGTTAAGAGTTCAGTTCTACAAGACTACTCCCTTACCCCCTACAGATTCCAGTTACAATCCTGGGTTTTACCTGTGTTCTGACTAACTGCCCTTGAACTGGAAGTTTGAACAACCCCTTCCAACTCAGATCTCAATCACAAGTCCACTTTGTGACCTGTACTTCTGACAGACTGGCCATAAATCAAAGGTTCCCATGATCTCCTCCTTGAGTTCAAGTAATTTGCTAGAGAAGCTCATAGAACTCAAAGAAACATCAAACGTAGTGGGTTACTGGTTTATTAGAAAAGGATATAACTCAGAAACAGCCAGATAGAAGAGATACATAGGGCAAGGAATGGGTAAAAGCTTGAAGCTTTCTTGTTCTCTACAAATGTACCACTTTCTCCAAATCCTTATGTGTTCACTAACCCAGAAGATCTTCAGACCTAGTACTTTTAGGTCTTCATGGAAGCTTCATTACATGGATGTGATTGATTAAATCAGCATTGCCAATTGCAACTGATCCAACTTTCAGCTCTCTCCCTACCTTGGGTGGAGGGATGTGATGGGTATGGGACTACAAATTCTAGCCCTCTGATCACATGGTTGGATCTCTCAGCAGCCAGCTCCTATCCTTAGGTGCTTTCCAAAAGTCACCTGTCAACATAAGACTCCTTTATCAATCACCCTCACCAATTAAGAAACACCAAGAGTTCTAGGACTTTTGTGACAAGAATGGCAAAAAAGACCACACACACACACACACACACACACACACACACACACACACGTATATTTATGTATATGTATGTATATATGTGTATACATATGCACATCTATGTGTATATGTACATATACATATCTTATTAGAAATCATGATATCACAGCCTCCCACATTTTCCTCCCTTTCTTTCTCCTTCTTCTCTTACCTCCTACTCCTTCTTTGTAGTGATATTATTAGTTCCAATGGACATGCCCTCCATTAAAATAGCTTTAGGGAGAAAAACAACATATAAAATGAGTATTATAACCAGTGAGTAGCAAGGAAATGCCTGAATCCAGCTGCAAAGAAAAAATCATATAAGGTTTATATGGTGTATTAGAGATGAAAGGAGCATATTAGTGTTGGCCAGATCAGTGCCCGAAATTCAAACACAAATAATGGGGCACGTTTTGTAGCCTTTTCAGGTAGGAACTGAGGAGTTGTGGTACAACAAGCTAAAATATGGGGCCAAACCAAATACATTAAGTTTATCCATTGTGAAGAGTTTCTAAATGTTACTTGAAATGAAGCAAAGAACAATTTTGTTTATTTCAGAAAAGTGGGTTTATTTGGGAATAGCAGAGGAAATGTAATTTGCAACAAACAAGTCTTGGTGAATCATAGGCAACTTTGAAGTGACAATGGGGAGATGAGCTTTTGTTAGGTATTAGGAGGTACTTGGGGGGGATTACTTTGAACAAAAGTTTATTGAAGAACTGGAGTTCAAGGTTGTGGTTGTGCAAGTGGTGGCTATTGCATTGTTGCTGGGGCAGGGAGGGATCCTCAGACCTTTTCTTAAAAGCAGGAGATAAAATTCCTATGTGGAAAATGTCCCTTGTTTTAAGTCACTTTCTTATTCTTGCTAGGTTATGCAGGCAGCGAGGAGTGGTACATATCCTCCTGAATCTATTTTATTTTATTTTATTTTATTTTATTTTATTTTATTTTATTTTATTTTATTTTATTTTATTTTATTTTATTTTATTTAAAAAAAAATAATGTTTATTTATTTATTTTTGAGAGAGAGAGAGACAGAGTGAATGGGGGAGGGCAGAGAAAGAGGCAGACACAGAATCCAAAGCAGCACAGAGCCCAAAGTGGGGTTCGAACTCATGAGCCATGAAATCATGACCTGAGCCAAAGTCTGACGCTCAACCGACTGAGTCACCCAGGCGCCCCTTCCTGAATCCATTTTAAATGAGGTTTTCTTTATTTTCACATAAATGTGAGGTGTTTAAATGATGTATTATTGAACCCAAGAGTGTCATTTCCTCCTTTTCTGAGTTCAAGTTATAAATCAGTCTCTTATTTCTACCCTGGCAATATAAATAAAGTACCCTTTTGACCTATACTCAGAAAGTAAACACACTTTCCCCATAGAACTATTGGTGTAGTAGATACATGGGGCCAGTAGGAAGTTTGGATCAAGTAGCCACTAGAAAATAATCACATTGTATGTCGTACCTGTGAACTCCCCAAAATTTGGCAGCTTTCTCCTCATGCGTTCATTGTAACTCCCAGATGTGTTTTTGTTTGTTTCTTTGTTTGTTTTACCCTCTAGGCTTCATTATTCCCAGTTTTTAACAGACATACAGTTTGAATTTATGTTCACAACCCTTCAAGATCAAATTCTCACACCTCATCTTTTATAAATTCTGCCAGTACTCTTTAAAATGTTTCAGTGGCCTATGTCATCAAAGATTTCCTAGAGGATATAATCCTTGAAAATCATAGCTATTTGAAAAAATATTAGCTATTAATTGAGACATCTTTAGGCATCTCTCCATGAATCACAATGCTTTCTTTTCCCATGTCCCATTTGGGTCAAGAGAAAACACATACAGCTTCAAATGGTTCTGTGAAATTTGTGTGATGCTCAGTGTGCTGTGTACCTCTAACTCCTCATACACGTAAACTTCCTATTTGACATATGGAAGGATCTACTCATCTTTAGCAATTAATATGGCTGATTCTTGTTATGAAGAATATTTTTTGATGTGGTAACCATCTAAGTAGTGATTCTCGATAACTAGAATCGGGCTGAAGTTTTGAGTGCAATACTGGCCCTAAATTCTCAGAGTTAATGGCCATTGATGCAGCCCATGTCAGAGTTCCCAGGGTCCCATGAACTATCCTTCCACTCCCTGCAGCAGAACATGATGTGTGTAATGATGGGAAAACTTCTGTAGAGCATGGGGGATGTCAGCCATTCCTCAATATTAAGAAATCAATGTATCTTTTCTCTAGTGGCACAGTGTCATTTAGATAGAGTCCCAACACATTGCTACAGTAAGTCACTATATTTTATTTAACATTTGATCTATGATTAGGAATAAGACAGATCTATGTATACTTAAGCTTATCTCAACAAAGGATATTTAGTTGCCCTTTTGCTCTTGCTGAGTATAAAGGCAACGTCTTGCCAGTCTGTCAATCATCAGTCATGTTAAAACAACTCTCCCATTACATATCATAGATATTCATGGTGGGTTTTCCAAACTCCAAAGAGGGTATGACTTTCATATATGGATTAAAAAAATGATGTTTTAATTAATATTTTCAATATTCCTTCCACTCTAGATCATAATTATTTAAGGTGTCATTTGTAAAAATGGAAAATAATGAGAAGTTCAATAAAATGTAGTAGGTGAATATCTGGATAGTAACCCAAAGGTTAAGACCTAGAACAAGTTTATAATTTTTGTAATAGATAGTACTTGTTCTCAAAAATTTATAGAAATGCCATTGTATTTTATAGAAATCAGAAAAATGCAAACACGAACAAATCAGACTGTGTAATAATGTTTTCAGGCCAAAGTTACGTATAGAAATGGAAATTAAAATATATTTTTTAGCTATTGAAGTACTACATAATATAGTACTATTTAGTTAGACTATACTTTGTAAACTGGTTGATACTCCTGAATAGCAAAGATATTAACTTAACTAATGATCCTATAAATGGACATGTAAAATATAATTTAAGCTACTTGCAACATGAAAAAGAGAAGCATCATTTGTTACTGCCAAAAATCATTGGCATGTAGAAATCAGAAAATCATTAGCCTTGATAGGAATAGCTTAATACAACAGAGAAGAGAACACATTATTTAGAGCAGCTAAAATGACAATTGAGGCAACCATCGGTGAAATGCAGAAAAAAAGCAGATACGATTTAGTGAATGATAAATTCTGTACTTAGTGTTTACATGCAGAGGAACAGAAATCTTACTCATTAACTAATGCACTTAGTTTGTGAGCCAAAATGCTTTAGACTGTAGCCCTAATTGTCATAAATGTTTATCTCTGTGCAAGTTTAATTTAGGCTTAAGAAGAAATATTATCCTGAGTGATGAGTCATCCTGCATTTTTTTTTTTCATTTTCTTCATTAGCCTAAGTTGGTTTCCTTAAATTTCTGCTCAAATCCCTCCTCTCCCATGAGGTCTCCTCCATAATACTCCAACTAGAATTAGTCTTTTTTTTTTCTTTCATTATGCTCCACTCTTTTTACACTTATTCTAACAGTGTGCCTAATGGTATATTTAGAGGCATACCTCATTTAGCATTGTCTTCTAGAGCACCAATTTTCATAGCTGTTTAGTATAGTGTAATACTGTGCTTTCCTCAGTTCGAATGACACTTGCCAGTCTATTTATGCTTTTGAATCTCTGTCACTAACAAACTGAGTTTCAGATGACGATGATTTCTCTTTGATTCTCAGGAAATAAATTGAAAGTTTCCCCTAATCTGAACAAACATGGACCATTTCAATGTCTTTTAACCACCAGGCGGGCTTGCAGTGTGGCATGTCTGAACTTAGATGGATATGGGCTCTGCTGTCCCCACCCAGTACACCATTTGAAAATCTATAAAGAGTGAGAATCGGGGTGCCTGGGTGGCTCAGTCGGTTAAGCATCCGACTTTGGCTCAGGTCACGATCTCATGGTCCGTGAGTTCGAGCTCCACATTGGGCTCTGTGCTGACAGCTCAGAGCCTGGAACCTGCTTTGGATTCTCTCTGCTCCTCCCCTATTCATGCTCTGTCTCTCTCTGTCTCAAAAATAAACATTTAAAAAAAAGAGTGGGAGTCAGTCAATTATCCCACACTTTTTGCTAATTTAATTTTAAGTCACTGGGTAGGAACACATCTCCAAAGGGGCTGTTGTGACTTATTTATTTATTATTCACATTTATGGAACTCCCTTACACTCCATTTCAAAAGGGAGTATACGGGATAGGACTTTATTTGTGAATGTACCAGTGTACCCTTTAACACTGAGAGTTCCCCAAAATAGAGATCATATCTCAGTGATAAAATCTTAACTGGCTATAAGATCAACTAAGCAAGGTAAGTGTGTGGAGAGGACAAAGTTAGCATTATCAACACATTGAGTATTAGCAATTGAAAAGTGCCTAGCCACTTAACGTGGAAAATAGCTGTTAAGTTTAATTGACTGTTTCCATGAAATACTGTAAATATAGTTTTCCTGTACCATCTAATTTTTCTTTTCTTTTTTCTAAGTTTTTTTTTAATGCTTATTCATTTTTGAGAGACAGAGACAGAACGTGAGTGGAAGAGGGGCAGAGAGAGAGAGGGAGACCCAGAATCTGAAGCCAACTCCAGGCTCTGAGCTGTCAGCACAGAGCTGGATGGGGGGCTCAAACCCATGAACCACAAGATCATGACCTGAGCTTAAGTTGGACACTTAACCAACTGAGCCACACAGGTGCCCTGTGCCTTCTAATTTTTCAAGAGAAACCAAATGTGACTTTCATGATATTTTTTAAATATTGATTATTTAATTTATATTATAGTTATTTTTAATATTGTGCAGTTCAAATAAAATACATTTGTGGATGTGGTCCAGCTCATGGGTTACCCATTTACCGCTTCTTCATAACCTTTCTTGTCTTTTTCCCTCCATTCCTGACTTGTTTCTCATTCTTCTTATTTCATCTATTTTTTTCTTTTTCTCTGTGTATGTGTTTCCATGTGTACATATATGGGTAGCTTGTATAAATTAGTGACATTCAATCCAGTATAAATCAGACGGAAGAAATATGAAAAAATAATAATATGAAAGAAAAAATAAATTAGGACAAATATAGATATGATCTGGGAGTACTGACCAAGGTCTTGGCATGGTCATAGATTTCACTTCAACCTTTTCATTAAAAACAAAACAAAACAAAACAAAAAACCTTAGAAATATCATACCAATTTCTGAGGGAGAAGCATAGATTTTCCTCATGCTGAATTTTGAGATATAATACATTTTTCTGTACAGTATCATATACAGTGTCCTTAAGAACATGTCTACAATAGATATGAGTTTTGTAGTATCACTTTTTATTGTGTTTGTGCAAAACAAGGCATATTAAATATAAATCTACTGTTTTCTGTAGTCTCAGTGAAGGTACAAAATGATGAAAATCAGGAGCAAAACTGATAACTGCATTCAGTCGTCAGAGAAATGAATAGAATATATGTAAGTCTAAAGACATTTTATTCATTTTTGAATCCTTAGAGACTTTAGCACCATTTTTTGTGTGTAGAAAAGTGAGGTGAAGGCATGAACTGAATTAAGTACATATATGTTGATGGGTAAAAAGAAGCATCTCAAATTTAAAACATTAAATTTAAGAAAAAGTCACTAATATTCTTGGTGACAGTGCAATTAAAAATAAACTTAAAAAGTGTTTTTGATATCTTACAGACTTTTTATTTACACAGTTACAAATACAGGCCTACTACAAATGCTGACAATTCTCAGGTGAAACTGTAAAAATATTTAGTAGCAGGATGCATCTGATGATTTTGTCAGTTTTTTCTTTTTTAAAATTTATTTTCAAAAAAAGGATCTACTCTAGAGCATCTTTTTTAGTTTACATTTTTAGGGTGACAAACCAACCTACATCAATATCTCTGAGACATAGCTTAATCATAGCACTTTTTGAAAAACAGGTTCATGTGGTCATGTTAACCAGGGTAAATGGTCCACTGATTAGCTAGCTGTCCAATGATACATTAGACTTTTCCTCTTTCAAGTGTGAAAACTAACCATCAGAAGAATATGTAAGCTGTAAACTCCCATTTTCAGGTTTGCAGTAATCAGGGAAAGCTAATCTTCAGAGAGAAACAAGAGAGTGGAGCAAATATGTAGAGAAAGATGAGTGAGGGACTCTTGAAAAATGGAGAAAAGTAAGTCTTGACTTTAGTAACTCAAAGCCAACAGCCTTGTCTAGAAACATCTTTGAACACCCCTCCCCACCCCATGCCCACACATACACTCAGTCACACATTTGCTCAGGCAAGCTTGAGTGGCTCTTGCTTTCTTGTTATTAATTAAGTGATCATTACTAGAATGAAATGAATGCACCTATATTTAGAAGATAAATTGAAATGATATATGAATAAACAGACGTCCGTATACGTGTTTTTCAAAATAATTATTTGAGTGGTGGCTAACTGTGAAAAAGTACAGGTTCCCTATTGTTAGTGCTTTAAGGAAGTTGATTATGAGAACATGGTATTCTGTTTAAGATCAGAGGAGGGCTGTATTTATATTTAGCTTGTTCAGGGCTGTTCTCTCTGAACATGGAAGCCCTTCTTCATAGAATTTATTTTAAGACTGTAACTAGTGTCTTTCATATTTGTATGTCTTTAATATTTTCTAATGTCTTCAATTTTGTAATGTTCGTCTTCATATTCAGAAAGTTCAGCAAAGCAGCAAGTGCCTTTGTCAGACATCTTGAGAGTTATTTCCCCATTTTCAGGTTGTTTGGATGTAATTCTCTCTGATTTGGAATTTATTTTATTACATATATATATATTTTTTCATTGTTTTGACCCTTAAACAACACTTTATTTAGCAATAAACCTGGAATTTCCCATATATATTAGTAGAGGATTCTTCATTGCTTCATTTATAAAGAATTAAAGTTTTATTTCTCATTTTGCAGAGGAAAAGTCTGAGGCAAGATTCATTTTGGTATATTTGTAAATTATGAGCATTCTTTGTTTATCTTTGAAATTCAAATGTTTTCTTAGAATATAATCGATGTGATGGTCTGTTTATATTAATTTTGCCTGGTAGAAAGAATTATTCTATAATACATTTCTTTAATTCTAAGAAAATAATATATTTTTACATTTTGAAGAATATAAAATTTGCATTTGCTTTGCAACTCGTATCCAAAAATCTTGCCACAACTTCATGTACAACATAAATTGTGGCATTAGTTATTACTACATGTGCAGATGTGAATTACTCACACACGGAAGGAATCTGGTGAGTGATATTTTTTGGGGGGGCGGTCAGCTATTTGGTAGATCAACAATGTAGTACATTTTAGTGGAAATTTGATCATTTTATTATGCCAAATACATCTTTATGGATTTTGCACAATATTTTACCTCTGAAATGCAAAGTTAACCTGTGTTCAGCAGATTATTTCATCATGTATTAAGCAGATCTACTAAAGGTTTTATCAATATACACATTTAAAATAGATCAGCATCGGAGACTTTTTATGTAATGGCCAGATAGTTGATATTTTAGGCTTTGAGATTATATGTCGCTGTGACAACTGATCAACTTGACCTTTATAAGGAGAAAGCAATCTAAGACAGTATTCCAACAAATGGATGTGGCTTTTTTCAATAGCATTATATTAAGAATAATAGGTGGCAACCCAGATGGTCCTTAGGCCATAGTTCTCAACCTCTGGAAAATATCCATAAGATTTCCTGAATGAGAAGTTGTGACCACTGTATTTATAAAGAACTTTCACTCAGGCATTGAATACTACTTTATAAAAAGTTTTCTGCTGAATTTTTAATGATGATATTAGTGCCCAGAGTTACATCATTCAATTATATAATCAATTATTTTATTTCATAGAGGATTCATTTTTCTGTTTTACTAAGTATCTTCTTTTGTTTCAATGTCACTGTTTTCTCTTACTTCAGCTTTAAGTGAGGACGGATCAGTCTAAATATTTTGCCAAAAAAAAAAAAACAAAAAACCAGGAGGTGCAAATTATTTTCACTTTGCTTTAGTATCTACTTTTATTTTTTTTATTTCTTCTAAATTTTATTTATTCATTTTGAGAGACAGAGGACAAATGGGGGAGGGGCATAGTGAGAAGGAGACAGAATTCCAAGCAGGCTTTGCACTGACAGTACAGAGCCCGATGCAGGGCTTGAACTCATGAACCACCAGATCATGACCTGAGCCAAAACCAAGAGTCAGACACTCTTAACCTACTGAGTCATGCAGGCACCTCTAATAACCACTTTTAGATACTAGAGTTATAACATTCTAATGTGTTGGTTGATATTCAAAGCCCAAGAAATTTTTAGTGTTTATAATCTTCTATTAAGTTGTGTATCTTTTTACCTAATGAGATGATTCATAGTTCCACTGCTCACTTTACCATAAGTAATATATTTTATTCTTACAAAGTTTAATACATGTCTTTCACTTTGCACAAAATGTACTTGAAACATTTCAATCCTGAGAATACACTGCATTGTGACTGCCTTCTTGAAATCTGTTTAGCTTGTTTAGGACTTAGTTCTTTGTGAACATGGAAGCCCTTTATAGAATTTGTTTCAGGACTGTAATTGTTTTTTAATGTTTTCAATTTTGTGTTATTCTACTTCATTTTCAAAAGAGTTGAGCAAGGCAGCAATGCCTTTGCTCAATCATCTTTAGGGATACTTCCCCATCCAAGCTTATTTTGATGTAAAATAAATCATTTGATATAAATCCATATAAATGATATAAATTCCTTTGATATGAATCCATATCTTTGGATGTAAATCACCTAGTCCTAATACTCTCTGTAACTCAAAATGTTGGATAGCTGTAAGTTGCATGCATCAAACTGGCATCAGCAAAGTGCTAGTAAAGACAAAAGATAGCAATGACAGGGTGCCAAAGAACTCTTCCTACTGGCTAAAGCCTCTCTCATGAAGTAGATAGTAATCCCCACCACCACCACCTATTGAACACCCAATGTTTTCCAAGTAGAGTCCAGAATGGAAATAGGAAAATATAATTCTCATATGCTCTTTATGTTTGTTGCACATTTAGCCTTTCTTGGGGCTTCCTTTGAGCTCCACATATTAAGATTTTATTCTCATATATTGCATATTTTCAGGTTGTAGTACAACTGAAATTAAGTATTTTGTGATTCTAAGACATATGGAAAGGTAGTAGAATGAGGTAGGTGTGTGTTACCATAATCTACATTTATTTTTTTTCTTTTAAAAAAAATTTAATGTTTAGTTTTAAGAAAGAGAGAGACAGACAGACAGACAGACAGAGTGTGAATGGGGAGGGGCAGAGAGAGAGAGAGAGACAGAGTCTGAAGCAGGCTCCAGGCTCTGAGTTATACACACAGAACCCGACTTGGGGCTTGATCTCATGAACCATGAGATCATGCCTGACTTGAGCTGAAGTCAGATGCTTAATGGACTGAGATACCCAGGGCCCCTATTTGTTTCTTAATGCAGAAAATAATACATATGATGGATATAGATAATCCACTCATGACAAATATAATATCATTGAAGACTGATATACATATTAAGTTGTAAAATCTGTGATAAAATAACGTGTAAATATATTTAAGCTAGTAAAATTTTTTTAATTTTTTTTTTAATTTATTTTTGAGACAGAGAGAGACAGAGCATGAACGGGGGAGGGTCAGAGAGAGGGAGACACAGAATCTGAAACAGGCTCCAGGCTCCGAGCCATCAGCACAGAGCCCGACGCGGGGCTCGAACCCACGGACCGTGAGATCGTGACCTGAGCCGAAGTCGGCCGCTTAACCGCTTAACCGACTGAGCCACCCAGGCGCCCCTAAGCTAGTAAATTTTTAAAGAAAATTTAAATTGCTATTGTTGGTATTTTCAGCTGTGTTGCCACTGTTAGGAAGATTTATATTTATTTAAAATATGTGTTAAATGCTATGTGCTTGAATTACAAAAATAGGAAGTATAGATTACATAGTGAGTCTTATTCCTAGTTTATATTCTTATTTTATCTAAACATTAGTTATAATAAATAAAATCATTTATTAAAAAGAATGCATACTTTGCATTCACACTTGAAATTGTATATATGATCTCACTGTATATATTTACATATATATATATTTATTATTGAAGTATAATTGACATGGAATGTTACATTAGTTTCAGTCATATAGTGATTTGACAGGTTTATATATTATGCTATGCTCACATCATATTTATTATAGATGATTCTACATATTTTATATTTCTTGATTCTTGGATTCCTTGTGGCAATATTAAGTTGACTATTTTCCCTGAAGTCTAGTTGCTCTATAGTCACTGGTTATTATGTCCCTTTAGGCCACTAAACATAAAGGAGAGATACAAAATGTGATTACTCTAGCAAATTATGTCTTACTAATTTCCATTCCAGTCAAATTCAGATTATGTTTTCCCTCCATTGAATTGTATGGATTAGGAAGCTACAGATGAAATTTCAGTACCCATCTTGAAAATCTTCACTAGTAGGATTCTTATTTCATCAGCATCGAAGGAGAACTCAAAGTGGCTTATTCACAAAGGTAGATATATCTATCATAAGACTTTTGGATCTTTTGTGAAAATCAAGAATAGTAATATTGCTGTGCCATGAAATGAGAGAATGACCACTTTCTCTTTGATTCTCACCTTTGCTCGTCTCGGTATGTTCTATTTCTGTCTTTTCAATGTAATTTACTATGCAGATGCTTCTGACATTATCTGAGATTTTGATCCCCTAGGTCAAGCTTTTAGGAAGAGATCAACTTGCCATGAGTCTCAAATCCACAAAACTCTCAGGGAAGAGAATATTTGTCCCAGCTTAGATCAAATCTTGACACCTGAGCCAATCAAGAACTTTCCAGGAGTAGATCACACTGTAAAAATGAGGGTTTTCATTGCAGTCACGGATGGAGTCAGGAAAAGCAGTTCACAAGGGAAGCATGGGCAATTCTTTGAAAAAAGGGTAGGAATTATGGGGCAGAAAAAAATAAGTATGCGCCACCATATTATTCTATCCATTAGTGTGACTAAGACATCTAATTAGGAAAAGGTAAAGCAGGCATTTCTCAATTTTGATTTGAAGGAGACTGAGGGCCTTCTTTATATAATACTATATCCCCTGATAGCTGGAGAAAACTGATACTATTAGATGACCCCAAATTCAAAACATTATTCTTAGATCTCATCTAGTTGAATACCCAAAGTTTTATATGAGAAAAGTGAGAACCAAGATAATTAAGTGATTTTTGAGGATCACATTATTGATAAACACCAGAAACTTCCAAGTTTATATACATTTAAAATATGTGTTAAAATGCTATCCGACAATAGCCCACATTTTTAATCCTTCTTTTTGGGACTGGAGACTTTTACTCATTCAAGTATTCCTAAAACACCGTTTTCAAAATTTGGCCTCCGGATTACCTGCATCAGAATAAATAAAAATTGGGGCGCCTGGGTGGCGCAGTCGGTTAAGCGTCCGACTTCAGCCAGGTCACGATCTCGCGCTCCGTGAGTTCGAGCCCCGCGTCAGGCTCTGGGCTGATGGCTCAGAGCCTGGAGCCTGTTTCCGATTCTGTGTCTCCCTCTTTCTCTGCCCCTCCCCTGTTCATGCTCTGTCTCTCTCTGTCCCAAAAATAAATAAATGTTGAAAAAAAAAATTAAAAAAAAAATAAAAATGCAGCTTCTTGTTCCTCTCTTCTTGGGGGGGGGCCCCCCCGCCCTTAATCCCCTCAACACTGAATCACAAACTCCATGGGTTATATTCTGGAAAAGTGCATTCTTAACCTAGTCCTCAGGTAAATTCTATGCGTGCTAAAGTATGAAAACCACTGCAGTTTGGTACTACCAAGTCCTTGACAAGAAAAAGAGTGGTTGACATAGTTGAAAGTAATAGGAGCCCAGGAAAGACTAGAAGGACAACAGAGAATACCCACAAAGTTACTGAAAAGGTAGAAAGGAAGGTCTTAACCAATTTCAGATTTTCCTCATTAACCTTATGATTGTTTTTATTTCCCTACTGAAATCTTTAAACTCCTCTTTCCAAATAGTGAAAAGGGTGGTGTTGATTTTGAATGATACCATTTTAAATGGGAACTTCAAGTAATATTCAATGTTTCAAATCCTCACATTGTCGTTTAGATAATATCAGTGTTATTTACAAATGCTTTCCCACAACCATGTTATTCCTAACTACTATTTCATGCATTTGGGTCATCCCATTGGACTATATTTACATGTGTCTTAATGTTTTATGAACATACTCTAACACTACTGAAAATAAAATATGTAAACTCATATAAGTCCTGTAGATGATTTTCTTTCCGAGTTTTAAATGATTGGTCTTTCTTTCTAATTACGGAGGTATAAAAATTTAATAGCAATTCATATGCACATTATTTTGGTGTTACTTGCATTTCCCTAACTCATTCTTTCTGGAGGAGGTTAAAAATTAACTTGATAGCTTAAATTTTATTAATAGATTTCCTTATGCTATAAAGCAATTTTTTGCATGTTTGTGCTTTGAGGCATTCTGGAATAAAGAAAATATTCTTTAGCTCCAAAAAAAATATCAAAAAAATAAGATGCATGTATTACTGAATCTTCAAGGTTGTTATAAATATAAAAATTATATTGCAATTTGTTTTTCAGTGGCACTATACAACTTTCTGTATCTATATATCTTTAAGGTTTGTAAATATAGTAATGTAAAAACGTCTGTATTTCAAATTTGATGCATACTAAAATATTTTTTAAAAACATTAATAATACATTGCCCTGAGATGTCTTGATTGTTATGCCTCATATGATAATTCAATTTAAAAAAACCTTTAGAATACTGATATGTGACATTAAATACATCTTTTTCATGCTTTATAAAACTTGTATATTCACACACACATGAATCCAATTTTATGAATATATAATCAACCTTGAAATCGACATCATTACCAAGGGAAAATAGATCGGCTAACTCAGATCCCTCTGCTTACTTGTCCAATGGATTTGAGAAAGATTATGAAATGTTTTAGTTTCCAGACTATCTCAAAATATATGCAAATAAACTGTCAATTTTACCATCAAATGACTATTACTCATTTTGTTTATTATACCAATGAGAACTCAAAAATAAACTTAGTAAAAGTTGCCTAAGTAGTCCAGATACTTAAGAGAAAGGATATAATGGAAGTGGTATATATCAAAACTACAATGTTGTGATACATGAAAGGTTAAATATAAGTTTTATAGAGGTTGCTTGACAAGTGAAACTGTATTCTTAGAGTAGTTCAGCCTATTGTGCTGAAACTGATAATGATTGATTGAGAAAATATCACCCATGCAATACTTGCTTTAATCCTTATTTTATAAGTCCATATTTGAGGGAATATAAGGTTAATTTTTTTTGCTTCTTTTATGGCTTTCCAATGTAATCTAAAAGTCATACACATCTGCATTACCTGTGGAGCTTTAGTATGTCTCTTTTGGATTCTAGAAAATATGTATGTGATTATTATTATCATAGATTAGGAATAGTTTGTTAATTTTTAATGTCTAGGTTAATATTTATTTGCATTCCAGAAATAATGCGATTATTTTGATCTTTGCAAATTCATAGTCAAATGGTATTGCAGAGTATTTTCTAATCTGTTTTAAATCATATCCTATTTGAAAACCGTTTTTCTCAAGATTTTGAATTATTTTCCCCATTTTGTTATGAGATAGTTTTAAAATTATATTAAGATGCACACTGGAGGTCTCTCAGAGAAAGACAAATCAGAGTAAAAACAAAGTAGCCACCTTTCATAGAACACTTTTCCTATCATAAAACATCCTTTATCCTAATTACATTCCCTGGTAGTTCTCTCTGTTTAGGGGCATATGACAAATACAGAAAAGTTTCCAAACACACCCTATCTTTAAAATTTGATTGACTTCTTCCTGCCTCTTATTGGCTGGTCCAGGCAACAGTGCTTCTCCCTATAACAATTCAATCAGCACTCCACTATGCGCTTCTGAATATGAGTTCTGTCCTGGACAACTCCAAGAGAGACAATTTTTGAAAGAGCTATTCACAACCAGCAATTCAGTTTCCAAGACAAATTATACATGTATATATGTAAACACACACACACACACACACACACACACACACACACACACAGTCTGACACCATTCGTCACTGAAATATTCTTCTTCTAATGGAAGTAGATTCATTTTCTTGGATAATCACATTCTGCTGTGAAGTAATGAGAATAAGTTGAAAGCATAAATATATCATGCAACATGGGAAACTGATACCTGTATACTAACTAGTTTTGCTGCTATTTTTGCTGAAAATAAGGAGATCCTAGTGTGTTCGTTTCTGCTTAACCTTGTCATTTGTTCCCTTTATCTTTCAAAGAAGGTAGTTTAAAATTGAGAACTTGCTTAGAAATGGTACTTAAGGTTTACTCAACTAATTTTTAGTTATGGTGAGATGATATAGGTTCAATAAAGAGATCACAGTGTCTGAGTACAATGAAGAAAATATGGGAATTAGACTGAAAAGTTAATATCCCAGCAGTAACCCTAACAAGCTATGTGGTGGTGGTGACGGTTAAGTCAACTACACTCTCTCAGCTAAATGATAATATGCAATAAGAGGTGTATTCTGAAAATGAAAGAAAATGTTGTACAAAAATTGCTAATAACCATAGTGTTGGCTCATGGTTTGTATGCCCTTCTGCATGAGTTTCTTTCCTCCATCTCTTTCTCAAAATAACACATTGCAAGAATGGAAGATACTATGCCATGTCATAAATTCCCGGCACTGTGTGTGTATTGCCTTGGAATAATTAGTATCTTCTCACACTTTAAAGTTTATCTAAAGCTAATAAGGTCAGTTTTACCTTGCAAAAGTAAGATTTGAAAGTTTATCATGTTAGTTGCTGAATTTAATTTACTAAGTTTGAAGTACTAGATTTTTCAAAATTCCTGCTACAAAATTATACTGGTATAGAATTTATCATCATCAACTTTAAATACTCTTCCCCTAAATGACAACTGATCCTAATTTCTGGCACATATTTTTGAACGTAGTACAAAATTCTAACGAGGCTTGATATTTGAAAAGTTGTATAGTTTTTCTTCTTAATGTTTCCTCTATGCTTTCTTCTTCTTAATGAAGGAAGAGATCTCACATGCCCTTGCTTTAGTACAAGGCTACATATCATACGCTGACATGTAATATGTCATTTGGAATGCAAAAGCAATATTTTAGAAGGTTTTTAAACACGTCTGCTTTTATATTCTTTAAAAAGAGGTTTATAGTATTTGAACTTCCAGTTTATTTTAGTAACAGATACAAATATTTTAAAAAATCAAAGCATTTACAATATTTGCATTCTGATATGCCCCATCTTAATACTTTTTCTTGGAATCTTTTCCCTTTGAGAATCACTACTCTAGAGCTTATAATTTTAGTTTGACACCTTCAATATATTTATAAATCTAACTTTACTTTCTGAATGTTACCATATGAATAAGTCTCTGAAAAGATGTTTAAAGAGATAACTACTATGGTAATTAAGGAAAAATTTTACACATAATCCTAAATCTAACTGTGTAAGTATCATTTGTTGAATGGTGTGATATTCATATACAGACTTGTTTTAGAAAGGACATTTCCTTTTATTTTGATTTTGAGGAACTCTGATTGATTTATCTCATTTTCAGAAAAAAAAAACTTTTCTTCCATGTTTGCAAAAATACCACATTTAATGTAATTCCTTTTTTCAATATACACAAGGCTCATATGCATAATGTAGTAGCATATATGCCATTCTATCAGAATTTATTCTTTAAAGCAATTTGGCATTGGAATTCTGAGGCTCAGCTGGAAGATTACTGAGTATTATGTTCTTTCTATTGTATATTTTTATTCATTTTAAACATTAAGATAAGTCTGTGCATTTTAATTTCCAATAATATTTTGCAACTGTTGAGCATATGGCATAGAAATTAAGCTGGTTTATTACTGTACTTTAAAAGATTATTTTATTTGCAATAGAATTATCAGTTAGGACAACCTTAATATTTCAACCCTAATGTAATATCTGTTAAGTTATGACTAGATAATTTGTTACCCCTGTAGTGTCAGGAAAATAACATTCAGAGGATTTACCATTAAAATGTATTCATTGGCCACAAACTAATCTTTTCATTAGTGATGAAAAGTTGATGACTTGAATGTTGAAAACTTGATGACTCAAGTTTCAAAAGAGAATGTAGAAATCTTCAGTAACATCCAGGTAGCAAAATGTGACTGACCGTCACATCACTACGCTTTGCAATTGGCAATCTCCCTGATAAAAATGCATCTACAGTGAGAAAGAAATCATCTTGATGATCACATATTTTCCCCTGATAATTTCTGTCTCCTACAAACAATGGTCAATTAGACCAAGTGAATAGAAAACAATGATTTTTCTCCTGTTGTTCATCAGATTGCCTATGATTAAAATAATTAAAATATATACATATATATGCATATATAGGCTTCTATACCTCTTGAAGGAGGGCCAAGAACAATTGGTTTTTAAAAACCTCATAAAAGATTCTAATATTCAGCAGAGACCAAAAATGACTTTCTATAGGTGAATGCAAGGTATACCTTGGCATCAGGTGGCCCCGTGGAAGCATTTTGAAAAGCATGCCCTCTCTGTATAAGTAAAAAGTAGTGGGAAAACAGTAGTTAAAGTTTTTCTTTTTACATTTACTCTTCTGTTCCTCTTTGGATCAGTATACCATAATGATCTGGCTCTAGTCTACTAGTTTACTTCATGTGCTTACAACCGGCCCTGTGACATAGTGCTCCCATCATGCCAGCCCTGCTGTTCATCCCATTGGTCAAACTCTTTCTGGCTTCAAGACTTTGCAGGGCTCTACTCTTGCGTGGTCTGCCCTTCCTCCGATTTCACTTGATTCACTCCTTCATATTGTTCACTGTTTTGATAAAAATTACTGCACAGACAGGCCACCCTGGCCACCATCCCATTACACTAAGATATTCTGTATCATATTTACAGATCTTATTGATATCTGAAATCATTTTTTTAATAATATTTATGTTTTAGTGTGTTGCATCATCACCTGTGTCCAGTATAAGTTCCATCGAGGACAGATATTTTATGTTTATCATTATATCTGGGCACATTATAAATTCTAAAATATTATTGTTGAAATAAATTAATTGAACTTAGAAAAAAAAAGTCCAATTTTCCTTCCACGATGCAGGCTTCACCTGATCTGTCCCTTGCCTAGAACTCTCTTCTGGGAATTCCCAGTATTTCCTTGTTTGGATTTCAGTCTCAGTGCCTTGGGGCTGCCTTTCCTAAACACCTTACTTAAGTAATTGTCCCTTACTATTTTGCATCATAGTGATATATTCATTTTCTTCTTAGCACATATTGTGATCTATATTGTTGTATTTGTTCATTTACCTGTTTATCTTTTTTATTTATTCATTTGTTTATATGTTTATATTATTATTTCTTTCCTCTTAGATTGTAAGTTTCATTGGCTTTTGTTCATTGGTGTGTCCTCAAGTTTTAGGAATGAAAAATTTTTTTAGAGAAGACAGATCAACAAAGATGTAATTAGAATTTGATAAAAGTAGCACATAAGAAATATACCCCGGTAGTAGTGATAATATAGAGGAGAGAGTAATTATCTCTCCACAAGAAGGATCAGGGAATATATCAGGGAAGAGGTAATGTCCAAGAGGGGGAAACTAAAAACACTTTCTCACTTAGCTCCAATAACTAGATAGCTGGTAATAAACCTCAAGACCTCAAATTCAATCATGTAAAAGAAAGAATTTTTCTTTACTTCACTGGAATTAAGTGATGACGAGGGGGCCTACGGATTCTAGTAAATGTGTAGAATAGCTGGTAGAAGAGATAAGAGCAGATATTGGTTGGTGTTCTTGGTTAAATAGAGAATTCTTCCTAGGTAGAGAGACAATAGTGCTAACAATTATGTTCTCTAGTTTTAACTGCTAAATATAAATGTGACTGACCAAATATTTATTTTTCTCAATTCACATTATAACACTTTGCACTTTTTGGTGCTGCTATTGTACAATTGGGCTTGTGGGCCTCTTTACACAAATGCCACTGATGTCACTCCATGTAAATATAAAATACAGCTATTTGGCAAAATTCTATAAGCAAAGGAACAGCAGAACATACATGATATACCATGCTTTCATTATATCATAAAAGGAGTGTTACATTATGGTCATGATTGGATAAATCATGGCAAACTTTCTAGTAAAGATGGACCCTGCCCCCATCATTTTGCATGTATTTATAGGAAAAGAGGGACAGGGAATCTCTATGTGACTATATAACGATGGAAGCATCTGATGTAACCGACCTTATCAGAAAAGAGGAGCTTCCAAAATAACAGACATGCAGAACCAGATTTACTAAGTTACCAAGGGGTGAAATAATGATCATCCACATAAATTAGATTTGTCTCTTTTCAACTATGATGGATCTGTTTTGTGACTGTGCATATCCATTTATCTAGATAGATAGATAGATAGATAGATAGATAGATAGATAGATATCATCAGGGGTTCCAATATTGATTCTAAATCTTGTAACAATAACTCAAAAAGTGAATCTAAATATAGAATGGACATTTCAAAAAGGTTTACCCATCAAATAAATTTACACATAAAAAAATATGGTAGTAATTTCTTTAACAGTTTTCAAAATGTTACCTAAGATACACACATGTGTGTGGACAATAGGAAAGCTTTTTTACCTATGTCAATAAAAGCTTGGGATGACTGGGTGGCTCAATTGACTAAGAGTCTGACTCTTGATTTTAGCTTAGGTCATGATCTCACAATTGTGAGATCCAGACCCCCATTGGGCACCAAGGTGGGCATAGAGCCTGCTTAAGATTCTCTCTCCCCCTTCCTCTGTCACTTTCTTGCTCAAGTGCATGCGCATACTCATGCTCTCTCTAAATAAATAAACATTAAAAACAATAAATGTCTCATGTGTAGCTTTATGTTTACTAAGTTATTCAAATCATTGATGTAGGATGAGATGAAAGATGCACATGGACATGTTTGCTGTTTACTCCTAATTTTATAATTCTGAGTATTGAAGGTTATTCATACCCAGTATCACTACAAGATTACCAGTGTGTGTGTAATCATTGCTAGATATACTAATGGGTATATTTTAATTTGTTTTATTTATTTTCCTTATAGGCACTGTTTTATAGTACATTAAGGATACAAGAATACACTAGTAGGCCAAACAAACAGAAATACATGGTTCAGAAACAGCAAAATAATTTTAGAAATTTTATGTATTATAAAATTGTCATTTCATATCAGGGGAACAAATTTGTACTATTTTATTTTTTATTTGCCATTTTGCTAATTAAAAAAAAGGAAGTTGTCCACTTCATATCACACTCCTATCCTAGATGATTGACAATCAATTTATAAGTGACATTAATTGAGCTCTTTATTAAGTGAAAGGAATAGTTCTTTTTTTTTTAATTTTTTTTAACGTTTATTTATTTTTTAGACAGGGAGAGACAGCATGAACGGGGGAGGGTCAGAGAGAGAGAGGGAGACACAGAATCTGAAACAGGCTCCAGGCTCTGAGCTGTCAACACAGAGCCTGACGCGGGGCTCAAACTCACAGACCGTGAGATCATGACCTGAGCCGAAGTCGGATGCTTAACCAACTGAGCCACGCAGGTGCCCCAGGAATTGTTCTAATAATGCAATCTTCTCAACAACACTAAGACATAAGTACTATTGTTATCCCTATTTTGCTGACAAAGAAATGGAGATAGGGAGTAATTAACTAAAGTTGTCAAGGTTAAAATTGTGAACAAGTGAACATTACCTTGTTCCACATTTTCTTGAGAAAATTTTTGTTTTGTGGGAGGAAGGTGGGGTGAGAGGAGGATATGTTGAAGGAAAGGTGTATATCCTTTTAAGCTGTGTAAACTCTAGAAACAATCTTACAGCCAATTATATATTTATTGCAACATTATTTTTAGACTGAAAAGTTGCAAAGTGTTATGGAAGACTCTAGACCTACTAAGAATGAGGCTAATCCATGTATATCCATGATAGATATTTTGGGTAAATAAAAGCAAATTATAAAACAGTATACTATACAGTGTGATTCTATTTTGAAAGAAAGAAAATTCATACAGTATAGATGTACACAGAAATATTGAATATAACTATATAAAACATATGTACTACATAAAAATGAGCTGAAATGATATACACAGTAATTAAACATGAGAAAGGAAAGCCTGGGGGTAATGATGGTTGTGATACTGCGATTTATAAGAGGTATGTTCAGTTATTCAGATGACCAAAATATGTTTCTCATTATATTTGGTCTGTGATCACAGTTCCTGGCTCACAGCTCCCCAAATCCTTGGAATTTCTTAAATGGTGAGAGTGATAAAGGTGTTTTGTTATGTTAATGAGATGACTTTGGGAAGCACCTAAATATGGGGCTGAAGCCAACCATGCCATTGGAGGACTGGAACTTTCAGTCTCACTTCCTGACCCCTGGGGAGGGGAGAGGGGCTGTCAAGATTGAATTAACTGCCATTGGCCAATGATTTAATCACTTACGCCTATGTAATAAGGCCTCCATAAAAACCCAAAAAGATAGGGTTTGGGGAGCTTCTGGCTTGGTGAACATATGGAAACATAGGGAAAGTGACATGTGCTCAGAGAACACGGAAGCTCCCCACAATTTCCACATACCTTGCCCTGTGTGTCTCTTCCATGTAGCTATTTCTGAATTATACCCTGTTATACTAAACTGGTGATCTAGTAAGAAAAGTGTTTCTCTTTCGAAAATTAATCTGAGGATGAGGTCCTAGGAACCACTATTAATAGCCAATTAGAAATTCAAGTAACAAGTGGCAGTACCACTTTTTAGTACTTAATCTTCCAGTTTTATTAATCATTTTTGCTAGGTAACTATTCTTTTTAAACTTAAAAAAGTAAAGTGCATTGTTTAGAGTTTTTAGACACAGAAATTAATATTGATTCCTACCTTGTTTTTAAATTTGTAACTGAAATATATTCATTATTTAAGAAACTTGAAATGCAACACACACGATGTTGCACATAACCAAATGAATTTGTGATATTCATTGAACAATTTCATATATTCGCAGCTACCAGGACTTTGCATCAGTAGTAATATTGGTAATGAATATTTTTCTGAAGTATTCACACCTTGTTTTTATCCTAACTCAAATAGGATATAATAGTGAGTTAGGAAAGTATAAACTTGTGTTCAAATTCTGTCACTATGTGATAACAGATAAGTCATACTGAATTTTTCCATCTCCAAGACCCCGTAATACAGTACAACGACTTCTCATTTTAATCAAATTGCATTTAAAGAAGATATCAGTTTTTATGGTATGAAAGTGCTTGTGGTGATTTGTAGTATCAAATTTACTGAACTTTATGTAATTCTTAGTGCCTCTGCAAATATTTGCATGTGACAATATGCTTGAAATGCTATTGTGCTTTCATTGAGTAGTATTTGAATTTGGTATGTAGGAATTGCTTTAATATCAAATAGACCAAACTGTAATCCTTCTTCTGACACTGAATTTCTCATGTTATGGAGTCTCCTTTTTCTCAACAGCAAATAGTGTTAATCATATTGCCTCATGGATTTTTTAAAGAATTAAACTGAATTATATATGATAATATTAACATAGATTTAATATAAGTATATTTTAAATAAATATTAATTCCCTTCACTGACACTAGCCCACTTGAAAAGAAACTAAGCTAGGAAACTTGCACCATTATAACTCATCTTGAAATACATATACCTTATTCAATTTCTACCTAGACTCGTGTTCTATTTTTTTTTTAAGTTCATTTATTTATTTTGGGAGAGACAGAGGCAGGACAAGTTTGGGAGGGGCAGAGAGAGGGGGAGACAGAGAATGCCAAGCAGGCTCTTCACTTTCAGCACAAAGCCCAACATGAGACTCAAACTCACGAAACCATGAGATCATGACCTGAGCCAAAACCAAGAGTTAGATGCTTAACCGACTGAGCCACCCAGGCACCCCACCTTGACTCATTTTCTAGACCTAACAGCTTTTCATAATAAAAGCTTATAAATTATATCAAAAAACTGCTCACCTAGGGGAACAGAAAATTGGTGTACATCAATGGTATAGACCATATTGTAGGATTTTACTCAAAGAACTTTTATTCAAATCCTGACTTGAGACTTAATAGCTCTCACCCTTAGTTTTATTTGCAAGACAAGTTTGACTTAGTAACTAACAGGAAGGTGGTACAATCTATTGGTTAAGATCATGAATTCTGGTACTGAATTACATGAGCTCACTTCCTGAAATCTCCACTTCCTAGTTGTGTGACCTTGAGCAAATTCCTTAAATGCTTTGCATGAATTTCCTTCTCTGTCAAGCAAAGATAATAATAGTACCTTCTTATAGATATTACTGTGAGGGTTAAGTAAGATATGCAGAGGGGCAGCTGGGTGGCTTAGTTGGCTGAACGTCTGGCTCATGTTATGATCCCAGGGTCGTGGAGCCTTCTCAAGATTCTCTTTGTTTCTCCCACTTCCCCTCTCCCCCCCTCACAGGCTTTCTCTCTATCTCTCCCTCAAAAAAAAAAAAAAATATATATATATATATATATATATATTATGCAGAAAGTACTCAAAACAATGTGAATATAGCAATCGCTATGTAAGTGTTTGCCCTTGTAATTATGGGTTTGTAATTCCCATCAGATTTTTTTGAGGATTAAAGTGAATACACAGTATTCATAATAGTATATTTATGATGCAAAGTGTAACTTAGGGTCATTAATTTTGGGTGCCATTCTTATTACCTCTCCCTGCTCATAAACATTACATAAATTCTAGTGGAGCCCAGAAAATTGGGGGTTTTGTGTAATGAGAAGGAAATAAATAATGTTTTCTTTAATGTTCACAATGAAACAAATTATTGCTTTGAACTATTGAAATCATACCTATTTCAAGGAAGTTATTAGGAATATCTTGAGCAGAAAATATCTCCAGATATTCTGTGATAATAGAATGTAAAATAATAAATATAACAAATAAGTATTGTTAGCTAGGTTATATTATTTTAAAAAATACAAACCGTAGATTTCCTTTTTCAACAGCATATAAAGGTTGAAGGAGAGAAATAGAAGTTATTTTTTCAATAAAATGGTTTCTTTGATATATAAACTTAGCATATAATTTCTATTCCTTTTATATAGAATAGGAGAAAGACTAATTTTCAGAATTTTAATAATTAGTAAATCTATCATAGTAAAATGAAGTATGACCTATTAGACAAAGATATATATGCATAAATAGAAACTGTAGTTTTTCAACATTCTAAGTTACAGAAAAATGCCATTTAATCTTTATTAAAATTTAAACTTTTAGGGCAAAGAGAAAACAATATAATCATAACTGTGACCTTTCTGACATAGAGATATTCTAATTTGCAATTCATATAACCAGCATAATTTTTACTTGTCTTTTTATAAACTTATTTAAATGTGAGTTTACATTCCTGGCATGGTCCTAATTGTAACTGATATTAGACAAATAAATCAAGTAAAGATGATAATGAACCAAATTATTAGATACCAGAGGATTATGCATTAATCATATCTTTGGCACTGACTCCTGATGGAGAACTATAAATCTGTATTCTTAAACCTCAAGTCCTTCCCAAGGGAGTTGGATATATGATAGATAATAACACTCCACTGCTCGTATCGGTCTGAACACTTAGAGAAATATTCTGAATCTAAATCCTTAGTTCTTACTGTTACGCCATACTACAGTCTTTCAATAATTTTGGTAGGATCATCTTTTCTAGAACTTCTTATGACCTCTAGATAAAAAAGGTATGGAAAAATGGCTAGGATAAATAGCATTTCTGTAGAAGTAAAGAAAATGTCATTATTCTTCTTGATGTAAGCCAAAGCAATGAAAAAGGCTTCCACTATATATTCTTACTAAACCTCACAGGTCTTATTTTTTTCTTGCAATGGGATTGCATCTTATTATATACTACTAATCATCATCCACAGAGCCCTTGACTTTTCCTGACTATATGATGACAACAGACATTCCAAATTATTGTTTGACGTTAATGATCGTTTTACTAGCTTTCTAGTTTCCCAGGCTCACCTATCACATTTTTCATCTCAGCATACTGAGACAGAAATATCACTCATATATAGCATCTAATCCTCCCCAGCACTTCTCAAAAGTCATTTCCTAAAACCGTAAAACTGTAAAACCCTCCTTTTTCACAGAAAATCAGAAATAGTTTATATAGTCAAATAATTTATGGAAATATTGTGTGCTATGTTCTACTTTATACAGTAACATTTCAAAGAGTCTGAGAGGTCAGGTATAAGGGAAACTATTTCATTATATTTCAGCAATATGATCTACTTCATTAAGAATAGGAATAGTTATTTTTCAATAGTCGATAAGATTTATTGGACCATCCATTGGAAAATGTATCATTGCTTGTTTTATTTCACGTAATAATGAGCTTAAAAAAAGTATGTACTTATTGTTTTTACTATATTCCAGCATGATATGCTGTCCAATTTTTCACTTTATTCATTAGTTTTATCTCTCAAATCACTAATTAGTTATAGCCATTCATTGACTTGGCAAATATTTATTGATGAACTTCTCTCAGACACTGTTTTTAGGCACTAAGGCTATATCGGCAAAAATCTCAATTCTGTAGATTTGCCTTTCTATAAGTATTGAGAAAACAATAAGCAAACAAATATTAATGATTACACAATATGTTGCTTGATAATTATTGTGAAGAAAAATTTTTAAAGGGAACTCAGAATTGTGGTGATTTCGAGTTTAAGTAGTGTGATGAACAGTAAGGAAGGTGAGGTAGGTAGAATGAGTCATGTTGGTATTTCAGAGATGCGTTTCTTGAACAGAGGGAACAAAAAGTACAGGTGCCTGGAGCTAAGTACATGCCTGGTCCATTCAAAGAATACCAAAAAGACCAGAAAGCTAGAAATGAATGGGTAAAGAAAAATAGAAGATAAGGTCAACTATGCAACAGGAATCTTTAAGGATTTTACAGGACAATGTAAGCGTATGGGTTTTTACTTTAGGTGAATTGAAAGGCCACTAGAGGGTTATGAGCAGAGGAGCAAGAAGATCTGACTTACATTTTATCAGAATTATTTTAACTGCTGTATTGGGACTAGATTGAAGGGGACAGGGGGTCAATGAGCAGAAAAAAACAGAGAGACCACTTCACATGCTTCTACGCTAATTAAGGTGAGAGAGGATGATGGCTTGGGCAAGATTACAGTGGTGGAGGTCGTGGGGCAGGGTCAATTCTGCATTTATTCTGAAGATATATTTAACAAGATTTCCTAAAAGAATTAAGAGTTACTTGAAGGTTTAAGGCCTTAAATAATTGGAAAGATAGAATTGTAATTTTCTGGGTTGTAGAGCACATTTTAGCGGGGAAGATAAGGGCCTCAGTTTTTAACTTGTGAAGTTTGACAGGATAACACTCAGTGGCATTGAGTAATACTGAGTTGAATATAAGGTCTGGATTGTAAGATAGGTATACATACTAAGAATCTTCATTATAGCAATTATATTGAAATGAATGGGATTTCATGGGATCTCTAAGGGTGTTCAAATAAAGAGAGGAAATTTAAGGGCAAAATCTTAGTCTTGGGCTATTCCAGTATTCAAGGGTCCAAATATAAGATGGAATCCATAAAGACACTGAGAAAGAAAAACTATTTAGAGAAGAGGAAATCCACGAGATTAATGAGTATTTAAAACCTTGTGAAGAAAGTATTTCACAGAGGAAGAAGTAATGAAACTTCTGATATTATAATTGCATTTCTCAATATTGTCCTTTTATTTTCAGTATTTTTTATTCTCACTATTTTTATTCACAGCATTTTACAACCACGTTGTATTTAATTACTAATTTAAATATAATTGAGGACCTGCTATGTGTGACATATTAACATCTACCCATTATAGATATTATCCTAGGAATGAAACGTTTGGAGATCTTATGGTCTATCTAAACAGATACTTTTATATTGCATTAAAATAAGTGCTGTGAGATTCAGAAACTTGAGTTCTGCATGGAAAAGGAAGGTGAAAGAAAGTGTGAGAAAATGCACCAAAAATTAGATGTTGCTTCAGAGTCTTAAACATTTTGAATTTTTCAAAGAAGTAGGAAAGACTGGCAAGATTCCAGGTGGAGCAAAGAGTGACAAAATAGATTTTGGAAGCCTGAGAGACCATAGCACATTTTGGAAGAGTAGGTATATCTTGACGAAGCCGGGGTTCAAGGACATCACAAGATAGGTACAAAAATTGAACTAAGAAACAAGAGTCATGAAAATGGATGTTTCATGCATACTAAAGTGTTTTTGAAACTCTCTGTAAGTGATGAGAATCATTAAAGAAATTCATGTAATAAAATGAGTGTGTTTGTATTGGTAACATTTGGGGATTAAACCGGTAGTAGGTAAGATGGGTTACTGAATTATTGTAGTAGCTCAGACAAGAATTTCTCGAGACTACATACAAGCAGAGGGATTAGGTATCTGGAGAGGGATAAGCATATATTATAAAATTTTTGTTTTGTTTATTCATTTTTGAGAGAGAGAGAGAGAGAGAGAGAGAGAGAGAACATGAGCAGGGGAGGGACACGGAGAGAGGGAGACACAGAATCTAAAGCAGGCTCCAGGCTCTGAGCTGTCAGCACAGAGCCTGATGCAGGGTTCGACCCACGAACCATGAGATCATGACCTGCACCAAAGTCTCGGACATTTAACTGACTGAGCCACCCAGGCACCCCATAGGATGAGTATATATATTATATATTATATGAAGCAGAATGAGCATGATTTAGTGACTTTTAACGGAAAATGTATCTACAAGATTATCAGGTCTTTATTACTGAGAAGTAATACAAAGAAGGAAAGGCTCCTGTGTGTACACATATTTGTTTTGTAAACAGAGCTCCAGGAAAAAGATTAAATATTACAAAAATATGACTTTGGGTCTATGGGGCATGCAGAAAATAAAAGTAAAACAAAATAGAAGTTTAGGATTTAAATGAAAAATTCTCACTGGAGATATGGAATGTGACACCATCAATATATGGGAGATATTTGAAACAGAACAGCATAGATCACTCAAAGGAACATTTAAAGTGACATAAGAAAATTCAATAAAACACAGGGTAAAACACTGAGGAGTGGTAGAATAGAAAGGCAGAATAGTACAGGAGGAAGGAGAGGAACAGGGAGATAATTGTAATAGCACCAAGGGAAGGTTGTATTTCCAAAATTAAAGAATAGTCATAGGCTTAAATATTCCCAAAAAATCCAGAGCCAAGATAAGAATAGGAAAAAATGGCCACAGAGTTTTGAAATTAGGAGGAGTTCTTGTCACTTGGGAAATTCGTGAAATAATTGCTTCACATTATTGATACTGTCTGTTAATAAATATTAAATAAACATGTTCTTACATAGTTACTGAGAACTTAATAACAATTATATGTGACTTATGAGACTATTTCAAGCCTGACAGTTTTAAAAATCTTAGTCACCACAGTTGCAGAAATTTAGACTGCCAAAGCTCTGGAAAGTTTGGTTACATTGGGATATTACTGAAAGACATATTTATAGTTTTCTGTTTCTTGTTTTTTGTTTTGTTTTTTGTTTTTTGTTTTTTTTTTTTTTTTTGGAAAATTAAGCTGTTACCTCAAGTGAATACTACGTTGTACATTGTTGTTGAATTGGCAGTGTGAATAATTCTTTCCTTGTTAACTAGAGTCAATCTGATGTAATGTTAAAGTGTTCATAATTATTTCACCATTTAAATTTTTTCTTAAAATATTACATGACTCAATGTAAAGAAGGCACATCTAAAGCAACCTGAAACGTTGTAAACTTATGTAGAGTACAAGCTAATCATCTTAACAAACTGTCTATTCTGCATTCCGTTCTCTGTACCCCTGTCACTGGCTAACAGCAGATATAACTGGTCGTTTGTTCCTACAGATCTTTAAGAACATATCTATTATCACTACCCAATAGAATTTTCTGAGGTGATAGAAATAGTCTATCCAATACAATTGACAATACAAGAGACAATAGCCACATGTACCTCGTAAGCACTTGAAATGTGACTTGTGTGACATTTTAAATTTTATTTAATTTGAATTAATTTGAATCTGAATGGCTGCATATGGCTAGTGGGTAGCAATGATTAATTGCTAACACTGTGAGGTTTTATTATGTATTAGGCACTAAGAAATGTAGGTTTATTAATCCATTTAGTTTTCACAACAAATATATCGGATAGGTATTGTTATCTCCACTTTAGAGATGAGGAATGGATATAAAAGATTACGTAAGTGATTTAATAACAGCACCGGTAATAAATTCTGTAGTGTGCATCCCACACTCACTAGTACCAGTCACCAGGCTACGTGATTGGTGCTAGCCCACCAGTCTAGTGCTGGTACTAATGATTTATACTGGTTATAGTCAGCAGTCACAGTTGCCCAATAGGCACCAATACACCGATAGGGTGTATTGTTACCACCCCCAGTTTTCAGGTTAAAAAAATAGGCTTGGAGGAGATTAAGTAACTCGCTGAAAGTCATAGTACATTGTGGACACCAGACAGAATAGCCTGTCTGACATCCATATTTGTTCTTTTCACTTACCAAAAAATTAATGCTTTCCTGACAAGAAGCAAAAGGAGAGTCAGTTTCTGGCTGGGTCAAGATAATCACAAACACGTTTTCTTGGACGGCCTTTCATCATTTCCCTATCCCCAACAATAAGGAAAACACCTTGGCTTTCAAAAAACTTCCCTTTGCTCCCTTTCCCCCCTCCCACCAAACAAAGTGAGAAAATTTTGCCTTTTAATAAATTCCATAATAGCCTTAATATTTTAAAGAGTGTATCCTTTTACACAACAAAAAACTCCTAGAAAAGTGAAAGAAAGTCTCTTTGAGTTGGTTACGTGACTGATCAGAGCTCAGTCCTTGTATCTATTAGAGCAGCTTTGCCTCACCTGCTTCTCCTTTGTTTATCACCACACCTGCCTTCAGCTGGTAGAGCAGATTAATTCTACTTTAGAAGAGATGTCTCCACTTTGCACTGAGAAGGGAAATGTTTCATAATCTATGTAAGAGATTTGGCCATATTACTCCACTGACATTCTCAGTCTTCCTGACTAAATATCGCTCTTATCATAACTTTTGGCAGAGCTGTGAGTTACAGACTTGGTATTTTAATGTGAAGTTTTCTTCAATGGCTTAATAGATGACATTTTATAAACTTAAAAAAAAATTGCCTTCACGCGCTAATCTTGAATCACTAAAAATATGTAATCATTCCACTTAAGATCTAAATGTAGTGCCTTAAAAATGCCATATATTGTGATTCGTTGTCATAATTCTAAAATTCACTGAGATCAAGTCATGATTTATTAGAGCTGAACTCATTTCTTCTCTTAGTTATCATTTTTTAAAAAAAATATTTGATTGATTGACCATATTGTTATTTAGGCTCTGACTAAGCATGGGGGAATATTGTGTATGAGACATTAATCAGGAAATTATGCATTGCTTTCACAACTGGACTTTACTTTGTAATATTGTATTAGCTCTTCACATGCAAATTATTTTAGGTAATTACCTCATTTTTCAGTGGCCATTTGATGGATAGAAGTTTCATCCAGATTCTTTTGTGTAATTTAAAATCTTGTGACAATTTGTTTTTCTCGTTCATAAAAAGTCCAGTTTCAATAGTTATACATCAGACTAATGAGGCCAGTTGGAGAAAACCCTAGTTGTAGATCTCATTCTCCCAGATTCTATCAACCCTCACTCAACCTAGCAATTTGAGCAAGTGTTACAAAAAAAAAAAAAATTAAAATGGTATATCTCTCTATATCTAAAACTAAAACTGTGCCCATGATTTGCATTTTTGTATCATTGAAGTAAAAGCTGAGATTAGGTTTTAGCCCATGGATAGAGCACATTGCATAATTAGGATTCTTTGTCTTTCTAACCAGTTCAATTAGCAAAGTTTCTGTTATTTTCTATAAAGAAAAATGTAGGCTTCAAGCATCTGAATTTTCCACTTTACAAATGCATGTCTCTTTTCAGTAGTCTTAATATTAAGTAGTTTAGCTGATATGAAGAAGAGTATAGCTTTAATTAATATTGTAATATGGCAAAAAATATGTGGGTAGACTACTCTTATGCATGTCATAATTGTAGTTGTCAAGCACATACAATGTATTAGTAGACCTCTCACCCAGCATTTTGTTATATATATTTATGTATGAGAACTGCTTAGTATATTCAGACCATTCTTTCCCCATATTTTTAATCTAGGATGTCATATAATCATGACTGTTTGTTGTGATCTTGTCTATTCAGAAACATGCTGCTGTAAAATAGCTTCTCCATAAATGTCAAGTAATGTAAAATTGAATGCCTATATTTAAATAGATTTTAACAGATAATAAAACTCTTGAGATTAAAATGGTTTCATTCAGGGAGGTAGAAAATTCTTTCCACAGTGTGCAATTTATGTGTCATGTTATGTAAAATACAATTTTAAAAATACTTTTTTAAAAAGCACAAATGAAAAGTATCTATTGAATAAAAAAAGGGAAGGCAGTGTTCTCATTGCAGGTCTAGTTGAAAATGTGAAATATAATGACAAGGTATAAACTTCTATTTTCTAAACATTTCTTTGACTAAATTTGCTTCTTGCTAATTCCTTTGGGGGTTATTCCAGAGATTCAAGCTATCAAAACAGATTTTTTACTCACAACCTAAACTTTCTTTATTTAAGACAAAACAAAGGAATTAGAGAATTTTGACACACTATTAGATGAAGCGTAAGAGAAAATTGCTTTTCCATTTACAGGTATGCATTTGGCACTTTATCTCTGAACACCCAGTATATCACAGCTTACAATTGGTTTACCAGCACAAAAGACGTATCTTGTCTCTTGAAATACCAGTTATTGACAGCCTTTCACTCACTAAATATTAAAATGGACATGCAAAATTAGATGTCTGATAAATAGTGTATTCTTAGGAAGATGATTTTTTGGACTAATAAATATTCAGCAGTCTCTAGAATGGGTTGGAGGTAGAAAAGGGAGAGGTGCAAATCCCAATTAGGTTGCCAAAATAGTTTATGCATGAAGGAAAACAGATCTCACAAGGAGAGGAGTGTCAGATGGATTCCAAACCAAGAGCCATATATGAGCAATGACAACCCTCAACCAAATCAAATCACAGCTAACCAAGGGCATATCTAAGTCAAAGATGGGTTTACTGAAATGTTGCAAAGAGGAATATTGTACACAGTGGGCTGTGGGATATCTGATAAAAGGGTGTTAGAAGGATTTTATGTGAAGATTTGAGCTTATTTTAGTTGATTTGGGGAAGGGTTCAAGGAGATGGAGATAATTCCTAGTAAATCTTATTTTAAAAGCAGGAGATACGAAGCAATCCCAGAAGTATAATTGGTACAGAAGCAGCACAATCACTAATATAAGCATGGGTAAGGAGATAGTAGGTTATTTTTGTTGAACACCGTTCTACTTTTATCTGTTCCAGACATGATTATGGAGGTTTTCTGTTTTGTTTTGTTTTTCTTGATTCATCATAGTCAGCCAGTGCCTGGTCTGAACTTCAGTAGAACACCCAGCCTCATTGACAGCACCAAAATAGCCTCTGAGCCATCAGGGCTGCCTTTCCTTACTCAAACACGGTACAGGGACACAGTTGATGTTAGAAAAGATCTGTTTGTATATGCGGGGCTGGGGGATTGTATTCAGAGAAAATAGGAGTCAACATTTTAAAAATATGTACAGTGGGATAAATTTTTATGTTTGTTATTTTCTGAATTCTAAGAGATTGTAGCATTTGTGTCCATTTACCAGATGCAGCAGCTAGTGGTGGGAATCAATTTGGAAATCTGCTTGAGGCACACAGATTATAAAAGGAAAGGCTGGGTTTTGCACTATGATCCTTCAGCTGCTGAAATATATAGTTTTTCTGTTTCAACAATATAAGGAACATGTATTTCAAGTTAGAATTGGAAGTAAGTGGTGATGTCATGGGCAGAATTTGGCAGTGCAGTATGTAAATTGATTTGGAAGTAAAAGAAGCTGAGTTTCTTTTTAAATATGTTAAGTTTGAAGCCATGCTGGAATATCATGTAAGTATCCACTTGTCCACGGTTAACTTTATTTTTATGTTTTTGTGTGTGTGTGAGAAAAAAGGAGCAAGTATCAAAAATATACAACTCAGTAACTTATGACAAAGTTGCCACTTGGTAACCACCAAGGAAGTTAAAGAACTGAAGCATTGCCCACATCCCCAAACTTCCCTTCAAAGCCCCTCCTAATTGTTACCTGCTTTCTCGCAAACAACTGTAGCTGATATTTTGATACTAATGATGATAATTTCCTTGCTTTTCTTTGTATTTTACCATTTGAACTTGTGTCCATATATGTTAGTTTTTTCTTTGTGTTTTATATAAATGAAAGCAAAGAGACTTTAACTTTAGTCTTCTTGTCTATTTTGTTCAAAATTATGATTGTGAGAGTCACCATATTTGATTTGTGTAGCTGTGATTTGCTCAGTTTCATTGCTGTGTGGTAAATGATTTTATAATTTTTCCTTCTTTTTTAACATTTTTAATATTTGTTTTAACATTGTTCTGTTGATAGACTTTTGAGTTATTTACAGATTTGGGCTTTACACATGTTTGTTCGTATTTTTTTGACATATATATACTATCTGTTCAGTAGGAATGCAGTTGCTGAATCCAATGATGTATCTATCTTCAAACTTAGTAAATGATACCCATCTGTTTTCCAAAGTAGGTTGTACCAGTTTACACTCTCAATGTATGAAAGATTCCTTTCTTCAGATACTTGGCATCATTGACTTTTAAATTTTGGTATTTCTGGGGAGTTATATTAATAAAACTGTCATGGGTTTTAGCAATAGTAGTGTTTTTATACTTTACATGCCTTTGTTACGACAGTTTAATAACTTTTGAATGTTTATTGGCCATTTGAATACCGTCTTTTGTTAATTATCTTGACATTTGTGGGTTGGAGGGGCTTTGTTTCCTTATGATATATAGGATTTATTTGTCTATTCTGGATATGAGCCTGTTGGGGGTAATATGTGTTATAATTACCTTTTCCCACAGTGTAGCTTCTTTTTCACATCTTTAATGAGATCTTTTGATGAATGGAAAGTCATTATTTTAATATAGTCCTTTATAACTCTTTCTTGGATTAGAACTTTTTGGGTCCTATTTAAGAAATTTTACTAGTTTGAGTTCATGAAAATATTTTCCTAGATTATCATCCAAATGAATTTATTATTATTATTTTTTAACATTTCAGTATTTAATCAATCTAGAATTGGCTGTTGTATACAGTAGGAAATAAGTGTTGTTTTTTCTCTTCTTCCATTGTGATATCCAGGTGTCCCTTCCTATCACTTGAAAACATCTTTGTTATCCACTGCTCTGCTATGTTATTTTGGCATAAGCTAAGGATCTATATATGTGTGGATCTCTTTCAGGGTTCTCTGTTCTATATCTGTGGTTTAAAATTGAGTTATTTTTCTAGCTTTCGACAGCTATGAATAAACCTTATAGGAACATTCTTGTTCCAGTCTTTGAGGATATATGTTTTCTTTTCCCTAGGTAAATAAATACCTTCCTTAATTTCTCTCAGCAATGATTTCTAGATTTCATTGGACAGGTTTTGAACATTTTTGTTAATGTATCTCTAATATTTCTTCTTTCTGGTACTATTGTAAATGGCATATTTTAATAGCAATTTTTATTTGTTATAATTATTGTAAAATAATTTTTGGCTTGTTATTTTCTTTTATTAAGTTGTATATTTATTTTCATTAAAATTCACCACATTTAGGGGCACCTATGTCACTCATTGGCTGAGTCTGACTCTTGATCTTAGCTCAGGTCTTGTTCCCAGGGTCATGAGTTCAGGCCCCATACTTAAAAAAAAAAAAAATCACCACTTTTAGAGTTTTATGATGTTAACAAGGGCATACAGCTGTGTAATCCACACCAAAATCAAATGAAACAGTCCCCCATCAGTCCAAAACTTATCTTGTGCCCCTTTGTAATGAAACAATTTCTCCAACCTTAGTCCCTGGAACATACAACTTTGCCTTTTTTTCAGAATGCCATGTATATAGAATCATTTAGTGTGTGGTCTTTGACACTTAATGCCTTCATTTGGCAAAATGTATTTGAGATTCATCCATGTTACTTCATGTATTAGTGATGCATTCTTTATTATTGCCATCTCGTATTATTTTATAGATCCATTCACATGTTGAAAAACATGTGGTTTGGGGCGCCTGGGTGGCGCAGTCGGTTAAGCGTCCGACTTCAGCCAGGTCACGATCTCGGGGTCCGGGAGTTCGAGCCCCGCGTCAGGCTCTGGGCTGATGGCTCAGAGCCTGGAGCCTGTTTCCGATTCTGTGTCTCCCTCTCTCTCTGCCCCTCCCCTGTTCATGCTCTGTCTCTCTCTGTCCCAAAAAAAAATAAACGTTGAAAAAAAAATTAAAAAAAAAAAAAAGAAAAACATGTGGTTTGTTTATAATTGCTATAAACATTATTTCAGGTAAATTCCTAGTGGTGGAACTGAGGAATAAATGGTACACATAGAACACATTTTATTTGTTTGTTTATTAAATGTCTATTTTTGAGAGAGAGTGCAGAGAACATGTGCGCAGGTGCAAGCAGGAGAGGGGCAGAGATTGGGGGATAGAGGATCTGAGGTGTGCTCTGTGCTGACGGTGGACAGCCAGACACAAGGCTCGAACTCATGAACCGCAAGATTATGACCTAAGCCAAAGTCAGATGCTTAACTGGCTGAGACACCCAGGCACCCCCTAGAACATGTTTTATAAGAAAACACCAAACTTTTCCCAAGTGCCTGTAACATTTTGTATTTTCACAAGCAGTGTATTAGAATTCTAGTTCCTCCATATCCTCAATGTGGTAAAGTCAGTGTACTTGTATATGTGCTTCATTTCTGTCTTAGTTTTACCCATTTCCAATATGTAGTGATCTCTCATCGTGGTTTTAATTGACATTTCCCGTATAACTCATAATGTTGAACGTGACTTTATGTGCTTATTTGCCATCCAACTATATTCCTTTTTAAAAAAATTTTTTTAATGTTTATTTATTTTTTAGAGACACAGATATAGAATGTGAGTTGGGGAGGGGCAGAGAGAGAAAGTGAGACACAGAATCTGAAGCAGGCTTCAGGCTCTGAGCTGTCTCCACAGGACCCAATGTGGGACTCAAACTCATAAACTGTGAGATTGTGACCAGAGCCGAAGTCAGCCACTTAACTGACTGAGCCATCCAGGTGCCTTTGCCATCCAAATATATTCCTTAGTGAAGTGTCTGTTCAAATTTTTCATTAAATTTTTAAATTTAGTTTCTTTTTTAATGTTGAATTTGGACATTTCTTGACATTTTCTGGATACAAGTCCTCTCTCAGATATGTGCTTGCAAATATTGTTTCCTAAACTACATTTATCTTTTACTGTCTATATAGTCTCTTTCATAGAGCTGAAGTTCATAATTTTGATCAAGCCCAAATTATAACTTTTCATTTATGGATACTACTTTTTGAGTAGTGTCAAAACAATCTTTGCCTAACTCATGGTCACAAAAATTATATCATATATTGTCTTCTAGAAATTTTATAATTTTGAATTTTATATTAAGGTCTATGTTCATTTTGAGGTAATTTTTGCACTTAATATGAGGCATGAATTGATGTATTTTTTGTCATATTTCCAATTTTTTAAAAGCTCTTTTCTCCATTGCTTTGACTTGGCACCTTTGTTGAAAAATCAATTAATCACTTATGTGGGAGTATATTTTTGGTGAGTTTGATTAGAGGTATATCAATTTAATTGATATTTAAAAAAAAAACTTTTTGAAATTACAGAAAAGTAAATAATGGGGTAGATATTTCATAATATCTAAATATTGTCAAGACTCAGTTGTCAAGATGTCAGTTTTTCTTGATCTATAGATTCAGTGCAATCCCAATTAAATTCTCAGCAAGTTATTTTATGAGAATTGATTTTAAAGATCATATGGAGAGGAAAAAGACCTACAATAGCCAAGAAAATATTGAAGGAGAAGAACAAAGTTGGAGGACTGACACTACCTAACCTTAAGACTTATTATAAAGCTGCAGGAATCAAGAAAGTGTGATGTTGGCAAAAGAATAGACAAATTGTTCAGTAGAGGACAATAGAGAACCCAGAAATCGGCCCACATAAATGTAATCAATTGGTTTTTGACAAAGGAGAAAAGGAAACATGAAGGAGCAAAGAAAGTGTTTTCAACAAATGGTGCTGCAACACCTCCATATCCACATGCAAAAAATAAAGATAAAAAAGAATCTAGACATAGACTTTACACTCTTTACAAAACACAACACTGTAAAACTCCTAAAAGATAACATAAGAGAAAATCTAAATGGTCTTGTGTATGGTGATGCCTTTTTAGATACAACACGGAAAGGACGATCCATGAAAGATATATTGATAATTTGAACTTTGTTAAAATTAAAAACTTCTCAGTGAAAAACAGTATCAAGAGAATCAGAAGACAAGACTGGGAGAAAACATGTCCAAAAGACACACCTGATAAAAACTGTTTTGCAAAATGTACAAAAACTCTTAAAACTCATCAATATGAAAACAATGAGCCAAAAATCATAAAACACTTCACCAAAGAAGATACTCAGATTGAAAATAAACATGTAAACATATGTCTCACATAATATGTCATCATGGAAGTGCAAATTAAAACAATGTGAAATCACTGAATACTCACTGTAATTCCCAAAATCCAGGCCACTGACAATAGTAAATGCTGGGGAGAATGTGGAGCATTAAGACCTCTCATACATTACTGGTGGTAATGCAAAATGGTATAGTCACTTTGGAAGAGAGTTTGGCAGTTTCTTAACAAAACTAAACATACTCTTACCGTATAATCCAGCACTTGCCCTCCTTGGTATTTACCCAAAGGATTTGAAAACTAATGTTTACACAGAAACCTACATACAGATGTTTGTAGCAACTTTATTTATGATTTCCAAAACTTAGAAGCAACCGACATGTCCTTCAGTAGGTGAATGGATAAACTGTGGTACATCTAGACAATGGAATATTCATTAATGTTAAAAAGAAATGAGCTATCAAGCCATGAAAAGACATGAGGAACCTTCAATATATATCACTCTGTGAAAGAAGACAATCTGAAAAGGCTATATGTACTATATGATTCCAATCATATGACAATCTGGAAAGGTAAATCTGGAGACAATGAAAAGATCAGTGGTTGTTGAGGTTGGGCGGAAGAGAGGATGAATTGGTGGAGCGGCGAAGGTTTTTAGGGCAGTGAAAACACTCTGTGTGCTGTTATAAGAATAGATATATGTCATTATAAATTTGTCCAAATTCATGGGACAACACCAAGAGTAAACCCTAAAGTAAACTGTGGGTGATTATGATGTATCAGGGTAGTTCATACTTGGAAAAAAAAAATGTACCATTAATGAGTGATATTAATAATGGGTAGGCTCTGCCTGTTTTGGGGTAGAGATTATATTGGAAACTCTTTACCTTCCAGCCAATTTTGTTAAAATTGCTCTAAAATAATAAAAGAAAGAGATAGCTTCTGTTCACATTGAGTTTCCTGCACAGTTTTCTGGTTTTACTGACTTTTGCACATATCTTTATTATTTCCTTTTGGCTATTTGCTTTGGTGTTGGTTTTCTATTTTTTTTCTTTCTAATTTCATAAAGTGGAAGCACAGGTAATTAATTTGAAACTTCTGTTATTCGCTGATATAATCATTTAATGTGACAGTTCCTCTAAGGAATGATTTAGCTGCATGCCATAACTTTTGATATATTGTGGTTCTATTTTTAATTGAATTTAAAATATTTTCTGGTATTCTTTGTATTTACTTCTGTGACTCATGGACTTATTTTTTACAAGTATGTTATACTATAAATTGTGCAATAAGGATGCATTTATTTGATGTAGTATAAACAATAGGATGCTTGAACTACATAGAGGAGGACATTAACTATTATTAGTCTGTTGAGTTAATCACAGAACCAACACTAAAAGTTACTTGTGTTAGTCACCTGAATCCTGGTACCATAGATTAGGAAGTTGTCTAAGAATTATGTAAATGTTAAATTTATGATGCCTAGTACCATTCTTTATAAATTTTAAGTCCTTAAGTGCTTTTCTGTTTGGCCATCTCTTCCTCTCTTCTTCTTCTTCTCCTTCTCCTTTTTCTCCTTCTACTTCTTCTTCCTTCTTCCTTATTCCTTCCTCTTCCTTTTTCATCTTTCTACCTCTTCCTCCTCCTCCTCCTCCCCCCCTCCTCCTCCTCCTCCTCCCCCCTCCCCCTCCTCCTCCTCCTCTTCCTCTTCTTCTTCTTCTTCTTCTTAGTCATCTTAGTAGTATGATGAGG
>NW_024412377.1:55779111-55779307 GCF_014898765.1 Herpailurus yagouaroundi
CCTCCTCCTCCTCCCCCCTCCTCCTCCTCCTCCTCCTCTTCCTCTTCTTCTTCTTCTTCTTCTTCTTCTTCTTCTTCTTCTTCTCCTTCTTCTCCTTCTCCTTCTCCTCCTCCTCCTCCTCCTCCTCCTCCTCCTCCTCCTCCTCCTCTTTCTTCTTCTTCTTCTTCTTCTTCTTCTTCTTCTTCTTCTTCTTCTT
>NW_024412377.1:55779317-55831216 GCF_014898765.1 Herpailurus yagouaroundi
TCTTCTTCTTCTTCTTCTTCTTCTTCTTCTTCTTCTTCTTCTTCTTCATCTTCTTCCCCAATTGCCAGAACTATGTACCACACTTTGATGCAGGGAGATAGGTTTCAAATATTTCATAAAAAGTAATATGCTTAAATAAATGCTTAAAAATGAAATTGACCTGTTTGGGTTTTTTAACTCACACAAACAGGGACCCCTGGGTGGCTCAGTTGGTTAAGCTTCCAACTTCGGATCAGGTCATGATCTCACGGCTTGTGGGTTCAAGCCCCATGTTGTGCTCTGTGCTGATAGCTCAGAGCCTGGAGCCTACTTCAGAATCTGTGTTTCCCTCAGTCTCTGCCCCTCCCCTGCTCATGCTTGATCTCTCCCTCAAAAATAAATAAGCATTAAAATTTTTGAAAAAAAAAAACACACAAACAAAATTTAGAGGGAAAAATAATACCACTAGGAAATATTTTTCTTGAAATAGTTTCTTAGTGTGTTATTTTACAAAGCCATTAAATGTGGTGAGTTGCACAATAAAAGTGAGAATCACTTTTTTTTCTTTTTTTAATGAATAGATGGAATTACTTGTGAACCCCTTTGATCTTTCATACTTGATCAAGAGATTGACAAACTTCTTGGTTGCTGTATAATTTTACATCCTATATAAATTCCTGTAAATGTCCTTGAGCTTTGTTGAGGACATGGTTAAGTTAGTTGGAAGCAACTTGATCCTTTTTGGGGTCCTATTTTTCAACTTTGTTAGATGGGATGAGAACTACATTTCTTTTAGGATTAATCTTCTTTTCTACTGAGGCAAGACCCTTCATAATATTCTAATCAACATTCCTCAGATTGTGAGGTTTTCCACCATAGCTGGATGGGAACAGCCACTATTCTTAATCCTAATGAATGTTGGGCATGGTTTTTTTTTTTTTTTTTTTTTTTTTTTTTTCCTGGCTGTGGGTAATACCTTGACAGGCATACATGGATCACCTTATTACTCCTAGGGGACTCTAAAAAGATCTTCAGAGTTCTATCTCTGTATATCTCTCTCCTCTCTACTCTGCCCTGCAAACTCTAGCCACCTTGGCTTCCCTAAATTTGTGATTCTGTTTCCTCAACTCAGGGAGACTTGACCATGATCTCACTGGGTTTCCTTTTTGTGCATCCCAGCCTAGTAATTTTCTCCACTTGAGGCAATCTTAGGGACAATCACATTTGTCTCTTCTCGGGAATCACTATCATTTGTTGTCAAATTGTTTTCCTAAGTGTCTGTGCCTCTCAATGTGTTTTTTAATAAAATTCATAAAATGTATGAAAATGCTCTACAAGGTACAAAGTTCTATGTAATCAGTATATTTTGCTGTTATAGGAGATCAGTTAAAAGTTAGTGACTAAATGCTATACAGTATCTTAAATATTCCAACATTAGCATTGTAAATTATACATAAAAATTATATTTTAAAATAAAGAAATAATGGTGAATCCCAACTAATGAGAATGGTATACAGAAAATAAGGTTAATCTTGATGGTAAGAAAAATTACTTTGTGCTATGGATTATTGTATACCACCTATTTGAAAATCATCTTAGAAGCTCAGGTTAGTTTATGCTGCATAAACTATGTCATAACTACCCTATTTCTTTTCATCAACTTATTGTTTTTCTGTTTATTTTATTGTTATATGCACAACTGTGATGGCATCTTTTCTGTTTTTTTTTTCCCATTAGAAATAGATACCTGCTGAGAAAAAAGTGTCATGTCTCAGTTTTTGCTTACTTGAAGAATACTGTTGTTTTTTTATTTTGTTTTGTTTTGTTTTTAACATAATGTAAAGAGCTCTTGAATGTCTTTCTTCTTATCTTGCAGGTATATGAAGTCTGGCAGTAAGACCCGCAGTAATTTTCCTTAAGGTAGGGACACGTTCATTCTTTGTATTTCCATTTGTTCAGCATTACCTATACAAAGCACAATGAAGAGCTTCTGAGAAAGTTGACCTTATCAAAATGTAAATTATAGGGAAAAAAACCCACTCACTTTGAGACAAGCTTTTCAAAGACAATTAGATGTATACCCTCTCCAACACTTTCTTTGGTGTCCTCTTAAATCATAAAGTACTAAGATTTTTGAATAAGTGAAAGTTCATTCTTTCATCTTTCCATATTTAGGTGCTTAATGAGTAGATGTTAATACAAAAAAAATCAAAAATTGCTTTTAATAGAAAAATAGTGGAAATTATATGGTATACTTGCTTAATGTTAGATGGTTCATAAAGATATTCTTAATAAAGCCCATGAAAACAATAATAGAAAGAAGAGCATTCTAAGTTTTGAACAGCCTCATATTATTCATCTTGGGGCATGTAATAAGAGAATGTGAGTAGGAAGTAGAGTAAATATAAGGAGTCCTAATTCAAAATATAGATAGATGAATTGAAATTGAAGAGGAAGGTGGTTTTAGGTAGACATGTTTTTATGTTTTATGCCAGAGCTGTGCGTCTCTCATTCAGATTTGGATAGGTAAGGGCTAATGGGTACAAATAATGAGACATGCTGAGTACACAGAACTGAAAGTTGTTATTGAATGAGCACATCCAAATCATGTGGGTTGTTTCTATTCAAGTTCAGAGCAATTGGTTATTCTGTTTATTCATGAAATTAAACTATATAGGGTGTGGGGCTGTTAGTTTTTTGACTATGTTGACTAGATTTTTTAAACTGATTAAGGTAGTCCTGGTAGATGATACAACACACTAAGTTGCTTTAGTATTTGCATAATGGTAAAATATTTCCTTTTTGTATTTGTTTTTATATGTAGCTAATTAAATGCCAAGTCAATCAAGTAAAATAATCACCCTTTAGAAAATTGAAAATAAAATTTGAAGAGCTCTCAAAGCATTAAACTAAATATCCAAGGGCTATGGTGAGAAGCTGCATGAAACAGCATATTTAAATAGGTACAGATTGTCCTATCAATGTTTCTTATAAACCATATACCTCAGTATAGTGGGTATTATACATCTGTGCAATAATAGGTAAATGGTAGAAATGGATTACAAAAATTGTAGCACCTCTTTATTTAAATTGGCAAACTTTTTTATTTCTTTATAATCCTCTTGGTAACTTATTAAAATTTGTTCTTAAGATAGATGGATTAAAAATATGTGACTAGGAGATGAAGATTTCAATCTAAATTATAATTATTTCCTACATCTGTTCTGATACATTTAGAATGGTTTGTGCTTGTAAATTAGGTGTTAATGAAATAAAAATGTTGTAACCATGTGGAACATCAGAATTGCAATTGACTGAAGAAGATTCTGTAAATTCTCCAAGGATGTTCTCCTGCAATGAAAGCTCTCGTGAGCAACCCACTATACACAAATTATGCCTTTATACACTTAACTATTAAATTTAAAGTAAATACCTAAAAATTGCCAAAGGGAAGCATTAGTAAGAACTGTCTTTTAAAGACAGGCATTCTACTTTTATTTGTGTTTACTTTGTTTCTAAGCCAGTCAGCTGCACATTGTATAGAAGGCATAGGGTTTTACAACCTTCTAATCCAAGAGAAATGTGCTGAGCCATCCTTAGAAGACGAGCTAGTAGTGGTCATGGTCAGTCTTCCTTGCCTGTCATTCTTCTTACTTCCCTAACCACACTCTCTGGACTGTTTTCATGCAATAAATTCTAGTTGTGCTGACTAGACGATATTGCAGTTATATTTTTGTTCATCCAGATACCTAATTCAATAAAATGTATATCTAAATGAGATATATTTTCATCACATAGATGAAATTAATTAAGCCCGTATTGACATCATCCCAGAGAAAGTCTTCCCACACAGTCATTTTGGTGTTAGTTTTATTAAATTAGTGGGAAATATTAGTAATCAGATTCTTTTTAAGTTTATTTATGTATTTTGAGATAGAGAAAAACGTGCACGTGAATATATGAGTGGGGGAGGGCAGAGAGAGGGAGGGAGAGAATTCCAAGCAGGCTCCGTGCTGTTAGCGTGGAGTCCAACAGGGGGCTTGATCTCACAAACCATGAGATCATGACCTGAGCAGAAATCAAGAGTTGGACACTTGACTGACTGAACCACACAGGCACCCTTTGAAATCAGAATTTAAAGGAATATGCATTCACAATACTTGGAAAAATTGTAATTAAATATTATAAAATTATTTTATAAATCCCTAAAGTTTAATTCCAATTTTGTTTTCATTATATTCAAAAACATCTAACAGTGTTATGTGGATTTTTTTAATGCTCTAATCTTTTTAACTGAAGGTTGCTTATTAAAACCAGAAGACTAAACTTGGGGAAAAAAAGAAAAAACTTATAAAAGAGTTTACACTTACAAGATAATTTATTTTACCAAAGACAATTTATTTTCAAAATTATGCTTATAGTCAAAATTCCAAAATTACGTGTTTAGATTTATTTAGATGCAGCACCAATATAATTTGGGATTATTAGAAATTTTGAATAGTCTTTCTTGAACTTTACTCCAAGTTGTGATGTGTGCAGCTTTGCAAACAAAACATCCTGTGTAACCGGTTTAAATGAAAATAAAATGTTTTCAGAGATGCATCCATTAAGACAGAATTGTAACTAATACTCATCGTGATTCATGAGTTATTTTATAAGCAGTTTTCTCCAGTGGAGTGAACATTTCCAAGTGCATCTGAGTTTACTGCTGGACTTGTCTTTGTTCTTATGTTCTTATTTTCTTATGTGCTTTATATATCATTTGTTTCTTTTTTTTCTTTAATATTTCAACATGTATTCATTTTTGAGAGACAGAGAGAGCATGAGCAGGGAGGGGCGGAGAGAGAAGGAGACACAGAATCTGAAGCAGGCTCCAGGCTCTGAGCTGTCAGCACAGAGCCTGACATGGGGATCCAACCCACTAACCTGAGTCCAAGTCAAACGCTTAACAGACTGAGCCACTAAGGCACCCTTCATTTGTTTCTCTTTTTGAAGAGAGCAAACATGTATTAATATTTTCAAAAGTTGTCTCCAAATAACTCTTTGTTAGATGGACACATTTTTTTTTAATGTTACATGTTTCAATTTATCTGTATTGTATTGAAAAAAATGAAAAAAAAAAGTAAAAAAGAAAAAGAGTTCAAAAGTAATTATTGAATAATAAATTAAATATTGATGTGTGGAAAGTTATCCAAATGGGAAAAAGAAATAAAGACTTATGGCAATGTTTGCTTATTGATTGTTACTTTTTTTCTTCTGAAATATAGAAACTCATTTGGTGATTGGTGATCTTTGTCAAACCCTTAAAGTTAAATGGTAGGATTTCAAATTATATTTTCCAACCTTAAAGTAATTTTAAAAGTGTTAATTTACACGTTTTTTGTTTTTCTTTAAGCTTATTCAAGGCACACTTTATATATCAAGTATATGTAAAAATCAATGATCACTTGGGACACCTGGGTGGCTCAGTGGGCGAAGCCTCCAACTTCGGCTCAGTTGATGGTCTTGCAGTTTGTGAATTTGAGCCCTAAGTCTGGCTCTGTGCTGACAGTTTGAAGTCTGGAGCCTGCTTTGGATTTGTGTCTCCCTTTCTGACTGCCCCTCTTCTGCTCCTTCTCTGTCTCTCTCAGTCCCTCAAAAATAAATAAACGTTTAAAAAAAAAAGTCTGTTAAGAAATTAATGATAGCTAGAATAAACGATATTTATTTTGTCCCTTCTTTTTAAGAATTGCTAACAAAAATTTTGCATTGCAAACTAAGAATTGGCACAAATATTTATTTTCTGACCACTTTGGGTCCTACCAAACCACAAAAATGCATTTATTGGCTTAGTTGAGGGTTCTACATATGTAGCTCAATATTCAAATTGCCTTTTACTGTAAGGATAAACCTTATTTCTCCCTTTCATATTTTATTGTTGTTGTTTTGTTTTGTTTTTTGTTTTAGAATATGAATCTAAAGTTCAGTAGCTATAGTAAGAACAATTCATCACTTTTGAGAAGTTCTTGCCCTAAATCTTGGAAAGCATACTTCATGATCTATTTATTAAAGCCACTAAAAACAAATTTATTTCACCCTAAAGTATTTACAGTCATTATATTTTCTTAAATATATTAGAGCATGAGAGATAATAAAAGCTATAAGTTTTGAAGCATATAGACCAACTAATCCCCATTGGCTTTCTTTCTCATCAATAATTGCTAACCTGACATGTAATTCAGGTTTTGTTATTTGGTACACATTTCTTTTATCTGGCCAATTCTTCCAGGTATTACCGATGGCTGATAGATAGTTTTCAGAAATTTTTGCATGCAAATAAAATCAGTCATTTAATCCAAAAAATGACTAACATGCTTTTGCTTTTAAATTGTTTGGTTAAAATATATTTGAGCTTAGAATCAATCATTTGCCCTTAAAATTGAAAATGATTCCAATTGAACAGATAACTGGAAAATTCTGGGCACTATAGCCACATCATTCACATATATGCTTCTCCAAAAAATAATTCAGTAAAAGAAAAAGTAAAAGACCTTATCTTTGAAGATTTACTCTTTCAATTTATGCTTATTTACCATATATGAAATTATCATACCCTTTCATTTTTCATTAAAATTCAGGATTCTTACTACTTAAGAGTTTTACTGTGTTTTCAAGGTTGATTTGAACAAAATGCAGTTTTTGTGGTTCATCTACATGTAGCATTTCCAGAGAGCCATCTGAGATTTACTTCTTCAAGAAAGTTTAACAATGGTAATATAAAAAGAAGGACAACACTCAAACAACAAAAAATGAACAAAAAATGCTTTAAACCAGTACAGAAATACCTTATCAAGTGTGCTATCAGTATCCCAAGTGTTATTATGAAAATGGCTCTTAAAAATGTATTAGATTAACAATTCACTGTGAAACGTTCTTGAAAGACTCTTTTAATTTAGTATGCCACAATGATGAAATTTATACTTAATCATTTTTTATAAGTAAATATTAAACAATGATTTAACTGGCTGATTCCAAGCAAATCATTTAGTATATCTTACATTATTATTATTTATTTTTGTCAGAGTAATGGGAGTTTTTATATAAAATTAATCTTTGAAAAACTGTGTTCTGCAACATTTAAGAAACATTGTCTTCTCTACGTGTGTTTTAATTTTACAGAGAGTGAACAACAACTAATAGGCATTAGTCAAAACAAGTGAAAGTTATGAGTACTGAAGCAGAAATTACCGAAATCTCATGATGCAAATATAAGGGCATCTAGATTTGAAAGGGAAGTTAAATTAATAGTAGTAGTTGTAGTAATAGTAGTAACGAAAAGTAGAACTGAAAGAAAAGAATTTGTCTGGATCCAGCATTAACTTCCAATTTGAGATGACTGTCTATGATTTCTTAAACTCTTCCAAAGAGATTTTGTACGTGCCCCTATATCTTGTTGTAGTCTTTCATGATAAAAATTTCTCCAAAAATTTAATCTGAGTTTCTTTTTTTTCTCAATGTAGATTCACCTTTTCTTTCTTTTTTTTTTTTTTGCTTGTTCTTTCTTCCATATGGCTGAGAAACTCTGTCTTTGATACAGTAGAGAAACATTCATGTTCTTGCAGATGGATTTCTGCTGTTCTTCTGAACTATTTAAATGGGCATTATAGTATTTTCCTCTTCTATCTTATTTTTTTCAGTTAGTTACCACTTTTTCTCTAGATAGTTACTTTTTAAAATAAATACATGTAAACATATATATAATTTTAGAAAATTCTAATAGCATCCAAATTACAAGCAAGTTATATTTCCACTGTGTATTTATTAGATTGATATTTGGACCTTAGAATATATTGATTATAAAATCAGTGTTATAAATGGGTTATTTTTCCAGATTATATTGCAAAATGAAAGAGTTCATATTCATATTTTTAAAAATGTAGATAAAACGTTTTATTTTTCTTCCAAGCATTAAATGGAATGTTTAGATTCAGTTATAAAAATATATCATAATGTTAAATTGAGCTTAGAGTCAATCATTTACCCTTAACATTGAAAATGATTCCAATTGAACAGATGACTGGAAAATTCTGAGCACTATAGCCACATCATTCACATATATGTTTCTCCAAAAAACAATACATTAAAAAAAATGAGTTAACAAAATTTCATAAGATTTTAGTGAATGAAGTAAGAATGTAAACATGTACAATCCGCATACTTTTCACTTTGCGCGACTGCCCTGCCATTGACTACTCTGGGGGTTTTCCTACCTTGGGTCCTATTAAGACATTTGAAAACTTTGAAAAACAAAATCATGATTTCAGGCCTTTGATTTGTCTTCATGTTTATAATTTGTTATCCGAGAGAGAAACTTTGATGAATGTACTATAGATTCTCCAATGGTAGACCATTAAAAATTCTCAGTACTCATAATTTCATTCCACACATGTACAGAAGAAGGATCTCTTTGCAAAGACATTTAGTTTTGCTCTGTCGAAAGACTACAATGATTCTTTCATTTTGTTCGTTTCCTTAAGGGAAGATGAGTGTCAGGCATAGTATCCTATGGTGAAATCAGCATCTGTTGGTTTTTCTCTTTCTTTGTGAAGTACTTTGTCCAGGTTCCAAAACTCTTGTATCATTTATAAGATCCACACTGAGCCCATGTGAGAAGTTTTTTAAAAAGTGATAGTAATTTCATTCCTGTAATAATAAATGTATTTGTCAAACAAAAGAAGTCATGGAATCAGGCCAGATAATTTTGCCATATATTATTATTGTTGTTATTGCTTTTGTTTCTATTATTTTAATTGTATAATCCACAATAAGTCTTTTGTATTCCTGATATTAGATTTGGGATATCATACATTGTGGATGAAAGTATTTTCCTTCAAACCACACTCATAATAATAGCTCATCCTTCAGTGAAACCTCTCTGAACATTTGGTATTCTGGGTTGTTGTTTGATCATTTGTAGTCACTTTTAGGTTATTTTTTCCTCTTATAATATTACTAATATTCCTAAAATGGTTTGGCTGACAGTTTTAGGTGATGAGAATTTCAGTACAGGCTACAGTCTTTTTTCTGCATGTTCTATAGCCATGAGCACTCTGTTTCTGTCTATTCTTATTTGGGCAATAGCTTTTCTTCCTGCTCCTTGACACTGTTTCCAGTTCTCATCATTTACAACTTTACCATGGAAATTCTCCCTTTCATAGGCAATGTTTATTACGTTTCTTCTTGTGGGATTGCATTTTTGTCTGATATAAAATTAAACAAATAAAAATAAATAAATAAAAATAAATAAGTACAAATTCAAGAAACTTAAAAATTAGTGACCAAATAAAGCTAAATATGCTATTTAATAGAAATTAATGTAATATGAAATTAAATGTATATTTAATATTTACATATTATAGAAAGAAAAATAAGACAAAGAAATATTTGAAATTTTTTTTACTCATGCATTGCTGTCAGAAAAATTCTAGTTTAGTCTTGTAAATATATTACTCTTAAAGAAATCATTGCCAATATATGATTTATGAAGTAATATCTAAGCAACAAGGTATACAGCTATAATGTCATAAATGGCATATACAAACTGAAATGCGAACTATACAAACTAAAATGTACAAACACATATTTTAGGAGAAAAAACTTTACAAATATTTTAATGGTAAGACTCTATTACTTATTTCAAGTTTTGAAAATGATTAAATGATTATAAATTCTACTGTTTATTAACTAAAAAGAATCTATGTTATTATATAAATGGCGAAGAAAATAAAGTCCTTTTCTAGTTTCTCTTCTACTTTGCCTCAAACTTTTGGAGTAATTCAGTGCTTATTTCTGTGTTTCTGGTTATTGTTTTGTTTTTTTTCGTTTTTTTTTTTTAATTTTTTTTTCAATGTTTTATTTATTTTTGGGACAGAGAGAGACAGAGCATGAACGGGGGAGGGGCAGAGAGAGAGGGAGACACAGAATCGGAACCAGGCTCCAGGCTCTGAGCCATCAGTCCAGAGCCCGATGCGGGGCTCGAACGGACCGCGAGATCGTGACCTGGCTGAAGTCGGAAGCTTAACCGACTGTGCCACCCAGGCGCCCCATGGTTTTGTTTTAGCCAATCTCTTTTAGTCAGTGTCTCATCATGACTTCTGAACAAGGCTTGTTTATTACATTGCCAGACTTGACCTGTCTCATGATTTTAAGATTGTGTCTTCAACTCACCACGTCTTCGTGGGTGCCATCTTCATTCATGTGTCTTGTAAGTTCTATTTGAAGAATAGAGCTGCCTATTTTGATCCATATCCATGGCTCTCATCCTGGTCCAAATGAGCGCCCTCTTTCTTCTGGCAAGAGCCCTTTGACCTGCTTGCTTCTACTGTTACCCCTTTACATCTTTGTACTTGTTCTTCTTGTTGCAAGAACGTTCTTACACTGCCTCTGCCCTTCAATCTCACCCTTAAGTGGGATGATGGTAGAAACTGATGAGGTTTTGGGGGTGATGGGGAGTTTTTGTGGAGTCCGGAGCTGACAGCCAAGAAAGAATTCTAGAAGACATCTTTGGTGCAAAAAGGTGATTTTATTAAAGTAAGAGTACAGGACTGGCAGGCAAGAAGAGCTACCCAGGGCCATGAGGAGAGACTGGTTATATAGTATGGAGTTGGGGGAAATAAAGTCCAGGCGAAGTTTCCAATGAGATTTTCATGTATGAAGAAGACTCACAGGATCCTGGAGGCCTAGCTATTGTCAAGCTAAGGTTGTTTTTCCCTCTAGCAAAGCATTAGCATTAAGACAGAGGGAGTTCCTGGAGAAATGTTTTACTCTGCCTACCTCAAGTCTTTGCCAATGGCCTGCAGGCTATACAGAAATTTAAATTTATCTGCCATTTCCTTCTGCCTTTGTTTCCCATATCAGAAACAAGTAAAATAATATGTGGGAAAACACTTTTTTGAACAGTAAAATCCTCTAAATATTAGGTATTAATTTTCTTAACATGACATTTTTGTACATGCCCAGTATGGTCTGTAAGATCTGTTCCTTCTGCAGAATTCTCTGTCAGTGATGACAGTATCATTTGGTGGGGAAGAAACCTTTGGAGCCATCTGTAACTCCTCATTCAGCCTCATCCTTCATTGGCTGGCCAATCCCCAAGTCCTGAAATTAACTTCCTTAATACATTTCAAGCCAGTAATTTACACTAATAATCCTTTAGTCCACAGTAATATTATAGTCCAAAAACTGAACATTAATTGGCTTTTCTGAATACACTCTTTTTACCTACTCATTACCAAACCTGGAGTTCATATAGCCTTGATGTTACAATATCTAAATTAGTTGATGTTATTCCTGCTTACATCTTTATAGTATTCCTTAAACTTTAGAGTGCACTTAAATCACTGGAAGATTTGTAAAATGATTTTGATTAGTTACTCTGGGTGGAGTCAGAGAGTCTGTATTTCTAACAAGTTCTCATTGATACCAGGGCTTCATGGATGACACTTTGACTTGCAAGGGTTAGATGATTCCTAGCTATACTTGGAAGAAAAACTAAATGGTATTTTTATTCATACATGATCTATTTCCTTTTTGCCTGTTTTAACAGCCTTAATAATTATTTATTATATATATTATATATAATATAATATATAATATTATATATAATATATATATATAAATATATTATTTAACAGCCTTAATAATTTGTTGCAACAGGAAGACTGTTCCTCAGGCTCTACATTCTGTGCTTTCTCTTCTTTGAAAGCATGATGTAAATATTTTGCCTGAAGATATTTATATAAACTCTGGATTGCCACACCTCTTGCCCAATATTCAGCTTTTTGTAGATAATTCTTATTTATTTTAGATGTCTTTGCTTAAATCCTACTTCTTCAAGGAAATGTTACTGGACCCTAAATAAGCTTCAGTCTTAAAAATGTTTTTTTTCTATTATATCCTATGTGTCCCCCTTACAGTAGCTGTGATTAAATAATTTGTATTATGATTTTATTAGTATTTGTAACCTTCCAAAGATGTAAATTCATTGAATGCATTTTCTCCCTCTGCTTCAGTGCTATATCTCTTGTAAGTAGCATAGTAGGACTGTATTTCCTGCATCTAGTTATATAGTTGATGATCTACAACTATCTATCCTTTTTCTTTATAGAAGGAGCATAGAATTTACCAAATTTAGAAATTGGAGCCTACTGAAGGTCTAAATACAGAGGCTAATGGTTTTGGGTGCTCTCTGTAAAGAAAACAAAGTACTCTCTGATAGTCACATCTGTCAGTGGAGACCACAAGGATAGATGGGAGAAATATCAGCTAATTCTTGTGAAAATGAGTTGGCCCTTGGTCTAGTGATAAACTAGTCACTAAAAGTAGTGTGATGATGTTGCAGGATTTACCACGAGGGACACAAAATGAGCAGCAGGCAAAAGTTAATTAGAATATGAGATTAGAAAGTAAGAATAGTATGAAAGCTATCTTTACAAAGAGGGGACATTCAAAAATGAATTCCCAAGGACAATGGAAATTAGATTCTGGTCAGTCTTCTCCCTTCTCTGTCCCCTTTTTCCTTCTCAGGTTCTATCCTTATTGGCTTGATAGCTCTAGGTACTGGGTCGCCCATTCCAGATTGGCTCCTTTCCATTGTATGAGGGGTGGTCTAGGCCATACTTCGGTCTTTTGTCAAATTCCTGAGGGGAACCTTAGTGGGAGTAGGTGGGGTGTGTTATATTTTTAAGAGGAACCTTATGCCTGAGGGAGCTTGCTGTGGTCAGACACTCCCAGCATTGTTCCAAAATAGGTGTTTTTCCCCACCCAGAGACCTCAGGCCCTAGTCTTTCTCTGCCTACTGAATCCTGTCTTCTCCTGTCATACTGGGAATAGATAGGATTAGAAAGGTTGGGGAAGCTAGAGTTAAAAACTAAGTAGAGACATGGGGAGGGTGACATTTGGGCTGTGCTTGGTTGACTGCAATGGGGTCAAGTCAAGTTATTATAGTTCAGAAAAAGGAAATTATCATAGCTCAGAGGATCAAGGGGCAGAGTGAAAGCCTCAGTTACACATGAGCTAAAGGAATGAAGAAGAAGGAATACTTGAGTTTAAGTTCAGAGTCGAACCAGGAGAGAATTGCTGCTGAATGCCAAGTGAAGACACATTGAGGATAGAAGCATAATAGTCTTGAGGTAGAATAGTCGTTAAAATCTGAAGATGGGATGGCAGACCAGGGATTGAGGTACACAAGACCAGGCCTCTGATGCCCTAAGACACTGCAGGATTGTAGTTGGGTGCTATAATGACCACATCACATCTCTTTGGCAAGCTCACTGTACCCCACATGTGATTTTTCTTGTGGAGGGCAGTGTAATATGAACGAGACAAGCTGGAAGAGGCACAAAGCACCTACACTCAGTGTTCAGAAGCAGAGATGGTTAGGATATCAGAGCCCGTTATTTGCCTCAGTTAATCTTCTTTCCTCCTAGACTGATCTCAAAGGAGAACATTGCCTGGTATGCTGAGATATCCCAATGCCCAATAAATCCTTGGAAATTTTTTGAAATAAGGAAAGTTGTCCTGCTTTCTGTGTTTATTACCTACCTCCTAATGGTTTTCTTCTCAAGTCCCCTGGGTCTCTCCCACTGCCCTAAACTGGTGCTTTCCAGAAATAATCATGTGTTGATATCATCTGGAAGTCTTGTTAAACTCAGATCTCTGCTCCCCACCCCCTTAGAATTTCTGGTTCACCAGGAAATTTGCATTTCTAACAAGTTCCCAGTGGATGTTGATGTTATTGGCCCAGCGCCACACTTTGAAAACAATTGCCTTAAGACTTCCACCCTGCTGCTTTACCCAAATTTGTCCTTCACTGAGGCAAGAAGCCTATTTAACTAAAATCACATGATTCCTCAGATCTGAAACATGTAAACTAAAATCAAAGCTATTTTAGGGCATATAAAGTTAGCAAAATTCAGTCATCTGATGAAATTTTGTATACAAGTATATGAATAACTAATAGTGACAACAATTTCTCCGGCTTCAATGGATTTTTTGTTAATTGAGATGTGTCTCTTATGAGAAGAACCTTAAGCAATGTGACCAAATGAAGAGGAAACCTTCTAAATTGTAAGGAAGGGTTTTCCTGGACAGAATGTTCATATATTTCGTGTAGTCCAATTGCTTTTTCATTTCTAAATCCACATGCTACACAAATGTACAAGTTCTTTTATTTTTTTCTAGTTTTACCATTTAATTTTCAGCAAATTAGTATAGGTGGTAGAATGAAAATGGTGTGTCCAAAGTAAAGGAAGGTGGAGTTGATGAGGGACCATAAGGCAAGCTGAGGGCCACACACAAGGTAGCACTGCCACTCTCACCTGGGGGGGCCCGGCGCCACCCTGTCTAAGGTGAGATGTGTAATATTCTTCAGGAGCCCTTGGCTGACCAAGAACAAAGGAAAGGACAGAAACCCAATGGTTAAACTGATAGAGTCTCCATCAGTTTACCAATATCTTAGTACAATAAAAAGAGAAGGACAATCTTATCTATAGCCTAATGTCCAGAAATTGTCTTAATGTTAATGCTTTGCTGGAAGGAGAAACATCCTTATCTTGACAATATAGGCCTCCAGTAATCTGTGAGTCTTTAGCAATGGAAATCCCTTTAAGAAATTTCCTCTTGACTTTACCTCCCCAAATCCATAGTATATAACCAGTCACTCTTCACAATCCCAGTGCAGCTCTTTCTGCTCACAGGTCCTGTCCCTGTGCTTTAATAAAGTCGCCTTTTTGCATCAAAGACATTTTGAAGAATCCTTTGTTGGCCATCAGCTCTGAACTCCCATCATGCCCACATTGTATCAGGGTGACATGCAAGTGACTCCTTTATATGTTAAAAACCACCTGTCCCATATATTTTGGCCATCACCCAAAATATTTCAATGTCAAGATATATCTTTCTTTAAATATTTTCCACAAGTTTGAGTATATTGCCTTGTTTGAAAGTGTCTGTGAAAGAACCATTTATTTTTGTCAAGGAACATTGTTCAGCATGGCACTTGTTAAAAAAGTAAATTAGACCCTAGAGTACTGCAAAATTACTTTCTCTTATATCACATGGCATTTCAATGAAAACATAAGAAAATACTGTGATTTGCAGGGGTTATATTTCTAGTGGTGTCCTATTAAGTGATTTTTAACATAATAGTAGAAGTGCTAATTGCTGTAGTAACCTCAAAGGTGAAATCTTGCCTCAAATTCAATGGCTTGATTTTACATCTTTATCTTAGCCTTTAGTTAGGTCAAGTAATTTAAAGCTGAAAATGACAACAAACTATTATTTTGTGTTTTAGCTTAAATCAGGGAGACAAAATTGGGTCCATTGGGAGGAAAGCTAGAAAAACTCTCAAAAGCTGTCAGTCATATATGCTCTTTGACTTCCCAATATACCTTGTAATTTTAAGAGAGTAAATACGTTTCTAGAATTCAGAGCTTCTGTTTTCTTACTCAAAAGGTGTTCCTAAATATTTAAAATACAGTAAACTACCATACTTCCTTACTTCCTCTCTCGTCTTTCCTCCCTCCTTCCTTCCTTCCTTCCTTCCTTCCTTCCTTCCTTCCTTCCTTCCTTCCTTCCTTCCCTCCTTCCTTCCTTCCTTCTTTCCTTCTTTCCTTCCTATCTGCCAGATTTTTTTTTTATGTTATTCCTTCCTTTTAATCACAGATAGAAAAGAGATTCTGTGTGCCACTTAGTAATTCTTCAGCCAAGGTATCTTCAACTATATTAAAATGGACAAGGTAATTTCTTAGATTTCACCAGTATAATAGCCTGACCAGTTAGTATTTGGAAAGTAGGAAGGATATTCAAATCGCTGCCATAAATTCAAACTATATCTCCTCTTCTTTATCAGCTTTGAGAATATGTCCTGAAACATATTAGAACCAAGTGAGCTTTTGAAATTAAAGTTCATTGTTGTTTAGTATTATCTTGATCCATATGAACAAAAATTGGGAAACCAGGTCTTATTCTGTTTCAAATTTACAGCTTGATTACTGTGATAATGTAGTTTCTTAGCAGTTGGGTGCTGTTCATCATTAAAGTGGGTTCTGTTGCACAAGCCTTCTTTATATTGTTCTAATAGTTCATCCAATCACCTTTGAAAAAAATTAGTATCATTGCATTTAAAATACTTAATAGACACATAGAAAATATATAGTTAATAAATGTGAGTCTGTACACAAGGAGCTTACAGTCTTGGTAGGTTGAATTGTGATATTTTTCAGATGCCAGAGCTAAGTTCATTTAAAACCAAGCGAAGAGGGGTGCCTGGGTGGCTCAGTAGGTTAAGCTTGTGGCTCTTGATTCCCGCTCATTTCATGAGCTTGCAATTCTGAGATTCAGACCCATGTCAGGCTCCATGCTGATGCTCTCTCTTTCTCTCAAAAATAAACAAACAAACATTAAGTAAGTAAGTAAGTAAATAAATAAATCCAAGCAAAGGAAGCTTTGGGTCCCTGCATTTAATTTTTTTTAATGTTTATTTATTTTTTAGAGAGAGAGAGAGAGAGAGAGAGAGAGAGAGAGAGAGAGAGAGAAAGCAGGGGAAGGGCAGAGAGAGAGAGGGAGGCAGACTCTGAAGCAGGATCCAGTCTCTGAGCTCCAAGCTGTCAGCACAGAGCCCAACACAGGGCTCAAACCCACAAACCATGAGATCATGACCTGAGCTGAATTTGGATCCTTAACCGACTGAGCCACTCAGATGGGTATGTTTAAAAAAAGGATCCCTGGAGGGGCACCTGGGTGGCTCAGTCGGTTGAGTGTCCAACTTCAGTTCAGGTCATTACTTCACAGTTCATGAGTTTGAGCCTCATGTCAGGCTCTGTGCTGACAGCTTGGAGCCTGCTTCCGATTCTGTGTCTCCCTCTCTCTCTCTCTCTCTCTGCCCCTCCCCCACTCATGCTTTTTCCTCTCTCTCTCTCAAAAATAAATAAATATTTAAAAAAAATTTTTTTTAAATAAATAAAAACAGGATCCCTGGTGCCTGGGTGGCTCAGTCAGTTGAGTGTACAACTCTGGTCCACATCATGATCTCACAGTTCATGGGTTTGAGTCTTATGTTGGGCTCCCTGCTGTCAGTGTGGAGCCTGCTATGGATTTTCTGTCCCCGTCTCTTTGCCCTTCCCTTGCTCAATCTCTCTCTCTCTAAAAAATAACAAACATTTACAAGAAATAATTTTTTAAAAAAGTATCCCTCACTCTACTTTTTGTCCCTCAAAATTCACTTTTCCAAGATGACTTTTATGCCACTACCACATCTGTTCCCAGAGCTACTCCACTTGACCCAGTTATGCATTCTGCTGCTCTAGCCACTCTTCAAGGTAGGCTTGGCTTCTCTAACCTTAGCCATTTTGTCTGTCCAAGCTACCCTGACTATGCCAACGTCTTTCCATCTGGCCTAGCTATTTCAGTTAGAACAGATACTAGAAGTAACTAAGCTTATCCTTCAAGTAAGCTTCTTATTTGTGTTTCTGACTTCACCCTATTCAGATGCCTAGTTCTTTTTTTTTTCTTTCAGAACAGTAGTATTCAAAAATAATAATAATAAAAAGAAAAGAAAAAAATAGCACTGGAACCGTATTTCCACACATATCTACCAAATTAACCCAGCAAGCAAGTAAACAAAAAAAAGTTAAAAGCGATACTGTTCTCTTATGGAGTCTTACCTCCTCACTTCTGATTTATCTCACAAATTATTGCATTGGGCAGAAGCACAACTGATTTGGATACCAGTGACCTAGAACAACGGTAAACTAGGGATCATGGTTCAAATGCAGTCCAATGACTATTTTTGTACAGCCCTTGAGCTCTGGATGCTTTTAAACATTTTTAGTGCTTGGAAAAAAGTCAAAAGAAGAATAATATTTCTTGACAAATGAAAAGTATATTGAATTAAAAGTTAAGTGTCTGTAGACAGAAATGTATTAAAATATGTCTAGATTCATTTGCTTATGTGTGATTTACAACATTGGAGCTGAATAATTACAACCAATACCCTATGATCCACAAACACTAAAACATTTACTGCCTGTACCTTTATAGAAAAATGTTGTCGATTACTAGCATAGAATATGATGGGCTCTCACAGTTGTTCACTCCCAGAAATCATTTTGTACTTTGAGATACGTGACATTCAACTATATTCAACCTCAAGTAACTAAAACAAATTGAAAGAGAAATTATGTATTCTAGTACATGTAGTAATTAGGGTACCAACGGCTTAAGGAATAGCTATGGTGAAACAAAATGCTTAAAGTTAAAGGAAAAAAATCATAGTTGAAAGTACCATGATTTAATTTTATCAATAGAATGTTGATCAGTAGAATATTTTAGCCATTTTGCTGAACATCCATATTTTGAAGGCATATCGTTTCAGAAATTGTGAACCTGAGGCTCCTGGTATTGATCTTCTGCTAGTCTATTTAGGGCAACTCTAGGGCAAAGGAAACATCCCAGTTCATTTCACTTGTCCATTGCCTCTTGCATATGGCTGAGGGAATAGTTATACTATGTGTTAATCCACACCCTCTTCTGATCACTTCATGGTTAGTTTTATGAAAGATATATGACCAAAGGAAATATGCATAAGAAATTAATTTATTTAACAAATCTAAAGAAATTCCATTGAGGCATTTTGACAGATAGAAATGGTAATTGTAGTACCTATTTAAGATGGAAGGTAAAGTCTAAACAGAAACGCATTAATGTGAGGATATGGTATATATTTTGAAAATATATGTATTTCTAAGTGATTAGAATAGAGGGCACATATATAAAAATTAGGAAACATAAGAATATATGAAATGTGAAAATAATTTGCTAAAGCAGTGGAGAATCCCTCCAATTTTTATTAAGTAGAGGGATATGATCAGATCTGTGCTTTAGAATTACATTGGACATCACAATCCATTGAGATCTTGAAAACAATATTTGAACTCCTTATGTTTGTTTTTAATTTACAGTGTTACAGTAGTGAGCTTTGCAGTACTCTATGGGTTCATCTGGCACTGGCAATTTGGTCTGGGTGTCATACAGTTTCATATCATATATAGTCAGTAAAGTATCCTTAGGGGAGTGTGGGGATTTCAAACCAGTGGAAATGGTAGTCCATCTTTCATTTCTTCTAGCATTTGGTTCACTGTATCTATTGACATTCATGCCTACCTGATAGTGGATTCATGAATTCTATTATCCAGCTTTAAGCTTAACTTTACAAAATGGATGAATGCTTTACCAAATATTTGAAGTTCATTGTAATAAAGCAAGCATAAGCAATCAACAAAAATGACAGCAATGCCACAGAATTAATCATAAACTGTCGGTTGCCAGTATAATGAGGTCAGACAATTATGATCTGATCTGCCTATAAGTTGGCCAAAAACAAATTATTAAGAGGACAATTTGGTGTATACAAAAAATACCTACTATTATTAATGATACAAATTTGTAATCATGCTCAGGAGGCAATTTAAAATAGGATTTTATCTTCATCTCACCATTCAGGCATATCTATTATGTCATGTTTCATCATGGAAAAAATGTATTAGTACAACAATGCAATACTCAATGTTAGCAATAAATGCCACTATGAATATTAGAGGCCAACTTGACTTCACAAACCTTTTACTGCTAGGTGTGAGTAATGAAACACTTTTGAATATAGTAAAGATGATAGATCCTCAAGAAGTGACCTAAAATGAAGAGACATTTGGAAAATAGTTTCCTTGGCCCTGGTATAAATTGAGATGGTGGCAATTATGAAAGGAAAGGAGGTCACATTTGCCAGGAATCTAGGGGACGGCATGGATGAGATGTGGTCAGCACAATGAAGCCTACAGCATGAATGTCGGATGCCTTGATATGTGTGCAGTGAAACCAAGTAGGGAAAAGAAGCTGAACTTAGGAGCAGTTCCTTTTTATCTTTATTTTTGACAGAATTATTTAACAATTGATTTCACTGTTTTCACTAATTCCTCCCATGAATAGAATCTGGGGGTCTAAAGTAATTCCTGAAAAGTGAAAAACTAACAAAGAATTAATTGACCTATATTTTCAATAATGATCTCCTCATGAAATATAGAGCAGATGTTTTCTGTTTTAAGTTATGTGTATGCATGTTATTTCTCACTTGCCATGCTGTAAGAAGGATTGTTTTAACAGATTTTTAATTTTGATAAATATAATACACACTTTTAGAGGTTGTCATTTTATGTTACTTTGTATTACAAGATTGCCACTCAGAACTGTATTTAAAAGCTTGCAACTCCTAAGAGTGAAAATGGCTCTAAAAGTAATATCCACATACTTATATCTTTGTTTAAAGTAGCATGTAGTTTAACTACATGTTACACATAGTTAAACTACGTGTAACATGTAGTTTAACTACACATATTAGGTAGCTGTAATAGTTTAAGCTTCAACACAAAACTTTCTATATAATTTGATTTCTTTATATCTGTTAGTTGTATGTACTTGGCATGTTTGGATTGTTGCTTTATATGCATACAAGTAGTATTGTTTTCATATAGGACTGAGCTCTGTGTAGTACAACATTTTAGTGTAAAAATTCTATTTCAAAATTTTCTATACAAGGTAGAGAAGTGCTTTTATCAATAAGAAAGAAGTGATAATAATTTTTGTGACAATGATGTAGACCAACAGTGTTATTTTTATATGCTACTGTTTGAAATCATACTTAGGGACCTCTCAGTCCTTTCTGTAGGGAATCCAGTAATTAATGCTGTTTTCTCTTTGATCTACTTCCAAGGAAGTTCATGTGTGACCCCCTTCTATTAACTTAAAAGTGTTAGGTGCCATGTGTACTTCTGGACTCAGCTTTATATATTTTATCCTGATTTTTTTTTCTCTGAATATATTTGCTATATTTATTATTGTAAGCCATCGAAAACCAATTGTGCAAAATTTTTATATAAATACATGAATGGTATTATACCTTCACAGAGAAAAATATATTAATTATGCCTATAATGTTTTTATTTTGTATAATTTTGTCCATGACACTGTGGCTAACAGTGGCCTTTTACACAAAAAGTGCACAAACACTGGATATAATCCAAATTTCAAATTTAAAAGAACTATAAAAGTGTCATTCCTTCAATTTTACAAACAGTAATAGGTGTTTTTCCCATATTGTAAAAGTAATGCATGAAATTATAGGAAATTTTCAAATAAGTTAATAGAAAATAGACAGCTAGCCTTCCCAGTGATATGTTGATGCATTACTTTGTATTCATTTGGGCATGTGTGAGTGTGTGTATGTGAACTTAAAGATACTTGCAAATCTTAATGCACATTTTTCTAGATGATGTTTAAAAAGTTCTTACAGAACAGTCACTGTTTTCTCATCCATACCTAACCTCTTAAGACTTTTTTTGAAGTTTTAAGTTTATTTATTTATTTAATTTGAGAGAGGGAGAGAGAGAATCCCAGGCTGACAGCACAGAGACCAACACAGGGCTTGATCCCACAGACTGTGAGATCATTACCTGAGTCAAAATCAAGGGTCTGACACTTTACCAACTGAGCCACCCAGGTGCCCCCCCCTTAGTACTTTTTTCATCAAGCTTCTGCCAAGTGCCAACTTGGTTTTGATAGTAACAACAATTTTATTTGTGCATTCATGTTTCATTGTTTTAAATAGACTCTAATTAAAACTTACAGTTCTAATAAAAAGTACACCTTGCATAGATAATTTTGAGGAATACAGAACTGAATCTTGGTAAGAAATTAATCCAACCAGTGGAAGTGAGTATGGGTGGGCTTCTTAGAGAAAAGCCCACAGGCTGTGAAGATTGAGCTACCACTGGACATCAGTAGGTGAGTTTTTAAGGTTATTCTTTATTGTATTTAGCTGGAAGAGAAATTTTAAAATGAAATGCTAAGATCCACTGTATATTAAGATTCACCTTTATTCAGATATTTGCTCTATAATTTACTTAATTTTACCTTACAAACAAAACTTGAAAAATGTCATTCATTAGGTGTAAGATGTGAAAAATAGGAGAACAAAAATAAGTTACTGGGTTAAAATACATTTAGGGGAAATAAGTGTACCCTCTTTTATCAACTTTTATATTTGACATCATTTACTTATTAATCACTTACAAGAAATTATGTAATTTTCCACAGAAAAGTTTTATTAAATCATTGTTTAATTTTAAGAGATGGGAAGTTAAATAATAAGCAGTATTTTAGATGTACAGTGGAATGTTTTTTATTCTTTGCAAGATATACACAGGTTTTAAATTCTGTCTCATAGATTTCTAAAACTCTTAGTTTATTTATCTTAGTTTATTTATAAATCTTAGTTTCTTTATCTTTCAGATGAGCATTGTTCCTAACATATTATATATTAAGGACATTTACATTTGAATTTCTGAATTCTTGTTTTGTATAATTTACAATCTAAATGTTGCATCAGTAGGTTATTTCTTTTTTTTTTTTTTTAAGTGTATTCATTTGAGAGAGAGAGAGAGAGAGAGAGAGGGAATGGGGAGGGGCAGAGAGAGAGGGAGACAGAGAAAATCCCAAGCAGGCCCCATGCTGTCAGCTCAGAGCCTAATGTGGGGCTAACACTCATAAACTGGGAGGTCATGGCCTGAGCTGAAATCAGGAGTCAGGTGCTTAACTAACTGAGCAACCCAGGTGCCCCTTGAAAATTTCAAACATACATATAACTGTAGTCTTAGAAGGAGAATAGAAAGAATGGGACAAATGCAATACTTGATATTTTACTGAATTTTTAAAGAGTTTTTCAAAAACTTGAGAGATAATGATCAGGGTGATTAAACGAACTACCAGCAGAAAAACTGTGGAGAAAGCTTAGAAATAACCATTCAAAACTGTTGTGGGAAGACATCCAGTTTCATGGTCAATATTTCTGAAAAGAATAAAAAGTGAACTCTTACATTATGCCTAATATATACTTAAGATGTCTTTATGTATTGATAGAGCATTTCTCCTAGAAATTTTGAAATTGAATTGGAGAAAAGAATATTCAAAACTAAAGCAAAATAACAGTCAATTATTAACTCTAAGAAGAAATATATATATATATATATATATATATATATGTATAAAGAAAGGAATGTCATCATCTGTGAAGCAGTGCTTTTTTTTTGTTTGTTTGGTAAGTAAAGGGAGAAAAGTGTGTTTTGAGTACATGTCATAAAAAAAGTTAAATCCTCTTTTTTTTAGTAAATATTAAACAATGAATGCCTACTAATAAAAATAATGACAATATAAGCATATTATTTTAAAATATGGAAGAAAGAAAATGTTGAAAAAGATTAAAGAGTTGACATATATTTTTATTCTAGTGAAAGGGAAGCAGGAGGGCAAAAATACAAAGTGGAGTATGCTGGGGGAACACAGTCTCTCTTCCTCTTATAAGTCTTTATCTTATCCTCTGTAAGTGAATAATAATAGTTCTTATCTTTTTTTTCTTTTTTTTAAGGCTCAAGTTATACAAAAATGTCAGTGCATTGTCACAAAGTAAATGCTTATTAAGTGCTAGTTATTATAATCAGATTAGTAGAGGTAAAATAGAAAGATTATAGTATTATTCATAATTAAGACTTTATTCTTATGTTTAATGTTACTATGTGTATTTTGCAAGCAAGTTGGCAAATTAACATATAACGTGTAAAGAGTATACGTATGTTCATCATCCATGACTTTCTTTACCCTCCTCTTTGTTTCGTTTCTCTGATATGTATGTCTGAGAGTTTGGCTAATGGATCATAATCTTGATTCTTTCTACATTTCAACCTTGAGCATTCTTTAAATTGGCAATACCACCTCCCAACTATCCCATGATATTCTGTCTTCCAGAAATCACAAGTGGGCTGATATCTTCAGTTCTAGGACTGGGGGAAACAAAATAAAGAGCCGTACCGGTCTGTATCTGTGACACCACTAATTTTCAACTCACATGTAACTGCATTCCACATGCATTTTCTCCCTAAGCTGCATTTCATTGGTTAATAGTGATTAATGTAATGTAATTTTAAATAAAAGTTTAAGCAAAAACACAGTATCATAGAAGCACTTGAAGTAATGAAATTGTTTCCTTTATTGCAAATTTTATTTTAAACCCTCCCAATTATCATCTTCATTGACAATATAATCAAGACTTAATGCTGAGTTGCTGTTAATTTTTAATGCTGCTTATGTTGTTTAATACAGTGTATAATTTGGCACTGAATCTTCTAGTAGAACTAAGCTTTGACATCCTCTACAATCCTCCACGCAAAACTAATATTTTTAATCAATTAACACCATTCCTGTCCCTACCCCCACCTGCATTTCATCTTAGGATGTATTACAACAGTGCAGATTGCTTAACATTTTAGAATATTTATAAATGGGATTTCACTTTTAGAAAGTCACAATCATTAGAAACATAGTAAAATTTTCTCCCAAGATTAAAAAGAAATCATAGTTATAAAGTATTATAGCTGAAAGTAACTCGACCTCTCTGCAAATTTTCAACTATAGACTTCAGTTAATCAAGATGTGTCACTGCCTCTAACTGCTCTGCATGAAGCTGAATATTTAGAATAAGGGTCTATCTTTTTAGAAAAAAGAGAGAATCATTGTGAAAGTATAGTTCATTTACATCCTCAGAGGTATTTTACCAACATGGTGCTTGGGTATCAGTTTTCCTATGACTCTCACCTTGAGTTAAGGATGCTTTTCTTGAGGCTTAAGCTTATTAAGACCAGCTAATGTTTTCAAAGGGGTGCATAGCTCCCATTCCCTTGGGAATATATGGGTGCCTGTCTAGTCTGAATTTCAAATACTGACAGAGAATCATAATTATAATATAGTTGCAGTTTCATGAATATTCATTTACTCCATAAAAAGAATTAACTTGAGCCATAGATCAGTTACATGAACATTGATAAACTCCTTTAGCAAGTATGATATTTTCAGGGAACAAATTCAGGTGCAAGAGAAATGTAATTTTCTTTTCTTTTTTCTATAATTGAAATTAACCATTCTGTGTGATAGCAGAGAATTTAATGTCCAGTTTCTCAGTTATTTTAGGTTTAAACTCCATCGTAGCTTGAGCTCATCTTTTCTGCTCTCACCTTTTCTTTCCTAGGTGGCATCTAAATCTCAGTGAATGGGATGAGGTGGTTTCTATGACTTGAATAATGCTGTTGCTTGAAAGAAGCTCCCAGCATTACGTTTTTCATCCTCCATGGTGTGACTCACCCACTGGGCCCTTACCTTACCTAATTACAAAAGGTTGATATTTGCCACCAAGAAGTCTATGTTCCCACTTGGTCACTAGTTCTACTGTCCATTCTAGCATTGGAGAATTACTCTCCTGGTCTGTACTTAAGATCTGTTTGGGATAAAGCTGCTCATAACATTCCATGCTGTTCATAACCACACAGGAAGAAAACCATGGCTGCTCACTGCAACATACTGGGTTTACATGTAGTTTATGAAAGGCCCCCTCACGTTCTTTAGATAGCAATCTGCTCTTTTCTTCCATATCCTGAATATGTGGGAGACTCTGTGGGTTGTGAACCAGACAAAAGGTGAGGCACAATTCATTTCTACCCTTAAATAAACATATATGGGAGTTTTGTTCCACTCCCCAGCTTACTCTGGATGTCCTGCAGATGCAAAGCTTCTGATCAGACTTTAACTCTTTTATGTTCTATCCCAACTCCCTTCTTTCTCTAGTTTGTAGGAGTTTGTTTAGGGGGAAGATTGTAATGTCAACCAGGGTAAGGGGAAAACAAAGAAAGAGAACACCACAAGTGTACTAATGTCTTTCCATATCACAGAGCCATACTTCTTTGAAAGTTAAGCTCAGGATTAAAATACTAAGAGTGTATTCATATACAAGATGTGATTGTCTTGTTTTGAAATTTCCCCATTGACTATCACTGATAGAAATTATTACTGGAAAATGAATACTGCATTCTAACAAGATCAGTAGTGGTACTCCCCTCAGTCACAACCTTTAGGTCATCAAATGTAAAAATTCAAAGTCAAAAAAAAAAAATTGTAAGTTCAGAAAGTGAGAAGAAAGAAAAGAAAGGTAAAGAAGAAAAGGAATGCTGGAGCCCTATGACTTGTCTATTTATGCCTGTGTCTCTTCAAGTTGTCTTTAACCAACATTCATGTGATTCATCAAGTCCTACTTGCCCCCGACCAATCCTATTGCCTCATACCTATTTGCTTGCACTGTCCCCTTTACTACTCATGTTGTTGGTGTTCCCTTTTTAAAGCTCAAGCATAGTGCTTTATAGAAACCTGTTAATATATTTCTGTATTGTTTTAGTATATATTGTATGTCTGGTGAATATAGTATGAGTGAAATATATATATATATATATATATATATATATATATATATATATATATTAGTATTTTATCATTTAAAATACAGGTTACAAAGTTTTAAAGACATTTAACTTGCTGGAGTGTTTAGGTGAAGAACCTGGTCAGAGTTCTTTTGCCAGAAGTTCCGGGTGGTTTGGAGTTGAGAGGCAAGAACAGAAATACAAATTGAGATTAAGATGATTCGTAGGTCGGGGCACCTGGGTGGCTCAGTCAGTTAAACATTTGACTTTGGCTCAGGTCAGGATCTTCAGGTTTGTGAGCTCGAGCCCTACATCAGGCTCTGCACTGACACCTCGGAACCTGGAGCCTGCTTCAGATTCTGTGTCTCCCTGTCTTCCCCTCCACTGCTTGCACTCATTCTCTCTCTCTCAAAAATAAACATTAAAAATAATAATAATAATAATAATAATAATAATAATAATAATAATAAGGATATTCATAGGTCAAGGTTAAGAGTAAAAGAGTAGGTTCAAGAGACTCAAAATTTAAGGTCAGAGTCAATAACTGGGGGCTCAGTTCCTGGTTAGACCTCTGGGCTGGAGAAGATCAAGGTTAGGTTCTGTTGAAGCAATGTAACATGGTGATTAAAGTATTCAGCTGGCCATCCTCAGGTCATCCAGCCATCCAGGTCATCCAAATCCTCATTTGTAAGTCCTTCTTTGCACATGTAGCGTGTCACAAAGGGAAGTGAAATGCACTTAGGATCTTAGTGCCTCAGATGAACTGAGCAGGATGCACTTTACCAACCACCTCATATGTACAAAACTTGAAGAATACGTAGAAAATAGTGAAAATTGGGGGGAAAATTACCTATTATCTGTTGATATGCCTTGTAGAACAGGCCCTGGGTCTGGAAATGACCCCTGAAATGATGTCTGCATCACTAAAACCAGTTTTATAGGAAATTAGAGAAAAAAAGGTGGGAAGAATTAAAAGAGAGCTGTCATAACTATGATTTTAATTTTTTAGAACATTAATGTTAATTTATCTTTGAAAAATTAATATTGTAAGAAGAAATGGTTGTATTTCTAATTTTGGAACATATAATTTACAATTTTTTAGATTAAGCAATTTTATATTTCTAAGTTGAGTCACAAGTTGGTTTTAAAATTATTTCTTAACACTTTCTGCTAAGGATCAGATTAACGTAATTTAATTGCATTTAACTATCATATTTGCATCTTCTCTCTAATAGGGCTTCAATAAAAAAATAAAGTGATATGGTGCATGTGTACCAAATTTAATTTTCTATTGTTTCCATTTTAGGTAAAATGCAAAAGTATATTTCTTTGTAAAAGTAATTGCACAAAGTTAATTACATTTAAATTCACAGAAACATGATTTTTTTATACCAAAAGAAATAGAGGCAGCCGGAATATAAGAGTAGATAAATTAGAGTACATAAGCATTAATAATGTTTATTTAGCCACCCACCCTTGTTCTTTAACACAATATTCTTTAACATAAAACAGAAGATGTGGGTGGATTGTTAACTTGTTTTCTATTTCATAGTCTAAGGAGAAATATATGCAAGTAATTACCATGCTCAGAAAAGAAAACCATTCACATGGAAAATGAAATTTGAAAAACAATGTGTGTATATTTCAGCTCTAATAGTGCAAAGAACTCACAGTCATTTTACTTAAAGTGTGAAATACAGGTTCTTGAGCGTTTATATTCTCTATAAATTATGCTGTCTATTATGTATAGAATAAATGTTTGAAAAACACTATATTTTATTTTGCATGTTTAAATTATGGTATAATTTGTTTCCATATTGCATATATATATATATGTATATATATGTACGTGTATATACACACACATATATATACATATATGTATATATATACATATGTATATACATATATGTGTGTGTATATATATATATATACACACATACACACACACACACATATATATGCCTTTCATCTTATGATATTTATTTTTTTTATTTTTTTTTAAATTTTTTTTTTCCAACGTTTATTTATTTTTGGGACAGAGAGAGACAGAGCATGAACGGGCGAGGGGCAGAGAGAGAGGGAGACACAGAATCGGAAACAGGCTCCAGGCTCTGAGCCATCAGCCCAGAGCCCGACGTGGGGCTCGAACTCACGGACTGCGAGTTCGTGACCTGGCTGAAGTCGGACCCTTAACCGACTGCGCCACCCAGGTGCCCCACATCTTATGATATTTAAATAGGGGAGGGATAAGAGAACCAAGTAAAATTTGATTTGCTAGTATTTATTGAGGAGTTTTGTGTCTGTTTGTTTATTTCCTCCCTCGCCACCTTCCTTTGGGAAGGAGATCACACCAAACCTTGTGTTTGCCACAGTGTATAAAATAAACATCTTTATTAATCAGAGTGTGTCTTCACATAGCATTATACTGCTTCATATGTAATATAATAAAACAGATATTTCTAATTTCTCCTCAACATTCTTTGTGCTATGGATGTAATATTTTATTTTTATATACACTGTAAGGATATATTACATTGCTACTTTTTCACTGTATATACTTACTTTTATTTAATGAAAAATAAGAAATAAGTGAACTGTATTTTACTTTATTCCATTTGTAGCATTATTAATTTATTTATGTAGATTCACACTTTTTTCTGACATTTCCTTCTGTTTGAAAAGTTTCTTTCACATTTCTTGTAATTTAGGTATTTTGACAGTAGACTTTACTATTTTTATATGAAAAGTCTTTATTTTTCCTTCATTTTTTAAGTGCTTGCATATAACTGTGTTTTAATAAATTGTTTTAGATTTACAGAAAAAATTCAGAGATAAATAGAATTTTCGTGTACTCTCACACTTATCTACTCCTATTACCAAAACCTTCATTAATATTGTACATTCTTCACAATTACTGAACCCATATTGAGACATTTTTAACTAAAGTCTGTAAATTATTCAGATTTTTTTGTTTTAATCCATTGTCCTTTTTCTGTTCCATGATCACCACATTACATTTAATTTTAATGTTTTCTTAGCTATCTCTTGGCTGTGACAGTTTCTCAGACTTTCCTTATTTTTGATATCTTGACATTTTTTGAAGAGTACTGGCCAGATATTTTGTAGAATGTGTATTAACTGGGATGTCTTTCGTATTATTAGACTGGTTATTGGGTTTGGGGTATAGGCTGCAGAAGTAAATTTCTATTCTCATCACATAACTTTAAAGAGTACATACTATCAACATGAATTATCACTCTTGATGTTAACCTTGATCACCAGACTGAAGATGAGATTGTCAGCTTTCTCCACTCTAAATATAATCTTTTTGTCCCTTCTCTGTGTCTGTGTGCAGGCATCACTTCGATATTTGGGGATTTATGCCATGCCTCCTTGAGGAGGAATGATATACATACGTATTTTCAATTCTGCATGAGATATTTGTCTAGTCTCCCTCATTTATCTTTTTATCTCATCATTATTTACAGCAGTATGGACTCAGGGATATTTCTTTTGTGCTTATCAAATTTTCCAACATTGCACTTAGGAAGTCTTTCACTTAGCTCTTGTGTGTCCCTTTGATATATCCTTGTTATTGTAAGTTTTAAGTACTCTTTTATTTTGGTACTAAACTATACTTCAGGCTCATGTTGCCTCATGTCAGAAACAGCCATATCTGTAAAACATCTTGGTTCCTTTTATCAGAAAATTGTATCGGAACTCAAAATCTGAGTGTTAGGTGTACTCTGTGATCCTGGGTTATTATTGCTTCTGGGCTTTTCAGCTCATAGATTAAGGGAATATATGTGGGTATACTAATCTGTGTGTATATATATATACATATCTATAAATCTTCCCATATTTAATCACATACATATATATTAAGACAAACATGTGATATCCCCAACTCTAACCCATTACCTCATGTACACTGTAACCTAAATGGGAAAGTCATTTTATCAACTATAGTATAGTATTGTTCCTAGTAATACAGAGATTTTTCTTTTGTCTTCTAGATGCAGTGGGTTTTCATAGGTACCCTAAGATAACCAGTATTTTAATGTCCCTAAAACCACCACAAAGTTAAGATTTTTTGTTCCATAGAAGAGATAAGACAGGAGGATCCAAGTGGAATTTTGTGCCCTACTGCAGTGGCCCTTGCCTCCTTTTCCCAGCATTCCCCTGAGTAATACTATCTCAGGACTCTCCCTAATAATTTTTTGTGATTAGAACCTTGAAGGAAAAAAAAAATTGTGATATATTTTTGCCCACCTGGGCTTCACAATCTCTTGACAGCCTATATTTTGCCTCCTGTACCTTTTAACTATTCAAGCTGAATTTTTCTGACCAGTTTTCTGCTGTGTCAGCTCTGGGAAAATGGGTTCTTATGTCCAATTTCTCCCTATGGGTGCCTCTTTTTAGATGTTGGAGTAATTTGTTGCCCTGTGATGCCAGCTCTATGTTAAGTTGAAGAAAAATGTAATCTTTTAGTTTGTCTGGCTTTAAGTTTTGTTGTTGTTGTTGCTGTTGTTGTTGTTTAATATATGGATGGGAGGGGCTACACTCTTTCTAGCTCTCTGCATTTCTTAGTGGTCACAACATACACCACCTTTAGGAAAGGAAACTCCAGGGATTCTTTGTTCCATCAGAGTGGTATAATTTGGTGGCAAATAATTATAGTCATTTCACAAATGGAACAAAAGACATAGTCTATGCCTCTGCTACCAAATTAAACAGATTATAACCTACTCTCCAAGTGAGTCCTAACTTATTACGGTAATAGAGCTACAGGGAATCTAAAGCTACTGTTTTTCATTGCACTACTGATATGAGCTAGACATGCTACCTTCAGAACTCTGAGTTTATTATGTGCCTGACACTGTTCATGTATTGTCTTACTTAACCCTTATAGCAAACATATAAAGCAGGCAACAGGAAAATAAGGCTTAGAATTAAAAAAAAAAAAAAAAAAATCGCCCAGAGTTGCACTTCTAGCAAATAGTATGGATGAGATGTGAACCAAAGCAACTTCATATCCTACACACTTAAACATGGAATTCCTCTTCCTTTCCTGAAGTAACCTTAAATAGTCATACTACTTGACTTTTCATTTCATTCATACTGGTGAATGCAAATAAAATCTTTTGTCTATGTTCTGAGTCACCGGCCACACTTTTGGAAGATGAATAGAGGATAGTTTTGTCTGTTTTGCAAACTCCAGAAAAGTTGTCTCTGTGAAGTTTTTGAAATTGCTTTTTGTGCTGGCCCTAATAAAACAACTGTTAGTGTTTTGGTGTGCTAATGTAGAATGTGTGTGCTGAAATATAGTCTTGGTTAGGTTTCTGTTCTTAGATACTAGTCAGCTAGTCAGCTTTTCCTTGCATGGTGGATGACTTTTTCGCCATTAATTACTAATGTGATCCTCAATTGTGTAGAATAATACGCTGGATAAAAATTAATGTTAATGAGTAAAAGTGACCAATATTTGACCTCTTTTCATAAAGTCTTAATTGAACAATAAGTAGTTATCCTGAAATAATCATGGACTCCAATGGGACCATGGTTGAGTTGGTAATTGCTATATTAGGCTGATTGATTAAGGTTATGAAAAGTTATTAGTGTGAGGGTGAAGGGTCACAAATTTACCTTGTCCTTAGTTTAATTTGAATTCTGTCAATAAAAGGAGAAATAATTGTAGTACTCATATTTTATAAAAAAATCATTTTCTCTTCTAAGTAATGTCTTTTCATTCTATAAGCTATTAATCCAGAAATAAATTGCTGCCCACAACCATCACAGAGAGCTTTGTCTTATAATGTTTTCTACTTTTTGTTTTCCCCTAGTAAATTAGTCTGTTGACATAAACTATCACCAATTATATGCAAAGAAATTCAAAGCTCAGGATTATTGAATAATTACTTATTCTAACTTCATTAAAAGTTGGTAAAGAGGGAACTAACACTTAGTCATCACTTCTATACACTGTAGAATGTTCTAGATATTTTACCTGGATTTTACTATAGTAAAATTTGAGAAGATAAATTCTATTATCTCTATTTTATAGAGAAGGAAACCAAATATCAAAAGAGGGTATGAAACTTGGATAAGTTAACACAGATTTTTTTAAGTGTCATTTAACAGTGTCTCATCTTCTCTAATTCACAGCCAAAATAAGTTCCAAAATCCCTTTTCAAAATTATTCGTGTGATGTTAAAAACTTATTAGTTTCTCCTAGTTTTTTTAATCAGTACATCATAGAATAGTTGTTGTATGGAGCAAAATACAGTACAAAATTTTTCAGTAAACACATAGGAGTAGTAATTTATCTGACATCTCAATATAAAAGAGTTATCCCTTAATGTCTTTTGGCAAAACTGTTAGCTTGTGGAAACATGTGATATTCATGGCTGGAGGTGTTAATAAGGCATCTCTGGAGATTTCTACCATAATTAGCAGTAATCACCCATCAAAATAAAACCAGACAAAAGTAAAGAGCAACAGAGAGAGAGAATGAAAGACAGACAAAGAGGAGGGCAGGGAGGGAGGAAAGGAAGAAAAATACAAATGGAAATGGAAAGGAGGACTTTAGAGCTAGGCAGACCTATTTTCAAGTTCTGGCCTTAACACTTACCAGCCATATGACCTTGAGCAACCAGCTCACCTTCTAAACTCACTTTTCTAAGTTGTCAAGAGGGGATGATAATGTCTGCCTTATAAGATTATTGGAACATTTAATTACTTACACAAATATTTCTTGCATGGCTCTAGTATCAGATGAAAACTCAGTAGCTGGTAACTTTCTTTATTTTCCTTATTCTTTTCCTCCTCTTGTGTTCTTGTCTACTAAGCAGCCTCAGTTCTAAATTGCCCTTTGGAATGTGGTCCCAAGCACGGGTCAGTGTTTTAAACCATATAACCAAAAATAACATGGACCCAGGGGAAAAGCTATTTGATGTGGTAATGGTTGAAGCTGCTGCTGGCATCTTAATTTATACTGAAGTAAAAATAAAGAAATCCCTTAGGATAATGACTCTTCAAAGCTTTCAGGAAGCATTATTCTCCATAGGAGAAGAGAATTGCTTTACATTCTTCCCTTTTAATGTGTCTCATTATACCTTTCAAACATATACATTTCATTACATGCTTCCATTAAAGCATCTCATTATAACTTTCAAATATGTGCATCTCATTACATCTCTTTTAAGCATCTTTACATATTCTCCATTTGTGGATTTCATTAAAGCCTTTCCCTTGTATATCTCATTACTAAATTACTTTCATGTATGTTATTATAACCTATATTTCTCATTACATTACTTAAACATGCACATCTCATTACACCTTTCTATTTATGCATCTCATTACACTCCTCAAAAATGTGTATCACATTACATCTTTCTCTGCATATCGTTACATTTGTCCAATTATGCATCTCATTATGCCATTTCATTTATACATTTTATTATACCTTCCTTTTATCCATGTCATTACACTTCTTAAACCCAAGCATCTAAGTAAACCTCTATTCTGTGCCATTTTATACACCTCACAGATTCTATCTTCATTTTTTTCATGTGCATTTTTTTTCTGGTTCCCCCTAAAAATATGAATCTCAGTTGGAGGATGGATGGCGTTAGTATTCTCAAATATGCCTATCTCCTACATATTTATCATATTTTAGAAGATGTCCCTTTTACACTTTAAACTCTTATTTTTCTTTGTCTATTGAAATGTTTTAAGAAAAAGGGACACAATGTGTCCTTGATAATGCCAAGTAATATATCTCACCAAACCCTTCAACTAGCAACATCTCCATTATTATAACTTCCTTGCATCCCTTGTTTTAAATCTAATAGTATTCTTTTCAAATATGTGCATCTTATTGCTGTCCCTTGGATATGCACTGCTATTTACCCTTGACCAATTATATTTCATTTCCTTCTTTAAAATATCTCTATTTTACATGGTTGGGGTTATGGTATCTTCTGATCATTATCCTCAGCCATAAATGGAATTTCCCCTGTTGTTTGCTCTTCTGTAGATTATTACTTTTCCTCTATACAAATATCGTCTCTCCCTGAGGCAATAGATGCCTTTGGAATACATTAAGGAGTCACATATAACCAAATAGTCCATGTGTTACTTTACATAAATTCTATTTTATTATCATAGCATTTTTGTTGTAGTGCCATTTAAGAGCATAAAATTGCTGAAAGTGCAACATTCACTGTGCTTTAATTGTGAGGTTTGTTACTAATAATGAAATAAGCTGTATTGGGGCGTTTATTAAATGGACATTATAATAAAGATTCTACCAATAAGAAATGCATTTTAATCTAAATAATACAACCAGAATTCTGTAAATTTGAGTATATATTGGGACACTTACTAACTTGAGAATATTCATAGATATTGACCTGTCCAGTGCAGACATACCCCTGTCCCAAAAAAACACTGAATTGGGTTCAGTATATTAGGTTTAATGTCACAGTTCTTTCTCTTGTGTGAAAAACTTTACTGTGTGAAAAAATAACTTTTTTAAGTCAGTTTACAAAGGCATCAAGATAACTTGTATATTACATGTATAACCCAGAAACGTGTATGTATGTATAATCTCCTATAAAAACAGAGATAAATTTATGACCAAATCACTTTTTAAAGTTTATTTATTTATTTTGAGAGAGATAGAGACAGCACAAGTGAGAGAGGGGCAGAGAGAGAGAGAAGGAGAGAAACAGTATCAAGCAGGCTGTGTGCTGCCAGCACAGAGCCCGGTGTGCGGCTCAAACTCACTAAATCACGAGATGGTGACCTGAGCCGAAAACAAGAGTCAGACACTTAACCGACTGAGCCACCCAGGTGCCCCTGACCAAATCACTTTTTTTTTAATTTTTAATTTTTTTAATTTTTTAAAAATCTTTTTTAATGTTTTTATTTATTTTTGAGACAGGGAGAGGCAGAGCATGAGCAGGGGAGGGGCAGAGAGAGAGGGAGACACAGAATCGGAAGCAGGCTCCAGGCTCTGAGCTGTCAGCACAGAGCCCGACGCGGGGCTCGAACTCACGGACCGCGAGATCGTGACCTGGCTGAAGTCGGACGCTTAACCGACTGCGCCACCCAGGCGCCCCACCAGATCACTTTTTAAGATGGTTTGTGACACTTTGGATTTATTTTTTTATTTAGTCATCTTTTTTCATCCAACAAGTATTTTGAGCTCCTATTACATACTGGGTATTGTTCCAGGTTCTGGGAATACAGCAATGATCAGACAAGATCGAGGTCTAATGGAAAATATATTCTTAGTGAGGTAAATAGATAATAAATGAATACATAAAAAGGATGAACAAAATAGTGAGAAATACAACAAATCAAAGCAAGGAGGAGATTTGGCATATTGAGGCATCTAGAGACAAACAACTAAGGGTAGCTCTTATCACCTTGGACCTAAAGGGGCGAAGGAAGGGATATGTCCTCATCAGAGCCAGTGAGAACTAGAATATGGAAGACAGGCTGCCAAAGAGGAGTTGTAGTTGTAGAAGGATGGAGTTATTGTGGGAACTATAGAGTAGAAGAAGGAAGAAAACAAGGGAAAAATACCCCAAGTTCTTGCTGCTCATCCTCTCATCTCCTTCTGGTACCTCCCATTGTTTGAGCCCAAAAGGAATATAGAGAGAATCCTGGTGATACATGCTGCCGGTAGAATCTTGGCTGTATGGTCTGTAGGGCTATTGTAACAAAACACTATAAACTTGGTAGCTTGAAACAATATAAAGTTATTCTCTCGTAGCTCTGGAAGACAGATATCTGAAATCAAGGTGCCAGTGGGGCCACTCTCCTTCTGAAGGCTTTATGGGAAAACCCTTCCTTGCGTCTTTTTAGCTTCCGGTGGTTACCTGACATCTTTGGCTTGTAGCTCCAATCTCTGTTCTTTCCTGTGTGTCTCTGTGTGTGGTCTCCTCTTATTGTAAGGACAGTAGTCTCTGGATTTAGGGTCTACTCTAATCCAGTATGACATCATATGAACTTAACTAATTATATCTGTAAAGATCCCATTTCCAAACACAATTATATTTGGTGCTTCTGGTGGAATAGGAATTTTGGAGGAGGACATTACTCAACCAACTTCAGAGTCCATGTAATAAATATTCCAATACAGTTACTACCTCTAAAAATGTTTTATAGAATATTATATTTATTTTTAAAATACTAATTGAAGGAACTATTAAATATACTATGTCAATAATTTCCCAATGTCAAAAATTACTACACTATCTCAAAAATTGCCTATGACCTTGATTGAAGTCTGTGCTCTCCTGTTCTCTCCAGATATGCAGCACTACTCCTCATTATACCAGTGAGAGAGTAAGAAATATTTTTTTCTGGTGAAAAATTTATTTTTTTATTTTTTTAATTTTAATTTATTTTTATATTTATTATCTGTCCCTAACTTGTTCTCCAGCACCTTCTCATACTTTTCCAGTTGTACATTATGTCTTAGTCACAGTGGCCTGTTTTTGTCATTTCTTCAATAAATCCTCTTGTGAATCTTTAAACTCTGCTAATGCTTTTTCCATATTTTACTATGGCAGACTTACTCTCATCACTCATTATTCAGCACAGTCATCACCATTTTATTTATGTTAAGTTATGTTTTGTTATGGTATGGTATGTCATTGTGTGTGTGTGTGTGTGTGTGTGTGTGTGTGTGTGTGTAATATTTATTTATTGGTTAGAGAGAGAGAGAGAGAGAGAGAGAGAGAGAGAGAGAGAGAGAGAATGCACGAGTGGGAGACAGGAAGAGGGAAAGGGAGGGGAAGAGAGTAAATGTCAAGCAGAATCCATGCTCAGTGTGGAGCCCAATGCAGGGCTTGATCACATGACCCTGGGATCTGATGTGAGCTGAAATCAAGAGATAGATGCTCAACCAGCATGCTCAGCTCATGCTCATGCTCAACCAGCATGCTCAGATGACTGAGCCAGCCAGGCACCCCCAATCATCACCATTTTAAAGACATTTTCTATGAGCAACTATTTATCTATTAGATCTCCCAACCCTAAGCCTTTGGCACCCCCAATAAGAATAAGTTGTTATAATTGTTTTTAGTACTTATTGCTTTGTATTACTTATTTACTTAATACCAGTGTACTGTCTGCCTCCCTCACTGTCCTACACATTCTACAAGGGCTTGCCTCACTTGCTGTCCTCCAAATTCTACAATTTTATTTCCCTAGTTTATCACTGAATTTCCATCATCAAGAATCTCATGCTACTTGGTAGGTCAGTATGAAATGAATGAATTAAATGGGGGAATGGTTTCCCTACATTTTATTATTTAATCAAACTGCATACAAAATTCTGTGATCAGAATCTCTGTGATGAACAAGATATTTCTTTTTTTGAATTTTGAAATAGGTGAAAAATATATACCAAAAGAAATAGTGGCCACATTTCACATGCCTTGCTATTTCCAAGAAACATTAAATGCTACAAATACCCATTTGGGTAGATACATTAGAGATACCAGTTGGTGCTGTTTAATATTATTACAATTACATTGAAGCAGTTTAGGTAGAGATACTTTCATTGTTTTGTGCTGTGAAGAATGTTCTCAAGTTATTAAGCATGTGGTAGTAGTTACTGCTTATGTTTTAGGGAAAATGGCTTTATACAAGTTATAATTTTACTTAGTGGAAAAACAATGCATAAATTTGCTGACTTAATAATGTATTTGTCTTACTGTATACATAATTAAAATGTAGCATGTACTTTACTTCAGTAGCTAATATTTTGTTAATTGCCTGATTAGCAAAACAGAATAAATTGAAAGCAGAAATTATAAAGAAATAGAAAAAAGAAAGTTGGGATTATCATTTTGCCTTCATATTTATTTTTAAATTTATAATATAACTTATATAATATCAAAAAGTAAAAACTTATTCTGGAAAAAAAAAGAACTCTTTCACTAATTACACAAAGACTTTTTTTCCAAACTAAATTTGAAAAATTTTGGAAAAAGAAATTGAGTATTTCTCTATTTTGTTCGTTTCTATCCACAGATTTATAAAATGCTTTTTAAATTTTCTAAAATTCAGCCTGCTCTACCAAGGCCAATGTAAATAACTAGATATCTCTTTCTCTCTCTCTCTCTCTCTCTCTCTCTCTCTCTCTCTCTCTTTGAGAGGAAAAAAAAAGCACATGAGTTGGGGAGAGGGACACAGAGAGAGAGAGAGAGAGAATCTTAAATAGACTCCCTGTTCAATGTGGAGCCTGATGCAGGGCCTGATTGCACAACCCTGAGATCATGACCTGAGCCAAAATCAAGAGTCAGGTGCTTAACCGACTGAACCACCCAGGTACTCCAGTAACTAGATATTTGTATTCTTTAAGAAGAGAAAGAAAAATTTCTCACAATAAAAAATGAATGAGAGATCTGAATTAGTTCATACAGTTTGAAACTTAAAAACTGTGAGGTATAGAAATATACATTGACTCTTGGAAGATAGCCATATATAAGAAATCTATTTGTATATGGTTTTATACACAGAGCACTGTCTGACATATGTTTGGAATATACTAACAGATTAAAGAGACACTTGTATACTCAAATCAGAGATATGTAACAACTGAAGGCACTTACCTAGAAAAATGCATGTTTTTAACATCCTTTATCACAAAGATTTTTATTTGGGTCCTGAGAACCTCCCCCTATTTTTACAGGTGGTATTGCCAGACTGAATCAGCCCTTCTTGTACACACACAAAAATAGATATGAATGTATTCCCAAATCCAGGTATGCTTTACATCTGCATATCTTGGAATTTCTTCCTGGTTCTGAAATACAAGAATACACACAGACACACACAGACACACAAAATATCACAATTCAGGCAAAGGCATTCAGAAGATTTTAATAAGATGGGAATAATAAAATAATACAAAATTAGCACATTCATGTATTTATATAATGAGTAATAATATTTACTGAACAATTACTATGTGTTCATCACTGTGCCACATACTATGAGTCAGAAAGAGCTATACAGTTATTGGCTCCATTTCACGGATGATGAAATAGAAGCTTAAAGAATTGTACAGATCTGAAATCGCAGAGCTAATAAATAGAGGAAGTAGGTATTAAACAAAGCAGTCTTCATGCCAGAGTGTGGGCTTCTAACCCATACTATGTCCTAGGTTTTATTAGCTTACTCTTAATTTTAAGAATCCCTAAAATAAACTCCTAACCTACAAATCCCTACTAGAAATAACATCTCTTTAGGTTTAGAAACTGTTTTCTTAAAATTCAAATGATCCTTGAAAGATTTAATGCACTAAACTTCTATTTATTTATAAGCACACATACTGATGACATCAGAGGCTATGCCATATTCATCTTTTAATCCCCAAGCTAACTCCATGGTGAATGGATAGTGCATGTAGAGGTCTTACACAGCTATATGAGGATCCTAGGCAAATGTGAGTGTGAGTCAATGTGTGTAAGTGTGTGTGTGTGAAACAAAATGAATTCTGACATAAAGAGTATATAACATAAAAAATGAAAGAAAGCATCATATTCTGTTCTTCATAGGGACACAAGAAATGCTCTTTTACTGATAATTTTTGAATCCAAAAATAAAGGGAGAGAATGTAAATAAAAAATAACCCATGTTGTAAAATACTGTATCGTTATAAATGCACAGCTCAGTGTATGGATTTGTTAGCTATGATAAATAAGTTAATATACACTAAGCAAGTTAATAATATATAATCAATAAGTAAAATATATGATATATGATTATTAGGCTATATATGATTTATAAGAAGGTGATTTATATGATGGAAAAAAGAAAACTTAGAGTAGGGTGGGAAGATTGGGAGCATAGGAGGGAGGAACACAATTTAAATAGGATGAAGAGTGTAGGCTTCATGAAGAAGGTGAGAGTTGAGCAAGAGTTTAAATAGGGGATTTTAAAGAGGGGATTATTAAAGTGTATATCTAGGTATCTTCTTTAAACTCTCATTCTGGAAAGACAGAGCAAATTTCTAGATCAAAGATCATTTTGCAGAGTGTCTAGACAATTCGATGAACTACAATAGGGTGACTTACTTTCCCCCTTTGCCTCTAATTATCTTGATTTAGCATTGAATGTCCTGTATATTCAACCCCAGAAAAGGAGGACAGTTAGTCACCCTAAATCCAGCACAGATGCCAGTGTGGCTGGAACAGAGGAGTGAGAAAGAACAATGTGATGATGTCAGAATGTTATAGGGTGGCTAATAATATCACTGGAACATTGTAATAATGCTTGCTTTGGAGTTTTGAATGGAGGAAAATAAAATCTGACTTAAGTTTTAAAAGATCATTCTGGAGTGCCTGGGTGGCTCTCAGTCGGTTAAGCATCTGAATCTTGGTTTTGGCTCTGGTCATGATCTCACGGTTTGTGAGTTCAAGCCCTGCATCAGGCCCCAAGCTGACGGTGCAGACCCTTCTTGGGATTCTCTGTCTCTCTGTCTCTGTCTCTGTCTCTCTCTCTGCCCCTCCCCTGCTCACTCTCTCTGTCTCTCTCTCAAAAATAAATAAACTTAAAAAAAATGAAGATCATGCTGTAGTAGTACAAGAGTGGAAGCAGAGAGAGAGACTAGTTAGGAGGTTAGAATAATGATTCAAATGAGAGATTGTGGTGAATGCTGTTAACAGTTTGCTAGGTCTGCCATAATAAGGTACAATAAACTGTTTGGTCCTTTAAAACAGAAATTTATTGTCTCAGTTCTGGAGGTCACAAGTGTGAAATCAAGGTATTGGTAGGACAGTGCTCTCTCTGAAAACTATAGGGGAAAGATTTCTCCTTGCCTTTTTAGTTTCTGATGGATTTCCTGCAGTCTTTGGTGTTCCTTGGCTTATAGATGTAACACCTGATACTCCATCTTCATTCATATGACTATCTTCTATATGCATTTGACTCTGTCTCCCAATTTCCCCTTTTTATAAGAACACCAGTCATATTGTTTAGAGTCCACCTAAATGACCCTATTTTAACTTGATTATCTCTACAAAAATCCTATTTCCATTTAAGGTAGTATTTTGAGACACTGGGGGTTAAGACTTGAGTATACTTTTCTGGGGAGGGGATACAATTCAAGCCATAACAATTATAGATATCAAATACTATATGTATTTTGAAGGTAAAACAAGCAATGTTTCCTGACAGATTAGATTTAGGAGGTGAGCAAGAAAGAAATGTGCCGAAGTCCCGCTCCAGCAGGTCCAGGGGTTCCCAAAGGATGAACGGTGTCGGCAAAAAAGTAAAACAAAACTAAAATAAAAAACTAAAATAAAAACAAAAAATAAAAATGGACACAGATAACAGCAGTGTGTGGAACTGGCCAATTTATTGTAGCAAACGTGCCTTATATTTGCTAGTGATTTCCTTGTAGAATACGTCATCTATGTTTTCTGGCATTACCCAATTCTAAAATTGTTCCTTCATGTAATCACCCAATAAGGAATAACATGATTGGTTTTTTGTAACGTTCCCTCCTGCCCTTTGCTTATTGATTAATTTCTTGCATTGTTTTTATTATGTACCTATACTTATCTATAATCTATAAAGTATTTGCTTTGCTGTTTCCATGAAAGGTCATTTATCTCTCAACACCTCGAGAGGAACAGTTACAGGGACATGACCTCTTAGTTGTTTCCCTGAACCATTCGTGGTTTTGAAGAACAAAAGTGTTCTCCTGGGTTTGAGGTGCCAGGAGGGGGCCAAGAGGGCCTTAGAAACCCACACCTTATACATTCTCAGAGAGACAATGCACCTAGGAACTAATGAACCATTCTGTACTTTAACCGACTAGGTTCAGTCATCATCTGGAATGCCTCCTGGGGGCCAACTGGGCCCAGGGATTAGAGTGACCTGTGTCCATAGATACACTCCTTAGTTACCGGAGTGGGGCTTTCAAATCCATATGTCTCTCCTTTGTTGGCCACCTTTGCTGGCAAATGCATGAGGCTATCCTTCCTGTAAGTAGAGGATTCTCCATAGGGGATGGCAAGGACTAAATGTAAGGCTGCACAATTTCTTGCGGAACCTTACTTTCTTTCCTAATGGTTCTTTTCCCAGGGGGCCTATCGAGGGCAATTACCCAACAGACAATACGCCAGGTAGTTTTAAGGCCAGATTACCTAAAGGCAGGAGTACAAGAAGCTTCACTGTCGGTGGGCCGCCTTGCAGTCACCAATCCGTACACAGCCCAGGCCTTGCTACTCAGGCTGGGATAGCTCGGCTTCCAGCAGAAATGAATTGTATTCCCAAGATTTTAGCCTGAGAAACTAAAATTGTTGTGATGGTCGAGTAAGATTAGAAATGCTATGGGTAGAATAAATTTAGAAGAAATATCAGAAGTTCAATTTCAAACATGTTTAGTGTAGAATATCTGTTACCTTCCAACTGAAGATGTAAAGTGGACAGATACATAAATTGTCAAGTGAGGGAAAGTGAGAATGGGGAAGGAGATGCTGGAATTTGAGGAAAATATTTGATATCTGTTTTGAATCTAAAACTAACTTTGAGTTATTTAGTTATTATTAATATCTTCACTGTATAAAGTGGATCTAAGAAGAAATTAGTAACTCATGTGTGCTCCCCAAATTTGAATACAAGTATTTTTTTTATTGTTGTACTTCTGTGATAAAGTCCTGTTTACTCTAGAAGGATAAATAGTGGGACTGGGAAGGAGTGATGAGAACAGCAAGGCACCAGTGCCCTTGCCAGGGCCAACTCCAGGCCTGCCTCAGCATCACTAATCAGCCTGTTTTATGAGGAGACGGTGTGAGGACAAGCTGGGGTGGAGGTGAATCATCCATTAGAGTATGAGTGAGGCAAATTGTTTCTCAAGTCCTCTGGACCAGGTGAAAAAGTTAAGAGGCCTGCAACACCCTTGGCCAAGAGTACCCCAATCTAGCTCTGTACCTGGACAAAGCCATTTTCTGGAAGAGGAACCATAGTATATTCTAGTTGCCAAGAAGACCCACGGTGATTAAGAACAACCTTGTTTGTTTGGTTTGGTTTTCTGAGGCAAGTGGTATCTGTTTTCCACTCTATCGCATAACTATTAGAAGAAAAATGCTAAAAATATAATTAAAGTAGTAATAAATATTAATTATGTAGATAATGTAACAATACAGAAATTAAATGGAAAGTTATCCCCAGAATATTCATTTGTTATATTCTCAGGTATGATGATATGTTAATATAGTGGTTCAAAAGCATGATCTTTCATCACCTAAGTAATTCCCATTTATCTCATTTGGTGCCACAAAATGCCTAGGAACACTATTTACACAGATAGATATAGATATATAGATATAGATATAGGACTTCTACTACCTTTAGTAAAGGAGATACTGTTATTAGAGAATGAATGATAGATTGAGATAATCACCAAACATTTTGGAAAACACTAATTCAGATATGAAAATGTTTATTTTAGTTGAAAGATAAAAACTTTGGGATAAAGTTCACTATTGCTTTCAAAATTCGAGAGCATAACTATTGAAACTCACTATGTCGAAGACTGTCATAGGAGCCAGCACTGTTAACGTTTCAAATGGCTAGATCATTAGAGTTCTGGAACACTGTCTTTGGTATAGACTGGCATCATAGTGGATTAGCTTTTCAGTTTCTTTCCAGCACTTTTTCCCTTCTACATATAAAACCTGTCTGTGTCTACTTTATTTGGATTAAGCCGGAGAAAATGAGCTGAGGTAGAGGAAGAGGGAAAATTGACAGGGGATACATTCCTGACCAGCATTTGTTATATATTCTCTAACAGATTATATATGTCAAAGGATGAACAGAATTTGTAATCTCTCAAAACTCCATCTTGATTTGGATGAAGTTAAAAGGAATTTAACATCTAGAATCTAACTTTTTGGATCTAACTTTTAAATATCTGCCAGTCATGCTAGAGTATCTTTCCAACAAAGATCTAGAATTAATGAATTAATTATGAATTTGGAAAAATTAGAGAGAGATAAAAATATATATACCATTAAATTTATTCTTAAACATATTGAATGTCCTAGTTTAGGCTTTCTCAACCTCAGAACCATTAATATTTAGGCCACATAATTCTTTGTTGTGAGATGCTGCCCTTTAGCACTCTCAAGTTGGGTCAGTGAAAATGTTTCCGAACATCACCTCAAGTACTCCACACCCCCAAGACAAAATCACCCGGAGCTTAGAATCATTCCTCTAATAGAAAGGCAAACTTACTGTTTTTCTTCTTTTGTTTGCTTTATCATTCACTTGCATTTAAACCAAGGTAGGAATTGACATTTTACGCTATTACCCTCTTCCATATCTCTATGCATTGTATTCATTAACTTTTGGAAGTCTTTCTTTTCAAAATTATGTAAAATTAAAGATCTAGTTAGAATTAGTCTTTCTGGTTTCCTATTAACCATAATTCCCTATTAGCTCTTTCATACTTATCAGTGCAATGATAATTGATGTCTATAATAAATCCAAAGCCCTGTGAAATTCTCAAGTGCGTTTGAACATCCCAAAGAAAATTAAGTTTCATTAAGTATGGTTTTAAGGTTAAGTGTATTTTATTCTAGTCAAATTCTTTAAACATTGGGGTTGTGTACATATGATAACTTCTCCCTTTCTTTGACCAGGGCTTAAGGCAGAGGCAATACCATTAAATTCCTTTCATCTGACCAAATTATTTAATAACATTAAATTATCAGCTTAAGTTTGTTGGTAATTGGTACTTGTTGTTTGTTTCTTAATTTCACATACCACACTATAGAAGACATTTTCAAAGCCCAGACCACGTACATTCCTGCATCGTCTTCTTCAGGAACTAATTTCAAGTTAGGAAACACGGGGCCTTTGACTTTAAAAAGATTATAAAGAAGAATTATATCTGGCAGCACAAAGCTAAACTGTATAGATACCTCTAAATGCTACTGCAGGCTTCATGTAGGCTGTTTCCATTCCATGATGGAGCTCTCAGAAATCCCTAAGAAACATAAGCAATTTGGCGGTACTTGTCAGATAATGAGTTATCATCATCTCAAATGCCTGCTACATCCTAAATTATACACTTTATCCATTGAACATAGAATGTACCAGGAAGAGAAAAGCAAACTCATTATAGTGATTAAACAATAAGGTATACATTTATCCAGGAGAAATAAAAAGCAATATTGCAGTATGTAAATTATGGATACTTATATTTTCTTAGTAATTAAGGAATCAAAATAAATTCAAATAGTTACTTTTAGAAAGGTAAGTTCTGGGGCACCTGGGTGACTCTGTCAGTTAAGCATCTGACTCTTGATACCTGCTCAAGGAGTAATCTCATGGTGGTGAGATAGAGCCCTGCGTTGGGCTCTGTACTGAGCACGGAGCTTGCTTAGTTAGGATTCTCTTTCTCCTGTCTCTCACTTCCCCTGCTCATGTGTGCATGCCCTCTGTCTCTCACAATAAATTAAAAAAAAATAAACTTTAAAAATAAGAAAAAAAGAAAGATAAGTTCTGCATGCGGTTTTTATGTCTTTCCTGATAGAAATTATGAGAGCTGATTTGCTCTGAGTATTTCTAAAATGTGTATCTAAGGAATAAAAAAATGATGGAAAGAAGGTTTGAAATAATATTTTAGATAGACTATAAAGGGAAGCTTTAACATGAAATTAAAAAAAAAAAACATTTATTTATTTATTTTTAGAGAGTGATCAGGTGCTACCATGAGTAGGGAATGAACAGAGAGAGAGGGAGAGAGAGAACTCCAAGCAGGCTTCACGCTGTCAGTGTGGGGAGCCCTTTGTGGGGGGAGGGTGCGATTGTATGAACTGCAAGATCATGACCTGAGCCGAAGTCAAGAGTCAAAGGCTTAACTGACTGAGCCACCCAGGGCCCCCTAACATGTAATTTTTTTAATGAAATGAGTTCGCCATCCATGAGAAGTTCTGAAAATCTGAAGATCTGCTCCCTCAGTCAGTGATATCAGGAGGTAAAAGCCATTAGGCAAGATGGAGCTTGCCTTGTGTCAGGACATAATAAACTGGCTAATACAGACAGGGCAAGAGAGTGAATGAATAAGGAGACCAATTAAAAACTTGTAAAAAAATTTGAATAAATATTTTTCTTCTGTATATTTGAATTACCAGCTGGTAAATATAACTTCTTGCCCTCCTTGCTCAAATATAACTTCATGCTCTCCTCCTTCCTTTGTGCTGTTAATACCATATTAGTTACATCTTTATATCTATTAAATTTAATAGTACAATTTTTTTCAATAGTACAATTTTACAGATACTGATTTTTGCAATTAAAAAACCTGTTAGAAAAATGGAGAACAAAATATATAATTATAATGGATTTTCCAATTCCTTTTATAATTGTATTTACTGGAACTCTTTTTTTTCTTTCTTTTTTTTTTTTTTTTTTTTCATCATATGGACTTGACTTACTGTCTGGTGTTACTCTTATGCAACCTGAAGAAATTCCTTTAGTATCTATTGTAAAGTAGGTCTACTAGCAACAAATTCTCTCAGTCTTTATGTGGTTATGTAATTATTTTGGCTTCATTTTTTAAAAGATATGAACTTTTGGGACACCTAGGGGGTGCAATGGGTTAAGTGTCTGTTGAATTCAGCTCAGGTCATGATCTCACCATTCATGAGTTTGGGCCCACGCCAAGCTCTATACTGACAGTGCAGATCCTGCTTGGGATTCTCTCTCTCTGTCTTTCTCTGCCTGTCCCATGTACTCTCTCTCAAAATGATAAATAAATACATAAAAACCTGAAAAATATATGTGAACTTTTAAAGTTTATTTATGCCTTAATTTTTGCTGGGGTTTTGTTTGACAGCTGTTTTTTGTTTTGTTTTGTTTTCTTTCATTTCAATGTCATCCTGACCACTGCCTCCTGGCCTCTATTGTTTTTGATTGAGAATTCAACTGTTAATAGGGTTCTCTTGTGCATGAGTCCTTCTCTTGATGTTTCAAAATATTCTCCTTGTCTTTATTTTCAACTGTTTTTGATGTGTCTCTAGGAGTAAAACTTCTTGTTTTAATCTTACTGGAGTTTTTTAAGCTTCTTAGGTGTGTAAAGTTGTTTTGTTTTGTTTTGTTGTTTTGTTTTGTTTGGAATCTAATTCAGAAAGTTTTTAGTCATTATTTTCTTGAGTATTTTTTCTGCCTCCTTTTTGTCTCTCATTTTAGAACAAGCATTAAACATATATCAGTTTGATTTTGTCCCACAGATCTCTGGGGCTCTGCTCATTTTATTTCTTTTTGCCTTTGTGTGTTAGATTGGAATACCTCTATTGGCCTATCTTCAAGTTCACTGATAATTGTCAGTAAATCTACTATTAAATCCCTCCCATAAACTTTCCACTTATTTATTTTCAATCAAGAATTTCTGTTTGCTTCTTTTTTTTCATGATTTTTCTCTCTGTATTGATCTTTGTTGCTTGGTTGTTATTATATTGTCTTCACTTTTTGAAAATAATAGTGTCTTTTAGTGTTTTGAACATATTTATAACTGATTTGAAGTATTTGTCCAGTAGGTCCAACATCTAGACACCTTCAAAGGCAATACTTATTGCCTATATTTTTCTACTAAATGGGTTTTATATACTTTTTAATATGCATATTTCATAATTTTGAGATATTTTATGTAATATATTGTAACAACTCTGGATTATGATTCTTTTCCCCTAAAGTTGATTGTCTTTGCTACCTTATCTTTGTTTATTTAGTAACTTAATTTTATAAATTCTGTGAAGTCTGTTTTCTCCATAGTGTAGCAGACTCTGATATCTTTGCTGAGATTTGTATTAAAACAAACACAACAAACAAACAATAACAACAACAAAATACACTTAAATCTGGTTTCCTAAGTCACCACAGCTTAGTGGTCAGCCAGTATTTGGTCAGAAGTTGTACCAATGAGGCTTCCATGCATTGCCAGTGGATATGTGTGTGTCTTGGTGGTACTTTTAAAATTCAAAGTGTTGGGGCTCCTGGGTGGTGCATTCAGTTAAGTGTCCTACTTTGGCTCAGGTCCTGATCTTGCAGTTCATGAGTTCGAGCCCCACATCAGGCTCTATGCAGACAGCTCAGAGCCTGAAGCCTACTTTGGATTCTGTGTCTCCCTCTCTCTCTGCCCCTCCCCCACTCATACTCTGTCTCTTTCTCTGTCTCTGTCTCTCACAAAAATATGAATAAATATTTAAAAAATTAAGTTCAAAGTGTTTACAAGTCTGTTATGCATTCAGCCAGAGTCTAGGGGCTCTTCCATTGCTCTTGCATGGGCATATTTTTCATAGGTACCCAGCCTTCCATACCAGCTGGCATGAGTATCATCTTAGCAGGATCCTTCTGTCTGTTTTAAGGTCCCCCTATTAAATTTCTGTTCAGATAGCTATTTTGTTTGTTTTTCTTCCTATTATGGAGATGTATGCCCTCCCTGGTTAGTGACTACTGTGATCTATATATTTTTTGACACCACTACTGGGAATAATATTTCCCATTGTACACTACACACAAAGTCAAGCACCTCAGGCAAGGACACTTAGCTGACTCTTTTCATAGCCTGCCCTGTCAAAGAAAGGAGTCACTGGTCCTCACAAGTTGCCCTGGCAATCTGGAGTGGAACTTCCACAACCTGGAGCTGAAGGGAGAGTACGGTAGCTGTAAGTTTGCATAAGCCTTCCTACCTGTCTAGTATGGAACTTTTGCATCATGGAGCTGAGGTGTGGGGATTGTCATAGCCTCTTTTGTAGATCCCACAGACCCCCACTGTTCTTACTGAAGTGCAGTGGATTTTCTTGAATAAATGCTTATAATTTTTAATATACCTTTCGTTCAAATTTCAGAAATTAAAACCGTTTTTTTAAAACATTTTTTCTAGCTTTGTCTCTTTTTCTATAAAGAGAATCTATGAAGTTCCTAACACAGCCATTCTGAATTTTTGACTTATTTTACTATAAGTCCACTTAAGGTATGTAAAAAGCAAAGTGGTAGAATGGATTTGGTGACCTTTCTGGTTCCTTTAAATTCTTACCTGTGTATGATTCTCTGAAGCATAATACATTTAGAAAGATTCTTTCACTCCTTACCTCTATGGTTTATAACTTCTTTTGCTGACCCTCAGTATTTTTTCCATCAAAGAAATTGACCACATAAATGGATTAAATTTTCTTTGCATTAATGATTTACTAAAGCTGACCAAAAACTTAGTTTTATCTTGAAATCTACCTAAATATGAACATGTCAAATTGTTTCTTCCCCTCCTGTGCCTTTACCTAAACTTCCCTCTACCAAAACATTTTACAATATTTCATTATGGAATGCACTGTTTTTTGTTTTTTTTTTTTTCATTTTTCCTGTGAAATTCAGGAGATGTCCTGTTATGCAAATAACCAAATTCGAAGAGTTAAGAGAAGACTATCAAAAGGTACCCAATGGCACCTTTTTTTTTTATTTATATATGAAATTTATTGTCAAATTGGTTTCCATACAACACCCAGTGCTCATCCCAAAAGGTGCCCTCCTCAATACCCATCACCCACCCTCTCCTCCCTCCCACCCCCCATCAACCCTTAGTTTGTTCTCAGTTCTCAACAGTCTCTTATGCTTTGGCTCTCTCCCACTCTAACCTCTTTTTTTTTTCCTTCCCCTCCCCCATGGGTTCCTGTTAAGTTTCTCAGGATCCACATAAGAGTGAAACCATATGGTATCTGTCTTTCTCTGTATGGCTTATTTCACTTAGCATCACACTCTCCAGTTCCATCCACGTTGCTACAAAAGGCCATATTTCATTTTTTCTCATTGCCACGTAGTATTCCATTGTGTATATAAACCACAATTTCTTTATCCATTCATCAGTTGATGGACATTTAGGCTCTTTCCATAATTTGGCTATTGTTGAGAGTGCTGCTATGAACATTGGGGTACAAGTGCCCCTATGCATCAGTACTCCTGTGTCCCTTGGATAAATTCCTAGCAGTGCTATTGCTGGGTCATAGGGTAGGTCTATTTTTAATTTTCTGAGGAACCTCCACACTGCTTTCCAGAGTGGCTGCACCAATTTGCATTCCCACCAACAGTGCAAGAGGGTTCCCGTTTCTCCACATCCTCTCCAGCATCTATAGTCTCCTGATTTGTTCATTTTGGCCACTCTGACTGGCGTGAGGTGATACCTGAGTGTGGTTTTGATTTGTATTTCCCTGATAAGGAGCGACGCTGAACATCTTTTCATGTGCCTGTTGGCCATCCGGATGTCTTCTTTAGAGAAGTGTCTATTCATGTTTTCTGCCCATTTCTTCACTGGGTTATTTGCTTTTCGGGTGTGGAGTTTGGTGAGCTCTTTATAGATTTTGGATACTAGCCCTTTGTCCGATATGTCATTTGCAAATATCTTTTCCCATTCCGTTGGTTGCCTTTTCGTTTTGTTGGTTGTTTCCTTTGCTGTGCAGAAGCTTTTTATCTTCATAAGGTCCCAGTAATTCACTTTTGCTTTTAATTCCCTTGCCTTTGGGGATGTGTCGAGTAAGAGATTGCTACGGCTGAGGTCAGAGAGGTCTTTTCCTGCTTTCTCCTCTAGGGTTTTGATGGTTTCCTGTCTCACATTCAGGTCCTTGATCCATTTTGAGTTTATTTTTGTGAATGGTGTGAGAAAGTGGTCTAGTTTCAACCTTCTGCATGTTGCTGTCCAGTTCTCCCAGCACCATTTGTTAAAGAGACTGTCTTTTTTCCATTGGATGTTCTTTCCTGCTTTGTCAAAGATGAGTTGGCCATACGTTTGTGGGTCTAGTTCTGGGGTTTCTATTCTATTCCATTGGTCTATGTGTCTGTTTTTGTGCCAATACCATGCTGTCTTGATGATGACAGCTTTGTAGTAGAGGCTAAAGTCTGGGATTGTGATGCCTCCTGCTTTGGTCTTCTTCTTCAAAATTACTTTGGCTATTCGGGGCCTTTTGTGGTTCCATATGAATTTTAGGATTGCTTGTTCTAGCTTCGAGAAGAATGCTGGTGCAATTTTGATTGGGATTGCATTGAATGTGTAGATAGCTTTGGGTAGTATTGACATTTTGACAATATTTATTCTTCCAATCCATGAGCAGGGAATGTCTTTCCATTTCTTTAAATCTTCTTCAATTACCTTCATAAGCTTTCTATAGTTTTCAGCATACAGATCCTTTACATCTTTGGTTAGATTTATTCCTAGGTATTTTATGCTTCTTGGTGCAATTGTGAATGGGATCAGTTTCTTTATTTGTCTTTCTGTTGCTTCATTGTTAGTGTATAAGAATGCAACTGATTTCTGTACATTGATTTTGTATCCTGCAACTTTGCTGAATTCATGTATCAGTTCTAGCAGACTTTTGGTGGAGTCTATCGGATTTTCCATGTATAATATCATGTCATCTGCAAAAAGCGAAAGCTTGACTTCATCTTTGCCAATTTGGATGCCTTTGATTTCCTTTTGTTGTCTGATTGCTGATGCTAGAACTT
>NW_024412377.1:55831616-55906958 GCF_014898765.1 Herpailurus yagouaroundi
GAACCATATGGTATCTGTCTTTCTCTGTATGGCTTATTTCACTTAGCATCACACTCTCCAGTTCCATCCACGTTGCTACAAAAGGCCATATTTCATTTTTTCTCATTGCCCAATGGCACCTTTAAGATATACACATAAAACAGGTTCAGTTAAAATGGTAGCCATCAAGAAGAAAGGGGAATGGCAGAACTTAGCCAGTTTGCAGTAGTTTCCTTTTATTTTAGTTTTTGTCTTTTTAAAAATCATTTCCACTCTGTTCTCTCAATCCTGAACCTCTTCTAAAATCTCAGTATTCTTCTGTTACATTTGTTGAATATCTGAAATATGTATTTCAGGTTCTTGTTACTTTTCAGCCATTACATATTGATTAGTATGGCATAATGCACAAGAAGTTCTGTAATAGCACTAATTAACAATTTAAAAAAATTAAAGTGGCTAGAAAACACTGGTGATTTTAAAAAGAATTTTAAAAAACAATATAAAACAGTATATCATAAAGAAAATCAATAAGCAAATACTTTCTGAAGTTCAATTTATGCGCAGTTAAAACAGAAATTAGTTGAAAATAGCTTGGAGAACGTATGCTGTTTATTATAGAACTCAGTGCTTGGAGTATTCTGATAATATGGTTAACCTTAGGGGGAAAAACAACAACAACAACAACAACAACAAAACCCAGCAGCTCATTATTTGGCAGACAGCCAAAGGAATATTGGCATATATAAGTAGTCCCTGAAAAGTATACAAGATGTAGGAATTAATTATCCTAAACTAGTTAATTGTTTCTTTCTACTCAGGGCATGAACCTATTTTTGATAACTGTTATTAATTAATTTCAGGGGAAAAATCCATATTTAAGATCTCAAGAAATCTTTCCTGAATACCCTGTGGGGGGGAAAAAAGAAAGAAAGAAAAAAAAAGAAAAAGGAAACACTTCTATTATTATAAAACATTCTGAAAGGAACGGTAGTGCTAACCTGGCTTCTTACCTAAGAATCAGAATTTAAAGTAGTGACAGTGTACAGTTAAACCTAACATACAATTATTTAGAAATAAGGCTCATCAGGATTCCCCAGAGCCTGTTCCTCAGGGTCCTGGAAGACTTTTTGTTTAATGTTGCTAAAAAATAACCTTTATAATATTGAAACAGGGGTTTTCTTTTTATTGGCCTGTTTCTGAGTCCTCCTCTTGCTCTACAATAACTCAAGCCCAGATGCATATTTCTTTATAGTACTGTCTATTCGACACTGTTATCACACTTGTACTCTTCAGCATCTCAAATCTCAACTTAGGCTTTTATTCAAGTGCAGTTGAAGATAGTTGCTAGCCTTTAGGGGGTCTCCACAAGCACCCAGTTTTAATTCCTTATTGTCTGTCTGCTGGTCTGAAGTTCTGTTCTGTCTTTAATGGTGCCATATTTGGTTACCACACCATATTCTCTATGACCTGTAGTTTCAGTGTTATGTTAGGATCTTCTCTGCATTGTCAAGCTGAGGAATTTTCTTTTTGTTTTCCTTTACATCTTCATGCAATTTGGTTGAGCTAATAAACTCTAATCTTTTTTTAACTGCATGTAAAATATTCACTGGAAGACTTATAGATCCCTGTGCTTTTTTTAATTGAGACTTTGTGCAGTGGAGTATTTTTATTTCCTGTCAGTCCATGCCTTGATATGTGGGCAATACTTTCCAGAACTCAAATGTATATCTTCTTTACAATTTATTATGAAAAGAAGGCCCAAAATTAATTAGACAGTGTAGTTTGGGGGGCCAATAGCCATAAGTATTTCTATTGCTGGTAAAGAATCTGTGATTTATTGTATTTTGGATTTCTTCTTGAAATACGTTACTAATAAGACAGATAACTAACTGGCTTGATCTAAATATCACCTTCACTCCTTTTGCTTATTAAAACAGCATGTTAACATTATATCTGTTATCTAGCATGGAATTTAATTTAGAGTAATATTTCCACATATTTATGTAAATGAATATATCCTTAAGCAACATTAATACCTTCAAAGAATTTTTTTTTTTACAAAGAGAAAGCTATGAATGACAAATAATATACAAGATTCCGTCCTCCCTCCCCCCCCCCCCGGAAATTTATATCACCCATCACCTATCCTCCTCCTCTCTGGCAACCACCAGTTTGTTCTCTGTGTTTATGAGTCCATGTCTGTTTGTTTATTTATTTACTTATTTTTAATGTGTTTTGTTCTTTAGATTCCACATATAAGTGATATCATATGGTATTGTCATTCTCTGTCTGACCTATTTCACTTAGTGTAATACCTTCTAAGTCCATCAATGCTGTCATGAATGACAAGACTTCATTATTTTTTATGAATGAGTAATATTCTGTATGTGTATGTGTGTGTGTGTGTATACCACATCTCACATCCTTTTTATTCCATTCATCTATCTATGGGCATTCTATACCTTGGGTATTATAAATAATACTGTAATAAACACAGGGTGCAGGTATGTTTTAGAATTTGTGTTTTCATTTTTCTTTAGGTAAACACCCAGCAGTGGAATTACTGGAGGGTATGGTATTTTAATTTTTAATGTGTTTTGAGGACCCTGAATACCATTTTCCATACTGGCTACATCTATTTACATTCCTACCAACACTGTACAAAAGTTTATTTATTTATTTATTTTTCTCCACATCCGTGTCAATACTTGTTTCTTTTCTTTATGATACTGGCCATTCTGACTACTGTGAGGTATATTTTTTTGTGGTTTTTATTTGCACTTCCTTAGGGTTAGTAATGTTCAGCATATTTTCACGTGTCTGTTGGCCATATATGTGTCTTCTTTGGAAAAATATTCAGATCCCCTACCCATTTTTAATTGGATTATTAGATTTGGTATTAAATTGTATGAATTCTTTATATACTTTGGATATTAATCCTTTATTGGGCATGTGATTTGCAAACATCTTCCCCCATTCAGAAGGTTGCCTTTTAATTTTGCTGCTGGTTTTCTTTGTTGTGTAAATATAATAAACTTGAAAGTAGATTTGGGAATATTGGTGGCCTCAGAACACTGGAACTTAAGTGAAGCTGATAGAACATTTCTGACCATTGAAGCAGGAGTTTGATTTAAAGCTAGGGAATAACCGGGGCGCCTGGGTGGCGCAGTTGGTTAAGCGTCCGACTTCAGCCAGGTCACGATCTCGCGGTCCGTGAGTTCGAGCCCCGCGTCAGGCTCTGGGCTGATGGCTTGGAGCCTGGAGCCTGTTTCCGATTCTGTGTCTCCCTCTCTCTCTGCCCCTCCCCCATTCATGCTCTGTCTCACTCTGTCCCAAAAATAATAAATAATAATAATAATAATAATAAAGCTAGGGAATAACCACAAAACATATTGTCCTACTGGTGTATCAAGAGGATATTCAAAACTACTTTGCATGATATTAAGTATGCTATTTTTCCATTGAGATTATGTTCTCCTTATCACTCAAATTTTCGATTTGAAATATTAACCAATTCTTTTTATTCATTGTATATACTTAGTAGGACATCAAATTCTGGATTTGGGACTGATTTTTTTATTCTTATTGCTACGAAACTGAACAAAACAGGAATTCTTCAGAAGCCTCTTTAAATACTCTTCCTGACTCAAGCTTCATTTCTACATTTCATGCAGATATTCTTTAAATGCATTTTTCCTTCTAAAAACACCCACTAATGTAATCTTTCCAAAACCATGAATTATTATTTGGTTACAAACTTAAGTCTGAAATTCTCTACCTAGCTCCAATGGGTGAAATAATCGGATCCCACATTACCTTTTCAGCCATGTCTGCCTAACAGACATTTGTACCTTCGTGAGATTATTTTTCTTTCTCTGTCATAAAAAGCACTTTTCACTTCTATGAATATAATGTTCATTTTTATCCCTGTATAAATAAAAGTTTACCAATTCAAATGTTAAACATTCAAGTTAAAATACAAAGTTATGTTTTCCATGAAAGATTTATTGACTGGCCAATTATTAATAATTCTCAAATCTATAGTATTTTTGGTACTATCATACAGTTTAGTCCTTGACTATGTATGCTATTTTTCATTAATTCTTTATATTGTGTTATATTAATTTTACCACTCAGTTTGGAGAGCCAGTGAAAGGGAATTTTTAATTATTAGTAGCTAGTTAGTTGTCTTAAAGTTTATGGTGTCATTAGTATAGATTTGATTTATTGAATAGTTATCAATTCTTTTATTTAGAGTGTGAATTTTTTAAAGTTCTTCCAGTCACTTGACTGTCATGAGAGATCTCAACAATTCAATATTTTGAAGTTTTATGTTACATTTGAATGTTCATTTCTTATTAAAATAATGTATCTAATTATTAAATCTAACAAATAAAACAGAGGGTTGTTACCTTTATTCTGTTGTTTCCAAGAATCTTTTGTAGGCAAGTAGGAAAGCTTGAATGAAGAATTATTAAACAGTGATGCTCCCATTCACACAATACCATTTGATGGAGGAGTTTGAAAGGAAAAGTAGGTCTTCATATGCAGGGTCATATTGTGAAAATGTGTTAATGGTATCACATTCTCTCTGCCATGTGAACATGCTTGACTGACATTTATCTGCTCTTCTCCAATGATGCATGGCTTGTTCATTGTGTTGGGCAGGGTTAGCTGCCAGACATTGTGACTGGGGAATCAATCTGAGGCTCTTTATCTCTTATTTGCATTTCCCCTTTCAATATCTTTTATTTATTTTTGTAGAATTAACACAATTATTCATAATATGTTTGGAGCTATGCTAAATGTAATTTTAAACCACATATTTCCAGATTTTCTATTCTAATGCCATCATTCCTCCCAAGAAACAAATAGGAAAGTGGAAATGAATCCAACTTTTTAATTTATCATTTTTATTATATCTTTAAAAAGAAAAAAAAATTGGCAGTGTGAGCTTAATTAAAGTAAATGGAAAGTTTAAAATGTGGGAGAATCATGTTGCTTCTTAACTATGCTGTTGACTTAACATATAATGATTCTCTCCAATTCATCCTCTATAATACCACTGGCATTGGTTGCATCTATTTTAATACAGGTTCATTAAGGAAAAAAAATCTTCTTTGCTGTTTATTTCATAATTAAACCCACAATATTTGGGTGCAAATCACCTATTTGTTACTCTTAATGATTTTATTGGTCTCTGGTTTGAGCCATGTGAGATGTAAATTGATAAAACCACACTTTTTCATTGAATTTGAGGTCATTCTTAGGATACTTCAGTCTTGCATCAAAAGGTAATTTAGAAAAAAATTATTTCATAATCAGGCATTTGATTTATATTCTTTTCCTGATAGAAACTTTGTATGTTTAATGTTTGAAATGTAAGAATAAAAAACAGAATGGGTATTGCATGGGAAAACTGACTTGACCTTAAGAAGCTGTGGAAAAGGAACATAGAATGCAACAGAAAAAAAAAACCTCAGTATTGTTAAGATCAAAATTGCAAAATGGATAAAGGCGAGTCAAGAAGTCAGGTAGAATTTAATAAGGTGGAACAAATATTCCAAGTAAGGAATATTCTTCTAAGTACTGTAGTTTCAGCATTCACTAGCATTCCTATACCTTGAACTAAAGATATTTTAATGAACAAAAACTACACCCAAATGATATGCTCAGAAATTACGATTAGAGTGAAATCCATTCTTTAGCTGTACCTAAAGGAAAGAATCATCATGAAGTTTGAATGCAGTTTGAGGTGGGGGTGCGGGGAGAAGTGTCTTCATGTGGGGGAAAGGCTTGGATGAGGAATTAAGGGGAGGTCTGAGTCTACGTGCTCTAGAGTATATTGGGAAGTACTTGCCTGTCCTTTCTCCCCATACATCAATATTGGGAAAGCAAAAATAAACTCATGACAGGGATTGTAGTAGCCACATCTACATTACTAACAAAGCCTTAGAAATAGTACCAACTATTACAAAAGCAGGTATTTAGTCAACAAATATTATTGTCTGTCTTCCTATATCAGGCACTGTGATAACTGGTGAATGGTGAGACTGGTAAGTAACAAACCAATGATTATAGTAGACAGTTTGATTTTGTATCAAGATCACTGAGAGGAGCAGAGTAGAATATTTAGTCAAGAGTCTAAGAGGAAGAGATTCCTTCATGAGTTGATTCCTAGCATTAAGTAAGCATACGCCTCATCATTCCATCATTTTTACTAAAGGAATTCTGACTCCAAATTCAAATTCTGTCTTAAGTCTGCCTTTGATTTTGGTTAGATTACTACCTTTATGCTAATAGACACATTATTGTATTTCCATATCAGTTATATTCTACCTGAAGGAAATTTTAGTGAAAATATAGTAGTGGGTGTCTTGGTCTGGTTTTCAGAGGTTATATTGAATTCTTTAAATGTTTATGAAGATTCATAAAGACATTATGAATAGCAGGTAAGGTATATAACATTATTTTTCTACTCTCTACTGTTTAGTGGAAATTTATTTGAAGAACCAAATACTGTAGATTTAAGATCATTCTGGGTTATAACTTGGTATTCTCAAAATAGCAGTTCTTTTTAAATAATCTAAATTAAAATTTTCCATAATCAAAACAAATATCCCACTGAACCAATGTTATAATCAGGGTCATTTTATAATTATTTTTGGGAAACGCTAATTTTGAGTAGAATTTTTTTTTGTAATATTTAAAATGCAGTCAATTTTTAGAATACAAAAGGCCCATCCACATGAGGATGAAGTACTTTAGCATAGGTTCTAAAACTGTCCACCCCCTCCCCCAATATAATAATGGTTTAAAATAAACTAAACTCTTCATCTAAGGCAAAACATTTTGCACAAAAAACATTATTGCTTCAAGAGATAGGAAGCCTTAAACCTATTTCCCAAAATGTGCTTCCAAAGTACAGCAGGAGGCCTGCTGTTTTGGAATATGACAGGAAGATATAACTGATGGTTCTGATTAAATATTATTTTGAATTCTCTCTTTTTTAATGGAGATGAAGAAAGCACATTTTGTATGGAGTTTTGTTTTGACTCAGCCTGCCATGAAGCTGTTTAAATCAAGTCTTATACCCACATTATTTCAATTGCCAAAAACATCAAAACGGCAACAAAGGAAAAGCTAACCTTGAATTTTCAGCTTGTATTTCAGCCCTTGTAAACAAGTTACCATGGAGATGATACCCAAGTGAGCTACAGGCTTGACTCAAAACAGCCACTGTGTGTGGACCCTCAGCACAATATAATGTGGCATCGGTGCTATTCATGATAAAACCTGCATACATCCTGTGGTATTTAAAACTTTGTCTGCAGAATGCCAAATGAAAGATTAAAATTTGTCCAAACTGTCATGGGTTTGCTTAAAAGGCAACAAAATCAGGAAGGAGAGACCAAGAATTATATGTTTGAATATCATAAATTTGGTAATAAATTTTAAAAAGTTTAAAGACAGTAATTTGAAGTTGTGTTCTTTGAGCGTTTATGGACGTTGTGGTCTAGAAGAAATGTTGACTGTCGCCTTATATTATCTTCTTGGAACAAATCATTTCTAAAGAGACTAAATTATATCTGACAAACAAAACAAAATAAGCCCTGTCATATGGAGCACAATTTCTGTCTTCCTCTCTGCATAGGCTGCAGTTGTAGGGAAACCCCTAACAAAGTAAAGAACAAACACAGATTTTAACAGCTTGGGTTTCTTTTTCAAACAATTTTCAAAACCATAGAAAATAGAAAACCAGTAAAATCATATACATATCCTTTTCTTCTTTAGATTTGTTTTCTAGTCTAGTTCCCATGTGAAAATATACATATATTTTGGATTACTAGTTTATAAAATTTTTGACAATTGTATAATAGTTGGACTCATATGTTTACAGATGCATAGAACAAAATATGGAATACTATAAACCAAACTGATAAAATTAGTGTTTATTTCTGTGTGGGGTGGAGGAAGAAGAGAGACTGGTAGAGCTGAAGAAGAAAGGACTGGGTGGTGGCATAATTAACTTATGAAAGAGGGTATTTGGTCTTATTAATACTCTTTTTTAAAAAAACAATTAGGATTTACTCAGGTATTACTTAAGCAAACAAGTTTTAAATTAAAATGAATCTATTGAAACTATTTGAAAGAACTCTAATTTTTCCCATGAAATTATTGCATCATTAATATGTGTGTGTGTGTGTGTGTGTGTGTGTGTGTGTGTGTGTGTGTATGATTTGCCTTTAGAATGCTGTTGTTTTATTCTATAATAGTAAAAAAAAAGAGCAATTCTAGTGCCTGACCAAAGTATCAATCAGCATCATCCAGCAATTTATTAGAAATGTAAAATATGTGTCCCCAACTTTAGACTGGCTGATTCAAAATCTATTGTTTAAAAATATCCCAGATGATTTGTAGACATATAAAAATTAAAAGGCACCATTCTCAGGGGTTCTCTGGCCTAAGATTGGCCTGTCATGTAATAAAAATAATCACCTTCTATCTCATGTCATGTTATTTACTCCTGAAAATGAAGTTAAATATTTTGTTGGTCATCTTGGCACATCCAGATCAGGGGCATTTTGAAATGCCATTTGTCTGTCTGTTTGCAATCTTTCCACGTCAAAAGATAGATACTCTGTCATCTATACTTGTTTATTCTGTGATGCAGTTGATTAAACTAACTTGAATTTGGTGTTAAAGGCACCCAGAACTCTGAGTGTATCTCTGTTAGCCAGTGATCAGTTAATGCTTATTGAGTTGAAGTGCCCTTCAGAGTAATTCATGTAGGATATGGTTTACATCAGTGCAAGGCCATTGATGGGTTTGTCTAACTTGAGATTTAAATGGGCATTTGGGCATGGTAAAGTGCTTTCAAATCACACATCAATTAGAAACTTGGTTCACTTAACCATTCTTAAAGGAATCATTAATAGTATAGATCATGGTTTCTCATTGTTACACTATTGATATTTTGGGTCAGATATTTATTTGTTGTGGAAATTGTCCTATGCGTGTGTAACATCCCTGGCCTCTACCCACTAGATGCCCTTGCAGTTGTGAAACCAGAAAGTCCTCTGGGAGAGAACAGTACCCCCAGTTGAAAACCAACTACTATAGATAAATATTAATTCATCTTTTGTCATTATATAGATATCACCAGGTCTTATAGCTACAACTTGAAATTGATATTTTCAGTTCAAACATTAGGAACCACCCCCCACAAAAGGCATGTCAAGTAATATGTATACATAACAGAAGCAGTGCCTTCTAAGTTCCACTCACTAGTGGATTTCATAGGATTCATGTTGCCTCCAAAATTCTTCTGTCATTCCACATTCGTTTTTCATCTGTTTCTTTCCTTTCCTGTGTACTCTTCCCTCCATTTTAATTTCTCATCTACTTTTATCCCATTGTTACATTTCCTGCTCTCCTTTCCTTTCTCTTCTTGTACATACCCATTTATCTTTTTTAATGCAGTCATGTTTAATGGATTTTTTTCACCAATATTATTGTAGGTCTTATGTTTTTACTGTTTAAATTGGCATTTGTAGAATGTCTAACTGATTAACAGTAGAAAGAATGTCAACCCACTAACATGGAGATGACAGGAGAAGCTGGTGCAAAGGAAACTCCCCTAGAATACAATGAAATCAGCATATCTGAAAAGGATTAAAAATAATAAGTTTCAGGACAATTTCAAATACTGTTTCACACTTTTGAATTAAAGATAATGGAGTGAGAAATGGAATATCTGCTGAAGAAGGTACCAAATTCTTCTGTTAGAACTTGCCACATTTTCTTTTGCAAAATAAAGTGTATCAAGCAAGCATTTTTATAGGTTATCAGTAGCATTAATGTGAAAAGCATAAGCTTTATTGCTAACCATTTGAGATGCAAGGAAGCTCTTCTTTTCTCTTTCTCACAGAAATTGGATGACCATGTGGGCTGACAGCTCTCTTGTGTTATAAAATAATGCACACAATATTTTTTCACCCCAAAGAAAATTGGTTAAAATTACATTTTCCCAAGTCATATGGAAATGCACTAATTTGTAACTTTCTAAAGCCAACACATTTATGCTTCAGAGGTACATAATTCAGTAATAAACAACAGACTGAATTTTGATCAGGTTTTAAAAATGGGTACAATAGACTTCTCAGACTTTAAATGAACTTAGAAAGCTCTCTTGGTATTCTTTCCCTCATGAAATGTAAGGATAGAATTCCTTTGTTTGTTTGTTTGTTTGCTTAGCAATATGCAGTGAGACAAAAAAAGTGAAAAAGTCTCGCATATTTGTATAACCTGTAAAGACTCCAATAATTAAAACAGCCTTCAATAGCAAGCATTTCACTTTAAAGGCAATAATTCTTCAAGAACCTGGAGGAAAACTGCATTATTGTGCTTTTCTTTTTTGGAATTGATGCTTATATTATGTAAGGTAGGTGAAGTAAAGCATGATAACATGCAGTTTTGATAGGAAAAAGGTTAATGGAAATTTATTTTATTTTTCTACTTTTGTTAAGAAGAAAATATCATTTGGGTTCTCAGCATTAAAAAACAAGAAGACCACCACATAATGCATTAGTTAGTCCTCCAACTAACAGCAAAATGTACACAGATTTTTATAGTTAAGTTCACCTTGATAGATAATTTTGTGTCTTCTTTCTAAATGATTTCATAGGATATAAACAGGTTGACAAAGTAGGTATCAACAATGCCATAAGATATCATTAACATGATTCAACAATCAACACAAATAAAACAACTATTTGAGAATATTCTTATGACTTCTGGGCATGTGTTTTCCTTCTCCTTAAAATGTTTATATTTCAATACACTTGTATTGAATGAAGTACTGCAGAATGAAGAACTATTTGGCATAATTCATAATTTTTTTCTTTGCCGGTTAATTGTTTCAAAGTTATAGTGACTATTCTAGCTACTGGGGAAAAAACAGTTGTTAAAAAGAGTAAATTCATACTCTGTGCAACCATATATTTTATTTTTAGACTTCATAAGTCTTGGAGTTTTATTTCCTTAAGTAGGATGAAAAAATACCAAATTGAGCAAAATCTATGAAATCATTTTTATGTTCATTATTGTTCAAAGGACTTTAGCAGGATTTGTACTGTTTTATTTAGTTATTAATGAGTGAGGAGCAGTTGTGGGTTCCCATGTGAATCGTCTTCCATGTTTTTTTTTTCCTGATTCTCATTTTAAATGTGTAAACCTGTTTAATGTCAGGATTGCAATAATGGTTAACTGATTTTGATTCAATACTTGTGCAGAAAATCTTATTTGCATATCTTTTTAAAAGCCAATTTAAAGTTATGAGATGCTGACTGAGTTTTATCTGACCCTACATGGAAAGAAAAAAAAAAAATTGTACATAGAGCATGTTAGCCTTCAGATGATCTATTTCCCATTTGTGTAACCAGTACACCTAAAGCAGCATATTTATTGGGAATAACCATACTTGGCAGTGATTAGAAAGGAAAAGTTGAAAACTCCTTATCATTTGACTTCAATCATCAGTTATAAACATTATAAAAATAATGTACATGGTTTTTCTGTACATAGTATGGATGCAGAACTACATATTTGAAGCACTCAATGTATATTGCACTTATTGTCAGCAATTTAGAAAGCTTTGTAAATGAGATAATTGATTTTAATAATAAATCTGTTAATCAGGTGAGTGAGAGAAACCACTTCAAACCTGACATAAATTTGGGGAGAAAAGTTTTTGGTTCATCCAAAAAACTCAAAGATAGTTCTGGCTTTAGTTTTAGGTGTATATACATCTACAAATATCATCATAAATCTACCCATCTCCACCATTCAGTAGCTTATTTTGTTTTGTTTTGTTTTGTTTTTCTTACCATTTTGGTTACATTCTAAGATTTTCTCCAAATTCATCAGTAATCAACTCAAAACTTAAATCCGGTACGTTTAAAAACTCTACTTTCCTGGAAGTTTTGATATTGTGCTGATTGGTTCTGAAAAATCCCACCTGCTAAGCCATGAACTCTAAGTTAATTCTCAAAGTGTGAGGCAGTGGGGAGTATAACTTTTTTTTTTTTTTATCTCTAACGACATTTTTGGCTGCTACTACTAAGAGGAAGGTTGCCACTGGTCTAGTTGGTAGAGGCCAAGGATGTTGATAAATGTCTCACAATTTACAGAACAGGCCACACCTCAAAACACAGAACTGTCCAGTCCAAAATGTCAGTAATGCCAAGGTTGAAAAACTTTGCACTTGGAGTTGTATTAGTTCCTGCTGACCCACAATGGGTTATAGAGAGATAGGAGTAAGGGGGACTTACTCAAGAAAACTGTGCTGTAATGAAAAGAAAAGGCAGTAAATGTTGATTCAGCATCAACTCATAGAAACACGAGGGAGTATTTTTTGCCTCTAGGCCGTGAACAGGAAAGTAATAATAATTTAAAAAAGTAAAAATCACAATTTTTAACAATGAATGTTTACGTAAAATGTTTTGGCAAAGTTCACTTCTGGTCTTTTGACTCATAATTTGTCTTTGTTCTCAGTTGAGTTTCTTGGTGTTAGATAAATAATCTGCATTTTTCTAAGTTGATTGGAGTCAGAAATTCTGCACTATTAACACATTATCTGGTACTTTCATATTTTGAGCAAACATAGGTTTTTAAAATTATTTTATGTGTAACTTTTATTGTTAGGCCAAACATTTTAGCTGAAAAGAATTTTATAACTGGTAGGAGAAAGGTTTGCTCAAGTGGCAAATTCTTTTTGTCTTCTTCCTCTTTTTTTTTTTGTAACTTGACGGTGGCATTTATTTTGCTCATATTAATTAAATTGAAAATGTTCATATGTTCATGAAATAGACTTTCAGAGTTAGTAAGAGGTGAGAAATCTTACAGCACTTTGACTTCATTTATAGAAAGGAGTTTAGGTAGCTTATTTTATTATTGTTCTTTGATTTTAAATATTCAGATCCAGGTATTTCAGAAGTAATTTCTTACCTTTCTTAGAGTCAATAGTAATTAAAGTATTTTTTAATTTTTATTTATTTTTATTTTAAATATATTTTTTTTATTTTTTGAGAGAGAGAGAGAGAGAGAGAGAGAAAGAGACAAAGTGCGAGTGGGTAAGGGGCAGAGGGAGAGGGAGACACAGAATCTGAAGGACGTAGGCTCCAGGCTCTGAGCTTTCAGCACAGAAATGCAGGGCTTTTCTCAACCCAATGCAGGGCTTGAACTCACAGACTGTGAGATCATGACCTGAGTCAAAGTCAGATGCTCAACTAACTGAGCCACCCAGATGCCCCTAAAATATTTTTTTAAGGAAAGAGAATAGCACTAATGCTAAAGGTTGTTTGAATTATTTCCTCTGTATGTGTGTTTAAGAGAGAGAGGGAGAAAGAGACAGAGAGAGACAGACACAGTGACAGAGACAGAGAAAGAATGTATATTCAAGAAAATCATTAAGTAGTTCTATGTAGCATGAAAGGTTTGATCCCAAGAATCAGGAACAAAACAGCAGAGAGAACATGCCTACCAAAAGTAAGTGATAAATTACTATATGTTTTATAGTCAGATGTGTGTGTACACATATGTGTGCTCACATCTGACCATCAATCAGACCCTCAAGCTCGCCTCCAGGAAAGTTGAAAGAGTGCATGTCACAGGAGAGGATAACGCATTTAAAATTACTGCAGCCATAAAATAAACTGACATAACCCAAAGCAACAAATAATGGAGGGGAAAAATCCTTCTGGGGCTCTGTCTCTTTCAGCAAAGATTTTGACTTTCTGTTTTTATTTCTTGTCAGCGATCCTGGGTGTGTTTAAAATGACATAAAATGCATTCATTATGCCCCCAGATTCCAACTGCTTCAGCCTGTCTTGTACATTCCTCAAGAAAATGCAGACTTCTGGAATAGAGAGCAGATGTAGAAGCAAAATGACAGCCCTTGTGGGATGTTTGGTGGCTTAAAAAAAATCTCCAAGCAATTTTCTCTATTGCATCACGCCTGAAAAGCAGCTTAATTCCTCTGTTATGATTAAAGTTGATTGATTGAATTGATCTGTGATGTATCCTGTTTCCCTAGTTTACAGAGATGCTCAGGAAGAGTGAGGAAGCTGTCTGAATAGGATCCAAGTGCTTAATATATGCTGAGGTCCCACTTAACATTTATTATCTGTTATCGAAGGTAGGAGAAAAGCATGTAAATTATATGGATGTCTCTGATTCAAGGAAAGGAAAAGATAAATACTTATGCACTCAGTGATTTTCATCAACCATTTTCTAAAACATATCCCATCTTTTTTTAGACTTATCAGTAACTTTGCAAAAAGCTTTTCCACTGCTGTAAAGGTAACCTGTTTTTACCTCACTGTTGCTTACATTAGTAAAGAAATTCGAAAAACTTGAAATCTGGCTCTTAAGTTTGTTCAATAAATGCAACTTATAGTAAAATGCAGGACTCTTGGAAAACTAGGATATTTTAAAATTATCATCTTCATGAGTTCCCCCGCCAAAGGGATATAAAAAATGAAGAAAAGAATCATTAGCAGATATTCCATCTGATTTTGGATGGGTGGGTGGGTGGATATGAAAACGAGGTGAGGCGATAATTTCCAGCACTACTGAATATCTGTGCTTGTGAGGTACAGAATTTACCTAGAATCTGCCAACTAAATACACCAAGATTTTGATAGCCCCTTGATATTTAGTATGCAGAGAAAATGTGTAAGATTAAAGCCTTAACTATGAATTGGCAAATCACAGGTCACTCTACTTTAAGGAGATACCTTCCCCTTCACCAGTTTAGAGATCCACTGCCAATTTTTTGATGAATTCGTTTGCAGTTATGATATTTTTATTTATAGAGACATATAAAATAAAACAAATATGTATAATTAGCAGTAAACTTGTAAGGGCTGGAAAGTTTTCAAATTGTCTTTACTGCTAGGAAGCTCTTTGAGGAAATGGCTTTGTAGAGTCATATATCTAAATATTTGCTTTTTCTTGTTCTCACAGGATGAATACTTTTGTCAAAGAAACACCCAAACTCCCGGTTTTAGTCTCAGTCACAGGCTTTACCCCCATAAGTCAGTTACAATAATAAGAATAATGTAGTAATGTAATGATAACATTGGTTAAATAATTATAACAACTACAGAAGGAATATCAATACCGTAGCTGACAGTTGTGAGTTTTTATGTTTTGGTCACTGTCTTAAGTCCATTCTACTTGTTTTCTTACTTAATCTCCCAACAAATTATAAGGCTGAAGCCATCAACATCTCATTTTATAGATGAGGAATGTAAGACACACAGAGGTTAACTGATGTTTTGATTCTTATAGAGCTTACTTTTCTCTTCTGTGGCCCGATCTGTCAGGTTTGAATTGGAGCACTGCTTGGCTTCCAGAGCATGTGGGGTATTATGTGGCCACCACCCAAAAATAATTCCAAAGATTTCAATGTGTTTTATTTTATGTTGCCTCAGGGACACAATTACAGAGAGGAATGAGTAACAAGTATATGAACCTTTTTTTGTTCAAGTTAAGCCCTTTCTAACAACTCCCCTTCCCATTTTGTCCTTTCTAACTCAAATTCAAATGTTTCCGGTTTGGAATTGAATTAATCTTTGAACATAAGTGGCCACAAGTTTTCTGAAACCTGACACTGTTAGTGGAAATAAAAGCAATAAAAAGGCATGTGGGGTCGCCAGATATAATACAGGACATCTCATTAAATTTGAATTTCAGAGAAACAATGGAAAACTTTTAATATGAATATGACCCATGCAATACTTTGGACATACTTATACTATACAACATTTAAAAAATTATTTGAATTAAAATTTAACATTTATTCTATATATTTAATTGCTGTTCGGTTGATTAAAAAAATGTTAACACCAGCAACACAGTTTTTAATAGCATTGCATGTTCTCACATCAGGGACCTATGTTTTCATTGTCACAGATATACCCTGATATTAAACATGCATTTCTTTACATTAAACTTCTAGCATTGTGCTATTTAAATATGATGACAATACCATAACCCATCTAATGCATGAAACTTCTTCACCATCCTTGATAATCCTTTCTTCCTGCCTGTCTGCCTTATTCTTTATTTCTAAATTCTCTCCCAAATTTAACGACCTAAAATTTTACATTCTGCTTAAGATGTTCATAAGGGTTAAGCATTCCCAATTTTCATCCCCCCAAAAATGTTTAGTGTTTTTTTATGGCACCTCCCTTAAAATTCTGAGGAAATTTATACTTTTCCAAGTATAACATAGTATTAAAAGTCTTAGTAATTTCTTTCTTATTTTTTAAAGTGAGATTAAGTCAGACTTGGCTTAATTCAACAGCTGAACTGTATCGTCAAATTTTTTTTTTTTTAATTTTGTTGTCCTGTACACAAAATTTCACCTTTAAAGTAGGAATATGTGTCTCAGAGGTGTCTCAGCAGACACCCTTTATCTGTTAAAGGTCAGAAGTGCTTATTGTCCTTGCTTAAATCAAATATTTAAAGGGAATGGATTAAGTTACCCTTAGAATACAAAAGGAAAACTGCCTCTGTCTTAACAGTAAACTAAATAAGATTCCTGTCTGTCTGTCTATCTATCTATCTATCTATCTATCTATCTATCTATCATCTATGTATCTATCTATTTATTCATCCACCTATTTATTTTGAAATGTAGAAGTGGCAGCAGCTCTTTGACTTTTGCTTTTGACAGAGTTGACTATCACATGCTTAGTGAGTGCCCTGTTATTAAGCAATGTGAAGTATTCTCTGTCTCCAGAAGGTGAATTCATTGCCTAGCCGGCTTAAGGGCTTTGGACTAAATTCCAGCAGTGTTCTTTTGCAGAAACTTAAACCCTTACTTGGCCACTATTCTAAGTCAAGATTTTTTTTTCTCCTTCCTAAATCAGTGACAGATTTATTAACATTAAGTAAAAGCTATTGTGAGTTCTTAAAATATGCAGTGCTAAAGACATTAGATACTGTTACACTGTCACAAGCGTTTTGCAAACGGTCATTTAAAATTATTTTTGATGAAAGAATTAGAACTATCTTATTATTGATTATTGTACTGGGCTATTCTTTCCTGATCTCAGTGTTCCAAGGGTATGTAGAAGTGAAATTGTATCTGTCCTCTATTTTCATTATTTTAATGTGATTCTTTAATATACACTTTTTTTAATGTTTATTTATTGTTGACTAAGAGAGAGACAGAATGTGAAAGGGGGAGGGACAGAGAACCTGGGAGACAGAAGCTGAAGCAGGCCCCAAGCTCTGAGCTGTCAGTACAGAGCCGGAGGGGGGGGTTTCCTACTCACAAAACTGCAAGATCATGACCTGAGTAGGAGTTGGATGCTTAAGTGACTGATTCACGCAGGAGCCCCTAATATGAACTCTCTTTAGTAAAATGTGGAGAGTTCTTTGCCTGAATCCCTGTTTTACTGTCATTACTTTCATATCTTACTGGGATGGGAAGGTTTTTAATGTGACTTGCAATGCCATAAATTTGAAACTCCTATGTAATCCATATTGTAATTTAATTTAATGAGTTTGTTTAATTCTATAGCATCCTTTCCTTTTATGTTACAATATTTAAGATTCAGCATATTTATTTAAAAAATATTTAGTGTTTATTTATATTTGAGAGAGACAGAGACAGAGCACAAGTTGGGGGAGGAGCAGAGAAAGAGGGAGACACAGAATCCAAACAAGGCTCCAGGCTCTGAGCTGTTGGCATTGAGACCAACACAGGGCTGTTCCTGAACTCACGAACAGCGAGATCATGACCTGAGAGTAGTCGACCATTTAATCAACTGAGCCACCCAGGCGCTCCTAAGATTCAGCATATTTAAACACATAAATTTGGCTATTTATTTTTGGTCAACTTTATTAATATATGATTCACAGACCATACAATTCACCTATTAAAAGCGTAAAAATAAATTATCTTTAATACATTCACAGAGCGGTGCAACCATAACTGCAATACATTTTAGGACATTTTTATCACCCACAAAGAGAACTCTATGGCACCCATTAATGGTACATTTCATTTGTTCCCAACAGCATAAGTCCTAGGCAACCACTATTCTACTTTCTGTCTGTATAGATTATCTTATTCTAGACACTTTATATAATGAAATTATACAAACTATGGTCTTTTGTGATTGGCTTCTTTCACATGACATAATGTTTTCAAGATTCTTTCATGATATAGCAGGTATAAATACTTCATTCTTTTTTACTGTCAAATAATATGCAATTGTATAGACATGATTTGGCTTTTTAAAAAAAAATTTTTTAATACGTGTCTATTCCAGGATGCCTGGGTGGCTCAGTTGGTTAAGTGTCTGACTATATCTCAGGTCATGATCTCATGATCTGTGAATTTGAGCCCCACATCAGGCTCTGCGCTGACAGAGTGGAGTCTGCTTCAGATCCTGTCTCCCTCTCTCTCTGACCCTCCCCTTCTCATGCTTTATCTCTCTCATAAAATGAATACAACATTAAAAAAATAAAACAAACATGTCTATTCAAAGCAATTTACTTATACTCGAGTGTCAAGATAACAAAATAAAATGTAATTTTTAAAATTTTATTTATTTTTGAAGGAGAGAGAGACAGAGCATGAGTGGGGGAGGGGCAAAGAGAGAGGGAGACGCAGTATCCAAAATGGGCTCCAGGTTCTGAGCTGTCAGCACAAATCTCGACTCGGGGCTCAAACTCACGAACCCCGAGAACATATCTGAGCTGAAGTGGGTCGCTTAACCAACTGAGCCACCCAGGTGCCCCCAAAATAAAATTTAAAATAAAGATTGGAAATTTTGAAATAATTTGTACAATCTAGATTGACTTCTGCATACCCTACGCATCCCATCTCGTTGAATAAAATGGGGCTGGAAAAAATAGGCTGGAAACATGGCATATATAGATATAAAGTAATGGTATTACATTTCATGTTACTGAAGTTATTAATATCAGCCATTTTATATTTTATTAATTGCTATCTACTGCCCATAAGTGAAACGTATCACAAGTTGTTTGTTTTAATGGAAGGTATTTTACTTCTCAATATCGTAAATTCCCGTTCTAGAAAACCGTTTATCAGTCATTTTGTCTCTTCGAGTTATCCAGACTTTCCATAGGGCCATGACAAATACACTTATTAAAGTTTTACTGTTGGGAAGTGACATCTCTGTTGTTGAGAATTCTGCAGATAATCAAGTAGCTAATCTTTATTTCCCCATAATATATATGTGTGGATTATGTGTATCCATCTGTTATCTTCCCTCTCTCTTAATATAGATATGTGTGTCTTATGTGTAATTTTAATCTATTTAAATATTCTAAACATTCAGAGAAAAAATATATACTTCTGTATGTGTTTTTATGCACATATGTATATGACTATACCTGTAATTGTGTCAGAGACTGTGGTTGACGTGGAAAGTATTTCAGCACTTATTTGTTCTTTAAATGAACACTAATAACTCAGTCAACATATCAACTTACTCAAAAATGTTGCGAGAGCATCCTGACCCTCTCTACACCCTTTTTGGGCCATGATAGAAAACAGAAGTTAAAAGACATATTTAATCTCTGGCAAAATTATAGATTTTACTCTTTGGAATTTTTTTTTTAAATCTCTAATAGAAGAGAAGAAAGATGCAAAAGTGTAAAAAGTCCAAATGTTGAACCATAAAGTATTTCTGACTTTACGTAAGAGAGAGACAAGGAGAGAAAGAGAGAGAGACAGACAGACAGACATAGAATAGATGCATTGCATACATAGATCTAGAGATCATAGCAGAGAATTGGCCAGAATTGAGATATATGAATCCTCAGATAAAATACACTTTAGGAATGAAGCAGGAAAAATATAAATAAGTGCCAAAAACTAGAAAGTTCATAGTAAAAACTGTTATAATGTAGTCCATACTACATTATAACATATATGGTACATATATGGTATATATATATGGTAAAGGATAATGCAGAGATAATAAACTAAAAATATATATAAAAACATTTAAATACAGAAAAATGTTTTGAAGGAAAAAAAGTTGCTGATTGCTACTCTAGTAGAGTATGACAAGAATTACATCAAGGTTTTGAACAGGAAAAAAATGACATACATTTCATGTTGAAGTATAAAAGTATGGCATCAGGAATATATGCAATAAATAATTAAGAGTGGTTGCTATTTTTTTAAATAAAAAAATAAAAGGATTAAGGGGGTTCACAGAGGAATTTGACTTCATCTGTAATACTCTTATTTTTTAAACAGTATTAAAGAAATTATATGAAGTTATAAAAATATATGAAATCGTTTAGCCACCTTGTAAGAGTTTATCAGTCTTGTCTACTGCCATACAACCCTGAACATGCCGGGTCTCATCTGATCTCAGGAGCTAAGCTGGGTCGGGCCTGATTAGTACTTGGGTGGGAATGCATCATTCTTTATTGTGTTTTATGCTTGAAAATGTTATTAGGAACAAAATTCTAGAAAAAAATTATATAGAGTTTGGAGTCATCCCTCCAATTGTGGCATTTTAGACTAGTTACTTAACCTTTCAGTGTCCCCAGTTTCTTCCTGATAAAATGGCCTTGCTAATTACAAATATATGACAAGAGTACTGTCAGGGTTATTGTGCTGGAACACTTGTAATAAGCGCTTAATCAATATTAGTCAAAATTATCCTTCACATGTGATAGAATTAAATTAATTATTATGGATGTAGCACCATGAGAAGCACAACCAGTTAACCAACAAGTAAGAAGCAAGGCCTTACCTGAAAATGATAGGAGTCAGTTGAATGGGCAAAGATACATGCATTACAGGATTAAATAAAAGCAACAAGAAAATAAACAATCATTTGCCAAATAATACATGACTTTGGAAATGTTGTATGCTGTAGAACAGATGTTTGTGTCTGCCTCAGAATTCATATGTCAAATCTCGGTCTCTAAAATGGGGGTATTAGAAGGTGGGGCCTTTGGGAGGTGCTTAGGTCATCAGGGTGGAGGTGTCATGAATGTGATTAGTGCCCTGATTAAGAGACCCAGAGAGTTCCCTTTCCCCTGTCACCCTGTGAGGACACAGTAAGAACACTTTCTACAAACCAGGAAGCCAAGCCTAACCAGTCATCAAATCTCCTGGTTCCTTTACTTTGGACTTCCCAGCCTCCAGAATTGTGAGAGAGAATTTTCTGTTTGTAGGCCACCCAGTCTATGGTATTCTGTTATAGTAGACTGAACAGATTAGGATACTATATGAACAAAATAGATATTTTTCCATCCTATTATTTAAAATAAAACAAAACAAAACTTAAGCATTCTTTCATGGATTGAGTTTATGTATTTTTTTTTCTGATTGACATATAAAATGTGAAGAGGAAAGATACAGCATGACTATCACATCTATTATATTTGTTGCATATGTCATTTAATCTTAGTTTGTTGAATAATTCTTCTCCCTCCTTGGGACTAATATTCCACAAATGGAGCTTATAACATGAAATTCTACAGCATTTGTTCATCATGAACAAATGCCTACTTATGAATTCTTGTCTCAGAAGCTAATTTAATTGGTGAATTCCAACTACTATTGCTTATTTCACACTTCAGTAGGTAAAGATGCATTAATAATCGAAGTTTCAAACTGTAATTAACATTAGCTTTAGGCTCCTGACAATGAAATGATTACGTTTTAATGTATGGGTTGATAAAGTAATCTAACATATGAGTAAACAGCAAAAATAACTTACATTTAGCCTTTCTCTGCCAATTGATACATGCATTTGCGTGTTATAAAACATGGGGAATAAATGAGTGTTAAAGAAAAAATGTATAGACTTCCCATTCAACACCTAGACCTAATGCATTCAGTGCACCAAACTGAACTTGAGACATATTAACAAAACGTCATTTTTCTGGTAAAATGTTTTTCTCCTCCCTTCATTTCCTTTCACATTTTTCTGTATTATTTCATTATGCTTTTATATTCATTTTACTCTCTTCCTAACTGAATTGATTGTTTTATACAGATCCCTGAGTGATGAATTCGTATGTTAAATACAAATGCATGTTCTTAATCATGGCACACCATATTATCCAAATGCATTTGCCTGGTATTATTTTCCCTTTATGTTGGGAAAGATTGTGTTTATGATATAATATTAACTGAATGAGGAAAAATAACTGAGGTTGCTAATTGCGGTACTTTAGCATTTTCAAACACTTTACATCTTCAAGTGCCCAAGGATAGTTAGATTGTTACTTCTCTTTTCAGGGGGACTTTGATTGCTCAGAACTCTGCAATGCCTCCATTGTTGGGATATGTTCAAATGTACATAATTTAAGGCTATTAAAGATTAGAGTGGACTTTGAAACAAAATCATAGAAATAGAATGAGGTAACCAAAAATATGAATTAAATATGTAGTCTGATCTCAGATGTCAGAATACTGAGCTAGGAAAAGAGGCTTCATATTCCTCAAATCAGATCTTAGTCATTATGAGAACAAGTTCAAAGTCACCTACAGTTTTCTATATTTGTGTTCTTTGCCCTCTAGAGATAACTAGAATTCTATATAGAATTAGGATTTAAAGAAGAAACTAATCAGGTACCTAATATTTGTCAGAGATTTGATGGATACTTTAGCAGAGGTAACTTTATGTAATCCTAATAATAAGCTTGCAAAATAAATAATATCTTATATTCCAACCAAAAAAAAAAAAAACCTTTGAGTTTCAGAGAGGTGATTTGTCCCATATAATAAGGAGGATCTGAATTTTCATATTGAAATCAAACGTTGACTGTGTAATACCACATGGATTTTCACTTGCTGAGAGAAATACAAAGATACAAAGAGGGACTATATATCCATCACTCTTTTAAATCCTTTATGTGGGTAATCCTATCTTTAAAATGAAGAGTCTGAGGTCCAGAGAGATTAAACAACTCACCAAGGACTCACAGCTAGAAAAGATATTGAGACCTTGAGTATTTGGCTCCAGGTATGTGTTATTCACATACACTTTCCTACCTGGTATCTGTAAAGCATTTTGAGTGGGTATTCATCTCACTTTTCTTGAAATACATCATTATTGTTATATATAAAGTCATGAATGAGAGTATGATAGAGAGTCTCTCCATCCCTCGAAGATGGTACTAAAAGGGTAATGGAGTGACTGAGATGTTTTTTTCCTATTCTTTTGTTTTTCTTTTTTTCATTATTCTAGTTATGATGATGGCAAAATACCAGTGTTTCATTAGTTTACTCTTTCAGATTTATTATTAGTTAAGTGTCAGATCTCTTTTGTTAACTTTTAAGATAATCTGACCAGATGGCATTAAGAATACATTAATTAAATTAGGAGTTATAATAAAGATATACAATATTTTTTATCCTCAGAAAGGCTTAACATTTCATTCCCTTTCTTCTATTTGTATTCAATAATCCCAAATGTCATGAATAATTACATGCAGTTATTAAAAAAAAATCTCTGTTGAGATGGAAATTCTACCAGATGCTGTTATAATCACTGTTTCTTACAGTTTAAATTTTAGGCAGTTGTTTGGAGACACGTTAAAAGACAATGGACTTTAAAAAAAAATTCAAGCTACTTGTTACATGTTATATTTGTGTTCAGATATCTAGTGCTTTCTGCCAATTGTTTTTCTTTAATCTTCATACATGGTAGATAGGGATAACCAAATTTTTTTCTTACATTCATTTATTTCTGAGAGACAGAGTGAGACAGAACACAATTGGGGGAGGGGCAGAGAGAGAAGGAGACACAGAATCTGAAGCAGGCTCCAGGCTCCGAGCAAGTGTTCAGCACAGAGCCCGACTTGGGGCTTGAACCCACAACAGTGAGATCATGACCTGAGCCAAAGTTGGTCACTTAACCAACTGAGCCACCCAGGTGCCTCAGGAGATAGGGATACCATTAAACAAAATCCATCTTGGTTGTTAGTCTTAATGACTAACCAGAAACATTTGAATGAGATATGATTAGACTGTGGCATGGAAATGCTGTTCTATCACAATAAAAATACTCCTTAACAACTGAAATAATATGCTGATTTCATGAGCAAAACAACCAAAATAAGTCATCACATGGTGTTCCTACCTTAATCTTTCTTACCTAGGCCTTGAGATTGTTGTAATGATTGAATTGCTAAATGCTAATTCTTCAACCTTGTTCTGGAGATTTATGCTTTATAATACTTTATAAAGTATTATAGTATCTCAGACTCACAGATGGTGTTAAAAAAACAAAAGTTCTCAGGCCTCACTAGTAGAGATTCTGAATTAGTAGGACTAGGGTAGGATCCAGGATACTCATTTTTCAACCAGCATTCTCTTCTGCTCTCGGTGATTTTCTAAAGCAGGTAGTCCACAACCCTTGTGTTGAGAAATAGTATTTGGGATCATGGGGACAGCTGTGCATCAGAAGTTCTCACAGAGTAATTTGAACATTTGCATGCCAAACATAGATACCTTCATAGAATTTCACATCAGATTTCTGTGGCCCAATCTCTGAATGAGAGCCATTTGACCCATGCAATTGAAGTCACACATGACCATCATCAGAAACAAAGTCTTTTTCTCCTCTTCCTTTACATTCTTTTCTCTTCACTTGCCTCCCCATTTTCTTTTTTTTAGGTCCGTTATTCAACTGTGCCTCACTGCTGCTCCGTGTGTGTCTACATGTGAGGTTCTAGAAGGCAAACTAACATTCCCATATTTATATAAACCGCAATTGATGGTAGAATTGACAGGACTTTGAATGCTTCTTTTTCTTCAGATTTGGCACAATACTTATCGAAGACAAGTGGCCTTTTGTCTGTCATTAATTCAGAGAATAGTCAGTACAGTATTAATATTCAGGATAGTCAATTCATGGAATGAAATGTTCAGGCAGCAAAGATTGTAACAAAATTATGAATCTAATCTCTAACTCCTACCCTCCCCACCAGTGAATCTGCAATATGAATGGAAAAGGGCACCTATTCTCATTATGATCTTTAGACTGTCATCATCAGGGCTAATTCTAATGTCACACTATGGATGATGAGTAGTTGAAATCCAATTTGAATGCATAATACCATACTTAATTTACACTACCACCTGTCAATAAGAAATAGACCAAGACATATCTTCTGAGCTATCCATAGGGAATATTCAATTATAATTAACCTTCCTATTTTTGTTAAATCTTTGTCCTGAAATGGATTGTTTGTGCCATTTCTTATTCTTGTAACAATCTGTCACTAGAAGGAATTTGAATTTTAATCTATTATTCTGTGAGAAATACAATAGAGGATGTTTCTTTTAATCTCCTCAATACTACTATTGCTTGTCTATTTCATTTCTTTTCCATAGGTTAATTATGACTAAGGTTGTAGTCTTTGTGCAGGTGTGCGATACTTTGGCAGTCTGTGGAAAATGATCTTCCACAAACCATATTGGATACAATATATGGCAAATGGGAAATTTCATTTTTTTTTCATTTTTTTTTCAACGTTTATTTATTTTTGGGACAGAGAGAGACAGAGCATGAGAGACAGAGCATGAACGGGGGAGGGGCAGAGAGAGAGGGAGACACAGAATCGGAAACAGGCTCCAGGCTCTGAGCCATCAGCCCAGAGCCCGACGCGGGCTCGAACTCACGGACCGTGAGATCGTGACCTGGCTGAAGTCGGACGCTTAACCGACTGCGCCACCCAGGCGCCCCAGGAAATTTCATTTTTTGTAACTTAATATTAATGAGAGGAAAAATAATTTTAGTTCAAGTGATGTACTTTAGAGCATATGAATTCATGCCATCATGTGGATAACTTTATCAAACTACTTTTGAGCAATGGTTAACTGCTATTTATAACCTAAAAACCATAAAAATAGTTCAGATCTTACCACTAAAAATATAAAATTGAAAAAATAGCTTTTGCAGAAAATTAGACACTCTGGCAATGTATTATCAATTGAGTAGGTTTATTGACAGTTGAAAGTGTACTTCTTTTTCTTTACCCTTTCCCATCACAGTTTGTAAGATTAATGAGCCAACAGCACTTTCCCACTCTCCATATTTTAGATGTATGCACAAGTTTATCATGACTCTCCGGTCATGGTTATGAGGGAACAAGGTCTGAGAAAGAGAAGGCCATGCTTACATCTTGAGAAGAACTCTCTTCATAGGTACACTGGAGGTCAGTGTGGTCAACTGTTTTACAGGCAGTAGCCTGGGTTTTACGAGCAACCAGCGTTTACAGACAAAGCCATGACTGCATCCTTGCTCTGACTCTGTGCGCATTTGAGCATTCTACTGCACTTTTCCCCCTCCCCTCCCCTCCCCTCCCCTCTCCTCCCTTTCCTTTCCTTTCCTTTCCTTTCCTTTCCTTTCCTTTCCTTTCCTTTCCTTTCCTTTCCTTTCCCTTTCCTTCCTTTCCTCTTCCCCTTCCTTCCTTCTTTCCTTTTTCTTTCTTTCTTTCTTTCTTTCTTTCTTTCTTTCTTTCTTTCTTTCTTTCTTTTCTTTCTTTCTTTCTTTCTTTTCTTTTTTCTTTTTCTTTCTTTCTTTCATTCTTTCTTTCTTCTCTCTCTCTCCTTCCTTCCTTCCTTCCTTCCTTCCTTCCTTCCTTCCTTCCTTCCCTCCCTCCCTCCCTCCCTCCCTCCCTCTCTCCCTCCCTCCATCCTATTTAATCTATACAATCCAAGGGGAGAAAGTCCAACATAAAACTGAGTAAAAAGGAAGGATCCAGTTGCTGCATTGACCCAAAATTCATTTGGGACGTACAGAACCAAACACCAAAAAATAATTGGTACTACTTATGCATTAAAAATAAAATGAGTTATTAAAAAATCATTAAAACAACACCTAGAACATAATATTTAATAATAAATGTTAGCTCAGTATGATTATTTTAAAAATACTTTTGAAAGGTGAGTTTTTAAATTGAAAATTTAACTCTGTTTAGGGTAAAATATGCCCCACTATAAATAATAAGACATCTGATGACCTCTGTTTTCTTCTCAAAAGAAAACGGAATATTTTCATGTTTCTTTAAATATTTGCTTCGAATGTACACTTACTCAAAGACAAACTTGACTGGTGCAGTACTTTTATAGATGTAAATAAGTAAAAAAAGACATAAATAAGTGAAATACAATACTCCAATGACAAATTTTGTCAAGTAAAAATTGAAACTTTGCAGTACCTAAAAAGATACCGAGTAGAAGTGCATATGCTCTCTCCACGTGCTGGGAGCCAGCCAACTTGTGTTTCTTTTCTTTCTTTTTTTTTTTTTTTAATATTTATTTATTTTTGAGAGAGACAGAGACAGAATGTGAGTGGGTTAGGGGCAGAGAGAGAGAGAGACACAGAACACGAAGCAGGCTCCAGGCTCCGAGCTGTCAGCACAGAGGCTGACGTGGGTCTCAAATTCACGAGCTGTGAGATCATGACCTGAGTTGAAGTCAGTTGCTCAACCGACTGAACCACCCAGGCGCCCCCCAACTTGTGTTTCCATACTGGCTTTGCTTCTTAGAGATTACTGCCTGTATTTCAGTTTCTGATCTGTAAAATGTGAGCAAATATATACTTTTTTCTTTGGTGTGTCATGAGGATTTAATGATTCTTATTTGTAAAATATTTAAAGCAGCAACTGGTAAATAATGAATGCTATGTTGGTAACTTAATGAAAGAAATACAGTTATCTTTATATTTTATTTTCCTTCAAATGAAACAAAAATAATCTTTTTTTCTCTATAACAAAAACTGTCTCTTCATACTTAAAGAGCAAAAATCATTTGACTCTATTTCAAGAAACAAAAAATGACCGCTTAGAACTCTATATGTAATATCTCTTTTAATCTTCATAAAAATTCTATAAAGCATGTACTCATATCCCCATTTTACAGATGAGGAATGAGTGACTGATTGGTAAAACATTTTGTTTTAGACATTGCCTAGTCAGTCAAGCATGGTATCACCTTTGTCTTGAGGCCACATTATGGTGATTACAGCTGAATTTCTCCCCCCAGATTTAGCAATTCTGAGGATTCTGTCCAGGAAGGGAGCTTCAGTTTCCTAGGAGAAGTTCATTCCCCTAATACATCTCCTAAAATGACAGGTGTGACTGTACCCATTACCTACAGTTGCTGTAGTGGCATCCATGATTTGTTTCAATGTTTTATTCCCTGGGAAGCTCAAACTACAGTTCCCACATTATATTCACATAAAGGGTGTAAAATATAAGGCAGTGTAGATGTTAGATATGTATATTAAATCAGTAAAAGGCATACATATATTCATTTTCTACCAATAACAACCAAAGGAGATAAAAATGAAAGATGCTTTTAGTTTCCTGGGATCTTTTTCAACTACTTGTGAAATTTTCAGTATCATTTTTTTTCTTTTTATAATTTTGAGGAAAGCTTTCAATTTTTACCTTTATATCATTGTAAACTGATTTTTTAAAAATTTTTTTAACATTTAGTTATTTTTGAGACAGAGAGAGACAGAGCATGAACGGGGGAGGGTCAGAGAGAAGGAGACACAGAATCTGAAGCAGGCTCCAGGCTCTGAGCTGTCAGCACAGAGTCTGACACGGGGCTCAAACTCACGGACTGCGAGATCATGACCTGAGCCGAAGTCGGCTGCTTAACCACTGAGCCACCCAGGCGCCCCGTAAACTGATTTTTTATCACATAGCTTAACCTTCTTTCTTCAAACAAAGCACTTCTTTAAAGCAGCATGTGTTTTCATTTTGAGTAGCTACCTTATTTATCAGTATTACCTGTAGTAACTTGTAACCGAGACAAGATGCATATAGAAGGAAGCAGACCCTTCTGTTCCCAAGGTGGCTCATATTTATTGAAGCTAACCTGTTTCTATCCATATTCGCTTTTCTTAAACCTGCCACACAGCAAAAGACATACCACTAATTTTCTTTTGTTTTTTTCCTTTTTTTTTAATGACTAGTAGGAACATTTCAGCTTCTTAATCACAAACAAATAACACATATAAAATGCTACCAATATGTATTTCTTGATGAACTTAGCAATACAGGAAAATCAAACACATATTCTACACATAGAATGCAGGTTGCAGGATAAGTTAATTCAGTTATTCTGAGGCTCATAAGTCAAAATATATTTTAATATTTACTACATAGCTTGCAACACACATTTAAAGAATTAATGATTTATAGGGGTGCCTGGGTGGCTCAGTTGATTAAGCATCTAATTTCAACTCAGGTCATGAACTTGCAGTTTGTGAGTTTGAGCCCCGAGTGGGGTTTTGTGCTGACACCTCAGAGCCTGGAGTCTGCTTCGAATTCTGTGTCTTCCTCTTTATGTGTCTCCCTCTGTGTGTCTCTTTCTCTCAAAAATAAATACTAAAACATTGTTAAAAATTTAAAGAATTAGTGATTTGTAATAAAGGACATAATAACAACTGTGAATTTAAGCTTCGTAAAATATACTAAAAGTATTATTAACTTCATGTTCAGGGATGAGACATACCTATATATGGTAATGTTGGGTAAATGAAATTTTTATGAAAAATAAAATTTGAAAATAGAGTATATTATTTTAAACAAATTTATACATTTTATAAAATGAAAAGCTCATCTTCTAATTCTTTAATATTCAGTAATTTTAAACAAATATGTCTACATCAGATAAATTTTAGTAGAACCTCCTTTTTATTTATTTTTTATTTTTACTTTTTAAGCTTATGTGTTTATTTTGAGAGAATGAGAATAATCCCTGGAACACAGGAGAGATTCTATAATTGTTCATGAGCAAATGAATACATAAATGAGTTAAGTCTATGTGCTATCCTCTTTGCCCCCTAAGAAAGCGGGAGCTGGGAACACATGCCTTTGAATTCTTCATGGCATTGTCTACTTTTTGCCCTCTATAAGTGAGAGATCATCTGGAGAAAAGACATCCTATGTTTTCATGGAGTAGAGGAGGAAATAAAGTTCTAATCCTATACCTAGACCTTAAATAAACTCATGGGAAAGCTCTTTATTACACAGGTAAAATCACTGTAACTTTTGAACATTTTATTTTTGCATATGCCTAAAAGACTGCTAAGATGTCTCAGTGTTTAGACTTCTATGATCTAACGCAAATTTCATTACTTGAACTCAACCAATAGTTCATACTTGCTCAATTAAATCCAGTGACAGTTAATTTATTAGGTCCATAATTATCCTCTTTGTAATAGTTACATAGAATTTCCTTAACAAAATAAAGGCCATTTTGAAATCATTTTCTGCAAAGTCAACCCCAGTTTGACAATAGATTTGATTGCTTTTGAATACCTTGTACCGTAATAAAGCCAAATGGATTTTCCATTAATGTGAACTACTCACATAATACCAGCAGGATAAAATGATGTTTCTAAAGACAGAGTAAATAATTACTGACTCAATGTCCCCATTTAAGTTAAGAAGTAAAGTAATTATGTTTTCCTGCCTCCCACCTGAGGCCAGTGAATGATCTTTTTGATATATTTGGAATTACTTGTTGGTAAGGGGAAAAAAAATCCTATGAGTATATGAGATATCCAGCCTTGTTTCATTAAACACCTCCTGTTTAAAAGAGTGTTTTTGGCAATTTACTCTGCCTTCATGAATTGCCAACCTTGAGACCTGGAGAAAACTGTTCTGAAATGTGCTCTTTAGTGACATAAAAACATCCAGCTGTATGATATGTGCTCATCCTGCCTCAAGACGATGACCTTTTAGGGGTATTTGAAACTTGGCCAGTTCTTTGCCTTGTTGGACATTTTGAAATTGGCAAGGATATTAAACTGCTAGCCAGATTTTTTTTTCTCTTCAATGCCCATAAACAATAAAATTGGCACAAAATTTTAATGTCAAGAAAATGATCCAACAGTGTTTCTTTAGTCCCAATATGCTGTTGCCTTAATGACATTATCATCAAAATAAATTTCTACTTGTTCTATAAATACAGATTATAAATCCTCTTTTCAACATCGAAATTCAGGACAGTTTAGAAGCACTGTATGCCATTGAGTGTTTTTTTTAATGAAAATTAAGTGATTCATGTCTCAACTTGCACATTTTAGAAATGAGCATGTCCACTTTCTACCCCAAATATACTTTGACATGTTAATAGTCACATTTTGGTGCCTATAATGATTCTCAGGAAAAAAAAAAAAAAAAAAGAAAGATAAGTCTCTCCATATTTATATCTGCCAAGAAAAGAATTTTGTTTATAAAATCTCATCATGGAAACTCAGGGTAAATCCAGCCTCAAACAGAGGATAAAGTTTCCTTCACTACAGGGATTCAGAAGCTGCTACTTCCACATTTACACAAAATAAACTACAGGCAAGTCAGAATTGCAATCCAAGCAGTGACCTCTATCTGAGCCCCATAAACCAGATAATTCACCTCTGCCCCAAGCCGGCTAGAGACTATGGAGATGCGTGATGCTGACGGCATGCAGATCTTCTCAGTAAATCTACTCATAGCTATGACTCTCCTCTCTAGAAAGAGAAACGCTCAGTGGAAATGTAAACAAACACGTCTTGAATTTCCTGAAAGATCAGTTTGCTTTATAGAACTATATGCTCACATGACAGCTTTTAAATGTTGGTACTCAAATTAAGGTTTCCTGGCTAGAGGTTGAATTTGATATTCATATCTAGTCTTAAGGTATTATGGTAGTTTTATTTTTTCTCCTAACAAATTGAAAACATATTTGCTGTGTCAAAATATTTTTAATCAATAGATACTATCTTAATTTTATAATGTACTAGCAGAGATAATTACTTCTAAGCAGCATTTGGATAAGTCAGTAGTGGAATTATGAATAGGATGACAGTTTATTGAAACCGTATATGAAATATGCATACTCATTCACCAAATGCATGTTCTAGCCCATAGAAGTAATGATATTTCAGCATTGTATCTATACTTCTCATTAGTAAAAGGTTTTCTTATTTACTAAGCAGTCTGCCAGATTCTTTGTGCCTCTTTTGTTCATAAATTTAGAAATGGTTGGCATTTTCTTAAAGGGAAAGCTATAAAATAATTTTGATTTATAATCTGTAGACAGAAGGAATGTCAATCAGTTTACATATAAAAGGGATTCACTAGGCTATGACTTCTTTGGGAAGAATAACCCTTTCTTTTTCATAACACTTATGAAATGTCTTCCCCACTGCTTTTCTATCTATGGGGGACAGTACATAAGCAAAGAACTGTATAGTCAATGATTTTCTGAAGTGCGAATGGAGGGTTATGGTTTATTGTGACTTGTGTCTGAAATTTGATCAGCCTTGCAAATTTGGATTCCATGTGATGGTGTTAGAGAGGTCCTGCCAATTTGGAAGCCAAGTAAAATGAATAAATATCAGTTGATAAAGTGGACAAATCCTTCACAAATTAAAGTGGGACTGTAACTAAGGCCAGATGAATGAATATTGGATCCACATGTGTATAGCAAAAGCCAGTTGGAACTTAAAGTTGAATGTCTTACAACCAGCTTGGCCAGTATGGTCAAAACAGACCATCAATTCAAAACAACCAATGCCAGATCCTGTTAGTTTTAAAAAGATCATGCTTCCCAATAATTTGAAAATGATCGCACTGGTAAATTCAACTCTTCTTGAATTTTGTTGATTGTTTCCTCAGCTTTGAACATTGGTTTACATAATATAAATATAATCGTGCAAATACAATATTCATTATATTTTTCCAATGAGAACATTCATTGGTACTTGTTAAACTGTAGTGCTAAGCTGAAATACCACAGAGCTGAATAATTTTTAATTCACTATAGGAAAATTTGCAGCATGATCTATGGGCCCCAAATTAGAGATGTTTTGAGTGAAATTATTATTTATGTAAATTCTACCAGTTTAGATACCTAAGGAAACAAGAACAAGGCTTTCTATTAACCCTTAAAACTAATGGCAAAATTTGTGGTTATATTTGTCACATTTGGAATTGAGAGATTAATATGCTCATTTATAAAACCAAGTAAAGCTGAAAAATAGGAATAATTATATAGATCAGGGATTGGGGGAAAAGACAAAACTGGAGAAGGGAGCAATATATCAGTATTAGAATCACCTGTGGAACTTTTCCAAAGGATTATTTATCTCCCTGGGTTTTTCTCCTTTAAGTTTGACTCAGAAATTTTGGTGTGGGCCTAAAGAGAGATATTTTGAGAAAGTGATCCTGTTATTCCTTTCCTCCTTCAACTTAAGTAACATTTCTTGATCTAGAGGAGGATGATGATGATGACAGTAATAATTACAGTAATAAAATACTGACAACTGATTGATGTAAATAGTGCTTCTGATTTTATTTATTCAGGTAATTTTTCTATAATAACATTTTCCAAAGTAGCATATCACAAAATAATGTTGCAAGGTGTATTAGTAGGACTGTCTCTCAAAATTAAAGAGAGATATTGTGATAAAGTACCATATTCAAATCCGCTTTGGTAACACCTGCTAAACAAATTAACCAGTTTCTTCTTTGTACTGCTTTTTGGAGACTTTTATATGCAAATGTGTATTGTGATCTTAAGCAAAGACATAGTAAACAACATATACCAAAATTATTTGACCAGAATATATCTTTTTCTACCCCTTACTCTCATTATTATTTTATTTCAGAGTAATGTGAATTAAGATAGTGTAGACATATGTTCATTTACCTTCTATTATTTCAACAGATACACTTCAGTCCAAGAATACAGTCTCTTGCCATCTGAAGTGTGAAAATATGGTTAATGTTTTATTTCTGTACAGTGTGTACTGTTCTGTATGACTTCAAAGATGGTTGTCTTGTGTTTGAGGATAAAGTTTAAATAATTGAATGTAACAGACAGGTGTACTTTTAGAGATCTTTGTTGTTTTTTTCTTTTTTTCGTAGTCTGGAAAAAAAGAAGCTAGAAGCAAGAAGCAAAGCATTTGATAATTGGAGCAAAAACAGCAGTTAGTAAATTATTGCAAATTACTGGTCATTCTTTGAGTTGGCTACCCCGATGCTTGTAGTTTTATCTCAGTAACTTTGCATTTAAAACTTAGATAGAGGTGCAAAATCAGAAGACACTGAGAAGGAGGTGAATTACGTGGAAAACGAGCATGGGGGTATCTGAGAAGTTCAGAGAGGAGAAAGAAGAAAAAAGTAACCAGTGTCTGTGAGAACACAGAGATAGAGATTGCCAGTTACCTTGACTAGAGCATCTCAATGTATTGGGAGGGACACAAACTAGATTGGAACAAGAGTGGAAATAGCTAAATGACAACTTGACAGCCTTTTTTTTTTTTTTTTGTATTCTCCTTAAATACCTCTGTAAATATACACAGTTCAGTAAGAGTATTCGGGGATTGTAGAGGCAGATAGGAAGGAGCCACCAAAATGTTGAGGACAAGACATTCACTATTACAGTTTACTCTTGATAAATATTTTAAAAGTGCAAAATGGACTGTATCTTGATCAGTATCCCCTAACTACTACTTTATTCATTATATATATGTATATATATTTATATTTTAACATATATTACTAAATACATATTTACATATTTGAATATTATACTTTTAACACTTTTGTCGAAACACCTATTTCACTTTTATAAAGAAGGTGATTCTCATAGAAATTGGCAGTGAGCCATGAATAAAGCAAGCAACAGTGAAAAGGAAAGAGGAAGAATATTGAAGAAGCAACGAGAGAGCACTGTTTGAATTGGACTGTGGATGAGCCAGGACCCTCTCTGTGACTCAGTTTCTTCATCTACCAGATAGAGATAATAATAGTACCAAGTTCAGAGGTTTCTAATGAGGATTCAATGTGTTAATTCCTGTAAAGTCCCTGGAATAGTTTCTGTCTTATAATAATTACTCACTAAATTTAAGTTATTATTAAGTGCTATTAAATGTTGTTTTTGTTGCTATTCTTATAACTCTTCTGGTATGGGTGACAGATGAACTCAGATAATATGTATATAACATAATTTCAGAAAGGGATAAGAACCACAAAAATAGTAATGGGACAGAAAATAGAACACTGGAGTTTATGTTAATGAGGGTGAAGTGGTCACATGATTTGAAACAGGATTATTTTCATAAATATAAAGATTTGAGTAATGTTACATAACAACTCTCAGTATAGATTTATAAATTAGTCTGGAGCAAAATTTAAACAAAATTAAAAAAAACACAGCTATTATACCTAATGTGTTTGCTATTTATATATTTAAATAATATTCTAATATGCCTTTACATATATAGTTCAGATATTGAATATTAAACAGGAATTAAAATGTTGAAGAGGTTTTTTCTTTGTTTGGTTTTTGGTTTTTGGTTTTTGGTTTTGTTTTGTTTTTTGTATTTGTTTGTTTTTTAAATTTAAATTTTTTTTAATTTATCCTGAGAGGGAGACAAAGAGAGAGTGGGAGGGGCAGAGAGACAGGGAGAGAAAGAGAATTCAAGGTAGACTCTGAATGAGTAGTGCAGAGCCCAGCATGGGGCTCAAACTCATGATCATGACCTGAGCTAAAATCCAGAGTCCAATGCTTAATCGACTGAGCCACCCAAACACCCACCGGTTGTTTGTTTGTTTGTTTTATAAAATGCTGAGGAGTTTTATTTTATTTTTTTTATTTATATATGAAATTTATTGTCAAATTGGTTTCCATACAACACCCAGTGCTCATCCCAAAAGGTGCCCTCCTCAATACCCATCACCCACCCTCTCCTCCCTCCCACCCCCCATCAACCCTTAGTTTGTTCTCAGTTCTCAACAGTCTCTTATGCTTTGGCTCTCTCCCACTCTAACCTCTTTTTTTTTTTTTTCCTTCCCCTCCCCCATGGGTTCCTGTTAAGTTTCTCAGGATCCACATAAGAGTGAAACCATATGGTATCTGTCTTTCTCTGTATGGCTTATTTCACTTAGCATCACACTCTCCAGTTCCATCCACGTTGCTACAAAAGGCCATATTTCATTTTTTCTCATTGCCACGTAGTATTCCATAGTGTATATAAACCACAATTTCTTTATCCATTCATCAGTTGATGGACATTTAGGCTCTTTCCATAATTTGGCTATTGTTGAGAGTGCTGCTATGAACATTGGGGTACAAGTGTCCCTATGCATCAGTACTCCTGTGTCCCTTGGATAAATTCCTAGCAGTGCTATTGCTGGGTCATAGGGTAGGTCTATTTTTAATTTTCTGAGGAACCTCCACACTGCTTTCCAGAGCGGCTGCACCAATTTGCATTCCCACCAACAGTGCAAGAGAGTTCCCATTTCTCCACATCCTCTCCAGCATCTATAGTCTCCTGATTTGTTCATTTTGGCCACTCTGACTGGCGTGAGGTGATACCTGAGTGTGGTTTTGATTTGTATTTCCCTGATAAGGAGCGACGCTGAACATCTTTTCATGTGCCTGTTGGCCATCCGGATGTCTTCTTTAGAGAAGTGTCTATTCATGTTTTCTGCCCATTTCTTCACTGGGTTATTTGCTTTTCGGGTGTGGAGTTTGGTGAGCTCTTTATAGATTTTGGATACTAGCCCTTTGTCCGATATGTCATTTGCAAATATCTTTTCCCATTCCGTTGGTTGCCTTTTCGTTTTGTTGGTTGTTTCCTTTGCTGTGCAGAAGCTTGTTATCTTCATAAGGTCCCAGTAATTCACTTTTGCTTTTAATTCCCTTGCCTTTGGGGATGTGTCGAGTAAGAGATTGCTACGGCTGAGGTCAGAGAGGTCTTTTCCTGCTTTCTCCTCTAAGGTTTTGATGGTTTCCTGTCTCACATTCAGGTCCTTTATCCATTTTGAGTTTATTTTTGTGAATGGTGTGAGAAAGTGGTCTAGTTTCAACCTTCTGCATGTTGCTGTCCAGTTCTCCCAGCACCATTTGTTAAAGAGACTGTCTTTTTTCCATTGGATGTTCTTTCCTGCTTTGTCAAAGATGAGTTGGCCATACGTTTGTGGGTCTAGTTCTGGGGTTTCTATTCTATTCCATTGGTCTATGTGTCTGTTTTTGTGCCAATACCATGCTGTCTTGATGATGACAGCTTTGTAGTAGAGGCTAAAGTCTGGGATTGTGATGCCTCCGCTTTGGTCTTCTTCTTCAAAATTACTTTGGCTATTCGGGGCCTTTTGTGGTTCCATATGAATTTTAGGATTGCTTGTTCTAGCTTCGAGAAGAATGCTGGTGCAATTTTGATTGGGATTGCATTGAATGTGTAGATAGCTTTGGGTAGTATTGACATTTTGACAATATTTATTCTTCCAATCCATGAGCAGGGAATGTCTTTCCATTTCTTTAAATCTTCTTCAATTTCCTTCATAAGCTTTCTATAGTTTTCAGCATACAGATCCTTTACATCTTTGGTTAGATTTATTCCTAGGTATTTTATGCTTCTTGGTGCAATTGTGAATGGGATCAGTTTCCTTATTTGTCTTTCTGTTACTTCATTGTTAGTGTATAAGAATGCAACTGATTTCTGTACATTGATTTTGTATCCTGCAACTTTGCTGAATTCATGTATCAGTTCTAGCAGACTTTTGGTGGAGTCTGTCGGATTTTCCATGTATAATATCATGTCATCTGCAAAAAGCGAAAGCTTGACTTCATCTTTGCCAATTTTGATGCCTTTGATTTCCTTTTGTTGTCTGATTGCTGATGCTAGAACTTCCAGCACTATGTTAAACAACAGCGGTGAGAGTGGGCATCCCTGTCGTGTTCCTGATCTCAGGGAAAAAGCTCTCAGTTTTTCCCCATTGAGGATGATGTTAGCTGTGGGCTTTTCATAAATTCCTTTTATGATCTTTAAGTATGTTCCTTCTATCCCGACTTTCTCAAGGGTTTTTATTAAGAAAGGGTGCTGGATTTTGTCAAAGGCCTTTTCTGCATCGATTGACAGGATCATATGGTTTTTCTCTTTTTTTTTGTTAATGTGATGTATCACGTTGATTGATTTGCGAATGTTGAACCAGCCCTGCATCCCAGGAATGAATCCCACTTGATCATGGTGAACAATTCTTTTTATATGCCGTTGAATTCGATTTGCTAGTATCTTATTGAGAATTTTGGCATCCGTATTCATCAGGGATATTGGCCTGTAGTTCTCTTTTTTTACTGGGTCTCTGTCTGGTTTAGGAATCAAAGTAATACTGGCTTCATAGAATGAGTCTGGAAGTTTTCCTTCCCTTTCTATTTCTTGGAATAGCTTGAGAAGGATAGGTATTATCTCTGCTTTAAATGTCTGGTAGAACTCCCCTGGGAAGCCATCTGGTCCTGGACTCTTATTTGTTGGGAGATTTTTGATAACCGATTCAATTTCTTCGCTGGTGATGGGTCTGTTCAAGCTTTCTATTTCCTCCTGATTGAGTTTTGGAAGAGTGTGGGTGTTCAGGAATTTGTCCATTTCTTCCAGGTTGTCCAATTTGTTGCCATATAATTTTTCATAGTATTCCCTGATAATTGTTTGTATCTCTGAGGGATTGGTTGTAATCATTCCATTTTCATTCATGATTTTATCTATTTGGGTCATCTCCCGTTTCTTTTTGAGAAGCCTGGCTAGAGGTTTGTCAATTTTGTTTATTTTTTCCAAAAACCAACTCTTGGTTTCGTTGATCTGCTCTACAGTTTTTTTAGATTCTATATTGTTTATTTCTGCTCTGATCTTTATTATTTCTCTTCTTCTGCTGGGTTTAGGCTGCCTTTGCTGTTCTGCTTCTATTTCCTTTAGGTGTGCTGTTAGATTTTGTATTTGGGATTTTTCTTGTTTCTTGAGATAGGCCTGGATTGCAATGTATTTTCCTCTCAGGACTGCCTTCGCTGCGTCCCAAAGCATTTGGATTGTTGTATTTTCATTTTCGTTTGTTTCCATATATTTTTTAATTTCTTCTCGAATTGCCTGGTTGACCCACTCATTCGTTAGTAGGGTGTTCTTTAACCTCCATGCTTTTGGAGGTTTTCCAGACTTTTTTCTGTGGTTGATTTCAAGCTTCATAGCATTGTGGTCTGAAAGTATGCATGGTATGATTTCAATTCTTGTAAACTTATGAAGGGCTGTTTTGTGACCCAGTATATGATCTATCTTGGAGAATGTTCCATGTGCACTCGAGAAGAAAGTATATTCTGTTGCTTTGGGATGCAGAGTTCTAAATAGATCTGTCAAGTCCATCTGATCCAATGTCTCATTCAGGGCCCTTGTTTCTTTATTGACCGTGTGTCTAGATGATCTATCCATTTCTGTAAGTGGGGTGTTAAAGTCCCCTGCAATTACCACATTCTTATCAATAAGGTTGCTTGTGTTTAGGAGTAATTGTTTTATATATTTGGGCGCTCCGGTATTCGGCGCATAGACATTTATAATTGTTAGCTCTTCCTGATGGATAGACCCTGTCACTATTATATAATGTCCTTCTTCATCTCTTGTTACAGCCTTTAATTTAAAGTCTAGTTTGTCTGATATAAGTATGGCTACTCCAGCTTTCTTTTGGCTTCCGATAGCATGATAAATAGTTCTCCATCCCCTCACTCTCAATCTAAAGGTGTCCTCAGGTCTAAAATGAGTCTCTTGTAGACAGCAAATAGATGGGTCTTGTTTTTTTATCCATTCTGATACCCTATGTCTTTTGGTTGGCGCATTTAATCCATTTACATTCAGTGTGATTATAGAAAGATATGGGTTTAGAGTCATTGTGATGTCTGTATGTTTTATGCTTGTAGTGATGTCTCTGGTACTTTGTCTCACAGGGTCCCCCTTAGGATCTCTTGGAGGGCTGGTTTAGTGGTGACAAATTCCTTCAGTTTTTGTTTGTTTGGGAAGACCTTTATCTCTCCTTCTAATCTAAATGACAGGCTTGCTGGATAAAGGATTCTCGGCTGCATATTTTTTCTGTCTAGCACACTGAAAATCTCGTGCCAATTCTTTCTGGCCTGCCAAGTTTCAAAAGAGAGATCAGTCACGAGTCTTATAGGTCTCCCTTTATATGTGAGGGCACGTTTACCCCTTGCTGCTTTCAGAATTTTCTCTTTATCCTTGTATTTTGCCAGTTTCACTATGGTATGTCGTGCAGAAGATGGATTCAAGTTACGTCTGAAGGGAGTTCTCTGTGCCTCTTGGATTTCAATGCCTTTTTCCTTCCCCAGTTCAGGGAAGTTCTCAGCTATGATTTCTTCAAGTACCCCTTCAGCACCTTTCCCTCTCTCTTCCTCCTCTGGGATACCAATGATGCGTATATTATTTCTTTTTAGTGTATCACTTAGTTCTCTAATTTTCCCCTCATACTCCTGGATTTTTTTATCTCTCTTTTTCTCAGCTTCCTCTTTTTCCATAACTTTATCTTCTAGTTCACCTATTCTCTCCTCTGCCTCTTCAATCCGAGCTGTGGTGGTTTCCATTTTGTTATGCATTTCATTTAAAGCATTTTTCAGCTCCTCGTGACTGTTCCTTAGTCCCTTGATCTCTGTAGCAAGAGATTCTCTGCTGTCAGCTATACTGTTTTCAAGCCCAGCGATTAATTTTATGACTATTATTCTAAATTCACTTTCTGTTAGATTATTTAAATCCTTTTTGATCAGCTCATTAGCTGTTGTTATTTCCTGGAGATTCTTCTGAGGGGAATTCTTCCGCTTGGTCATTTTGGATAGTCCCTGGCGTGGCGAGGACCTGCAGGGCACTTCCCCTGTGCTGTGGTGTATAACTGGAGTTGGTGGGCGGAGCCGCACTCAGACCTGATGTCTGCCCCCAGCCCACCGCTGGGGCCACAGTCAGACTGGTGCGTGCCTTCTCTTCCCCTCTCCTAGGGGCGGGATCACTGTGGGGTGGGGTGGCCTGTCTGGGCTACTTGCACACTGCCAGGCTTGTGATGCTGGGGATCTGGCGTCTTAGCTGGGGTGGGTAGGCAAGGTGCACAGGGGCAGGAGGGGCAGGCTTAGCTTGCTTCTCCTTAGGTGATCCACTTCAGGAGGGGCCCTGTGGCAGCAGCAGGGAGTCAGATCCGCTGCCGGAGGTTTGGCTCCGCAGAAGCACAGAGTTGGGTGTTTGCGCGGAGCGAGCAAGTTCCCTGGCAGGAACTGGTTCTCCTTGGGATTTTGGCTGGGGGATGGGCGGGGGAGATGGCGCTGGCGAGCGCCTTTGTTCCCCACCAAACTGAGCTCTGTTGTCCGGGAGCTCAGCAGCTTTCCTTCCCTTTGTCCTCCAGCCTTCCCGCTTTCTGAGCAGAGCTGTTAACTTATGACCTCCCAGCCGCTAAGTCGCGCTTGCTGTCGGAACACAGTCCGTCAGGCCCCTCCGCTTTTTGCAAGCCAGACTCGGGGGCTCTGCTTGGCCGGCGAGCCGCCCCTCCGCCCCGGCTCCCTCCCGCCAGTCCGTGGAGCGCGCTCCGCCTCGCCGCCCTTCCTACCCTCTTCCGTGGGCCTCTCGTCTGCGCTTGGCTCCGGCGACTCCGTTCTGCTAATCCTCTGGTGGTTTTCTGGGTTATTTAGGCAGGTATCGGTGGAATCTAAGTGATCAGCAGGACGCGCGGTGAGCCCAGCGTCCTCCTACGCCGCCATCTTCCGGCAAAGAGCAGATTCATTCTTAATAGTCAGTAAATAATATATAAACCACAGCACTTTATTTTCAATATTTAGGAAATGTGAGCATGGCAATAATGAATATACCTATCTGTAGGAAAGATTAAGAAATCTATCCTGTGAGAAGCAGGCTCATAAGTACTTAGAAATACAAATGTTAAATCAGAATAAAAGTGTCTCAGCAGTTTAACCTGGAAATGTGTATCTGGAGGTTCTTTCTTCTTTTTTATAAATAACTGTTTTGATGGTTTTAAGACACAGTTGTGTAATAATTGCATGTCTGTGATGACTGAAAATATGAGTAAAACAAAATCTGTGCAAGCAGGGGCAATCCCCCAACCCCATAGTAAATTGCACATTCTGTCATGTCTGGTTGCTTAAGAGTACAAAAGGTAAAAGCAAAAATAGACTCCATAAATCACTTATACTCAGAAAAATTTGAAATGAAATCATAGTAAGTAAATATTACTAGAATAGTCTCATATTTTTCATGAATTAGAAAGAATAAACAATGCATATATTCCTGCTTTACTTATTAGCTAGTATTGATTGACACCTTACTAAAATGTAGAAGAGTTATCAATCGATAGAATTTAACACTGCCTTAGAACTTTTTGCTACAAAGAATTTTAAGAAATAATGTCTGACTTCAAGGAGTTTATAGTTAAGTTCAAATAAAATTTTAGTCCTCACTATTACATGAAAGCAATTTACAGATTCAATGCAAATCTTACCAAAATTCCAATCACCTTTTTCATAAAAATGGAATCCACAATTCTAAAATGTATATAGGACTAGAAAAGATAACCAAAGCAATCTTGATAAAGAACAAAACTTGAGGTATCATGGTACCTAATTTCAAATTAAATTACAATGCTACAGCAATTATAATAGTATGGCTTTGGTATAAAAACAGGCACATAGTTCAGTGGAGCAGAATAGAGAGTCCAGAAATAAACTCATGCATACATGGTTAAGTAATTCATGACAAAAGGACCAGAATGTAAATGGCGAAAGGACAGTCCTTTCAATAAATGGTGGTGTGAAAACTGGACAGCCACGTGCAAAAGAATGAAACTCAATCACCATCTTTCACCATACACAAATATTAACTCAGAGGATTAAAGACTTGAACATAAGACTTGAAACCATAAAACTGCTAGAAGAAAACATAGGTGGTAAGCTTTTTGACACAGGACATAGTGATGATTTTTTTGAATCTGACACCAAAAGCAAAAGCAATTGAAAGCAAAAAATAAACAAGTGGAGTACAGCAAACTAAAAAGCTTCTGCACAGCAAAGGAAACTATCAAACAAAATGGCAGCCTACTGAATGGGGAAAAAAATTTTCATATCATACAACTGGTAAAAAGCTAGTGTCCAGGGGTGTCTGGGTGGCTCAGTTGGTTAAGTATCTGACTCTTGATTTTGGCTCAGGTCATGATCTCACAGTTTTGTGGGTTGGAGTTCCATGTCGAGCTCTATACTGATGGCAGGGAGACTTCCTGGGATTTTCCCTCTCCTCTCTCTCTCACCCTCCTCTTCTCTTTCTGTCTCTCTCAAAATAAATAATAAAAATTTAAAATAAGAAGCTAGTATCCAAGATGTATAAAGAACTCATACAACTCAATAGTAAAAAACCAAACAATGTATGTAAAAAATAAGCAGAAGATATGAATAGACATTTTTCCAAATGAAAAATGAAGACTTATAAATGGCCATAGGCACATGAAAAGATGCTCAACATCACTAATCATCAGGGGAGTGCAAATCAAAATCACAATGAGAGAGCACCTCTCACCTGTTAGAATGTCTGTTATCAGAAAGACAAGAAAAAAACAAGTGTTGCCAAGGATGTGGAGAAAAGGAAATCCTAATACACTGTTGGTTGGAATGTAAATTGGTGCTGCCACTATGGTTTATCAAAAAATTTAAAACAGAACTACCATATGATCCAAGAATTTCACTTCTGGATATTTATCTGAAGAGAATGAAAACACTAACTCAAAAAGATATATGCACACCTGTATTCATTGCAGGATTATTTACAATAGCCTAGATAGGGAAACAGTCTAAATGTCCACCAAGAAATGAATGGACAAAGAAACTGTAATATATATGTGTGTGTGTATATATATATATATATACACACACACATATGCATATATGTATATATGTGTGTGTGTATATGTATGTGTATATATATATATATATATATATATATATATATATATTCAGCCCTTATAAAGAATGAATTCTTACAATTTACAACAACATGGATGGACCTTGAGGGCATTGTTCTAAGTGAAATATGTCAAAGAAAGATAACCATATGATTTTTCATATATGTGGAATGTTAAAAAAAATCATATACACAGGGAACAGAGGCAGGGAGGATAGTGTTGGGAGTGGGAGAAATGGGTGAAGGGATTCAAAAGGTAAAAAAATTCAAATGAAAAAATGAATATTATGTCTAGATTGCCTAAAATAAATTACAATTTTAATCTTCAATATTACATTAATGCTTTTTAAGGGAGCAGACATTAGTCTAATTAAAAAAAATCATCATGATTGAGTGCTTTAGAAACTATAGCAACAGTGTTTTAGAAATGGAAGGGACAATGTCCATACACATATGTATATAGACATAAACTTGTGTTCTCATAACATTACTGTTAGTTAGAGTTGAAGTCCAAAGACATAGAATGTGGTATTTTCGAGTCTGTTAAAAACATCTCCCTTATATTTTGATGATTAAAGAAATTCAGGCATAGAATATAATCGTGTTTAGTTTTTCCAAAGGAAGAAAACATCTCTAATAATGTGACCCAAATAAGTTCAATTTTATGAAAACCATTGTTTTCTAATATGGAAAATATCACCCATTGTGTTTTCAGAAGCAGAAAAAAAATATTTATTTGGCTAAGTTTATTTTCGTATATAAACTTGCTATGAGTGAACATATTCTAACATTATATCCCAGTAATGGAAGCTGCATGACAGCATGTTACAAAAAGACATGTGCATTATTAAGTGAATGAAAACAAAATGAAAACTTCCCCGGCACTTGCCTTGATTCTCTGCTAACGTGTAGTCTATTATCTATCAGTAGATTCCTCTTGTCACTTTTATGTTGGTATGGAGCTATTTTTTTAAGTTTATTTATTTATTTTGAGAGAGAGCAAGGAGGGAGGTGCAGAGAGAGAAGGGGAGAGAAGAATCCCATGGAGACTCCATGCTGTCAGTACAGAGCCTGACTCAGCTCGAACTCACGAACAATGAAATCATGACCTGAGCTGAAACCAAGAGTCAGGCACTTAACCAACTGAGCCACCCAGGTGCCCCTGCAGTCAATTCTTAGTGTATAACTTGACAAGATAAAGTAATGGGTCCAAAACTTAATAGAAGACCCAATTCATGTTCTAAAATAATCTATAAAATATAAGTAGGAAGAAAGATTATTCATTTATAATTGAAACATCCAAATATGGAGTCAATAAGAAGTGTGTGCGCTAAATACACTCAAGCCAAGAGAGAGCAGGAGACACAAGAGTGGAGCTGAGTAGAAGTTTAAAAAAAAAAAAGCCTTCTGGAAATTGCTGGATTTAAGCTACTCTTGAAAACAGGAAACCATCAGAGTTCACATGGGATTGACGTACACTAAATACCATGCCAAAGAGAAAAAAATATATTTAAAACTATGAAGATAGCAGTAAGGCTAGCTTTTTGAAAAAAAGGATAGCATGCTGATTACAGTTGCTGCTAAGGAGCATTGTAGAGAAGAGAAATATGAATCAATTCGAAGAACTCAAATAATATAAATAATAGTGAAAATAAAGGAATAACACTTTGGTGATATTAAGGCACTTATTTAACTATCAGACTTTAGTTGAAAAACTATTATGACATTTTTGTAACATTTATGCCCTAAAATTGATCGGTGCTGTTGTTGTTGTTGTTATTGTTTTATCTATGGTTTTTGTAAAGGGAGAATTAGACTTTTTATGTATAGCATAAGGGTTAGAAATAGAATCTCTGGTTGAAAGTAATTCAATAGTTGCAGAAAAGCAACTATATTAATTAAAACAATAGTATTCACAGATAAAGCTGGATGACCTATTTGGTCTCCAGAGTTCCCTTTTTCTGGAAGAGTTCATTCAATAACAGCATTTTTTCAGAGATACTCTCCAAAAGGCTCTCATATTGCACAATATATGTAAATAAATCAAAGAATACCCGGAAATATATAATGCTTGGGTATGAAAAAGCTATTTGGATGTAGTTTTCTATTAAAAGTAAAGAGATTTATTCATTTTTCTTTCTATATCATTGGAATAGTGCTCAAGAATTCTGAATCACTGTGACATTGAAATAGAATATGATTTCAATTTATTAATTAACTGTGGAATTAGTTCAGGTTATTTTAGTTGCAACAACTCAAATAGCATACAAAATAAAATAAGATAAAAAAAAAGTTGGTTCATGGAGTTGCAAGTTCCAAGGTTAGAGATGACTCAGGAAATTTGTGAACTTTAATGATGCTATTGGTCTAGAATTGGTCTCTTTTTTTTCTTCTCCTTTTCCCTCCCAAATCCTATCAAAATCCATCGTTTTCTTGTTTTGTTTTGGTGTGTGTGGGGTTTTTGTTGTTGTTTGTTTGTTTGTTTTCCTCTTGACTAATTTTGTTTGTTTGTTTGTTTTAGTCATATTTTACTTTGACCACACACTGGTCAAAGGAAGGAGTTCCACATCTTTAGAGTTGGTAATCTAAGAGGAAAGGGAAAACTTCTCTTTCCCTTTATTCAAATATAGTATCCTAAGGGGAGATGTACTTGTCCTGGATTGGATTATTTCCAACCCAGAATTAATCACTGTGGCCAGAAAAATGAAGTACTATGATTGATCTAGTCTGTGTCACATGTTAACCACATGAAGGGGAGACTGGGACTCAGGAGGACAAGGTGGGATGGTGATTGGTAGTTGCTGTGGGACCACAAATATTTTGGGGGGAAGACAGTTCCCCAAGAAAGTAAAGTAAACACTATCAGAGTAATTGAGCAAGGGATGCTATCTGGGTCAGAACAGTATATGTTTTTTGCCATATCTATCTGTCTATCTGTCAATCAATCAATCTATCCACCTATCTGTAGGTCTATCCCTATAGAGAAATTTACTAGAAAATTTACTAGGAAATTAACTAAAAAAAAACATTAAGTAGTAACAAGGAATTATTTTCTAAGAGGTCTAAAGTCCCAACAATGCAGGAATAGTAGATGTAATGGATAACTGTTACCTCTAATGTTGAGGCAGTATCCAAGGAAGGAATCAAGTTGGAGGAGCTCCATATCCTCCACAAAACTGAGATTTAAACTTTGTTGCAAGGGGTGTGTCTCTCCTCCTTTCAGTGGTGGAAATGGTTGCTGAGGTGTTCTTGACCAGGAATGACAACAAGAAACCCCACACTAGGTTGCTTGAGGTACTTTTCGACCAGTGGTGACACTAATATTGAAGACTCACCAAGATACTGGTGAAACTTACATGGAAGTATCCCTTTCAACTATGACTAAAAGTTACTGGGAGACTTCTAGTAGGATGCTGGAAAAAGTCACTGGAATTTGAACACCTGTGAATCTCCTGCACACTTTTTTTTTTTTTTTTTTTTTTTGTAAGAAAGCAACAAAAAAGGTAGGTGCAAGAAAACAAGTACCACACCAGGAAGAGAAGCCTCTTCATTTTGCCCTACTCTGTTGGTCTAACATTGTGCCAGCTAGTAAAGGGGGAATATGTACAATATCTAGCTTCAGGTGCACAGAGTTGTATAAGAAAGGATAGAGTTGGAGCTAAGAGGCAGTAAGTTGATAACTGGTACATGTCGTTTTTTCCTGATCAGTCTATTTCCCTTGTATGATCAAACAACATGGAAAGCTGAATCATACCTGAAAAACAGTTTACTAATTTTCCTTAAAACCTCGCTGTCATAGAACAAAAAAAATACTCAATTCCCATGAAATATTACCACTATTACTACTACTACTACTTCTAATAATAGTAACAGTTCCTGTTTTAAACGTATGCCAATTTTTGGAGCAAATGCTTTATATGCATTATTTTATTTAATATTCAAAACAGCTTTATGAACAGCTATAGTTATTAATCCCATATGAATAATTAGTAAACTTATATATAAAGGGCTTGAGGTCAAGGAGTCAAAGAACCAAGATTAAAATGTAGGATTGTCCATGTACTACAAATGCATACACCATAAATAGCTTCTCTGAGAACCCCTAGATTATTTAGTAAGCATGGAATCAGAAATATGGGACATAATGACCTAAATGTTAAGTAGAATCTGATGCAGAAAGCTCAGGCAGTTATTTTATCCCATGTGTAATGAATGCTTTTGTAGGCATAGTATGGAGCAAACCACATCAGTTGTCACAAAATAAATGCCTACCGGAGCCAGGCTGACAATGCTGAACATTGAAATTATACTGTAATAAACTGTTAGCCCTTCCTGGAGACTGCAGAGCGTGTGCCACTATCTAAAGGAGCAGCTGCCCCTCAGTGTACTTGAATGACGACACTGGAAAATAAAACCAAATCATCTTGATTTTTTAGGAGAGGTTAAAAAAAATGTTTATGTGAAAAGTAAAACAGGTTTAAAAAGACAATATGTGGGGGAACCTGGGTAGCTGAGTCAGTTGAGCATCCGACTTCCCTCGGGTCATGATCTCACATGCTTTGTGGGTTCTAATCCCACATTGGCTTGCTGCTGTCAGCACAGAGCCCGCTTTAGATCCTCTGTTCCCCTCTCTCTGCCCCTCCCCTGCTTGCACTCTCTCAAAAATAAATAAAAACATTAAAAAAAAACACACTATGAGGACCAAATAAGACCTGCCAGCAATCTTGTAGTCAACCAGTTTGATGCCTCTGTTCTTTAGTCATCTCAGGATAGAAAACATATTGTCACTGAGAAAAGAAATACTGAGGATCTGATGTCGAAGACTTCCTGATATCTTGATAATGACTGGATAGGCACTGTCAGTGTCTGTCTCTCTGAATCCTCTTAACTTTACAGCCTTGCTCATGAGTGCCATATTCTTTGGTTTGATAATCCAGTCCATCAGGATATAGAGGACTCTGGCTGGCTTGGAAATGATTCTGTCTTCTAATGGCTTTGCAAAGCTTTGGACTGATTCACTTGATATTGTTCTTTGAGCTTGGCTTCCTCATTTTTTCATCATGAAAAACTTTAAATATAAAATGTCTGAAAACTAGAACAGCCCCTATATATTCATTATCCAGATTCAGAATCATTAAGGGTTTGTCACATTAGCTTTGTGTGTATCTTTGCTTACTTTTACTGCATTGTTTTAACATAAAATCCAGACATTATGATACTTAAGCCTTACATTTTCCAGTGTATCTCTTTAAAAAGTCATATTTTCTTACAGAAATCATTGTCTCAGTGCCATTAGCCCAATTATCAAAATTAATATTTCATTCATTCCAGAATGCCCCATGTTCTGCTTTTGTCTCTTTGCTTCCTTGTAGCGTTATTTACTATGTTTTTTTTCCCCTCCTAGTTCTTGGTAATTGTTGTTATTGCTAGAAAGTTTGATGGTTTAAGTTTAGTAAGAATACTTCAAGGATTCCTGGGTGCGGGTGGGCTTTTTGACAGCACTACTATTGCTCTCCTCTCCAGTTTGTGGCACAGCAGTTCAGGGTATCCCTAAAGTGTCAATAACCACTTTACTTTCGTACAATGCTGAGAATGTGTTATTTGAAATCACAAGCAAACAAAGCAAATTTGCATTGGCCAGTTTGCTTTTGATCTTTCCTTCCTTCTTGTCTGTGACCATCAGTCATCCCGTGCTTTTTCAGAGTCTTCTTCTAGGACATATTCCATGCTCCCTTCTGAAATGTCTTGAAAATTGCCTTTCTCCATTCCCAAATAACAGATGCCTCTGGAATACATGTATTACAGGAATGCATCTAGCAGGGTATATAATTACAAATGACTACCCATCTCAAAACAGGTCAGCATATATTCATCCCCTTCATCTATAGTCACTTTTACTTTTATATTTGCTAGTATACAGGAAAACAGTATGATAGGATCCTTTTATCTTCACTGAAATGTCCTTTGCTATAGAGAAAAGTCTTGGGAGATTAAACTGCATGTTTTAACAGCTCGGTTGATGGTATGTAGATACCAACTGACCTCACTACTTTTCAATGAGGGTGATTACTGTTACCCATTAATTACAGTGGAGGAGGCTTATCCTAACTATTCCTTTTGGAGCCTATCTTATTTTTGTGACTTTGTTAGGTTAAAAGAACATTGCTCTTTCCTTTGTTAATTATAATGCAACTGCTTTGGGTAATTATTTTAGACCATTTTCTCAAATAGATAAACATCACCATTTTTCCCTTAATTGTTCCCAACTATCCATCTTTTGATTCCTGAATTACCAATTTGAATACCATTCTAAACCCTGTATTTAATAAAAGACTTCATTGTTTCTCTGGCATCTTCTCGGTATTATCTGTTCTTTATGTTAATCTGTGTGTACAGTGTGAGAAAGGTACAGAATGTGCCTAAGGAATTTTGAGAAAAGAGATGACATCCTGTATTAGCTAGCTCATGCTGCGATAACAAAATACCACACACTGGGAGGCTTAAACAACAGAAATTTATTTTCTCACAGTTCTAGAGGCTAGAAATCCAAGATCAAGGTGTTGGCAGATTTTTTTTTTTCCTGAGGCCCCTTTTCTTGGCTTGCAGATGATCACCTTCTTACTGGGCCCTCACATGGCCTTGCCACTGTGCACACACATCCCTGATGTCTCTTCCTCTTCCTTTAAGGACCCTGGGATTGGATTAGGGCCCTACTCTTATGACTTCATTTAATAAGTATGTCTTTAAAGGCTCTATTTCCAAAGGTAGTCACAGTGAGGATTAAGTCTTCAACATATGAATTTGGAGGAACACAATTTAGTTCATAACCCATTTTAAGAGTATTTTTTCTGGTCTATAAATGTTTGTATAAAATAAACCATCTAAACCATACTGTATTAACTTCAAATTCTGAATATGTATGCAAAAGTCTGAATATAATAAATATGCATTTATTAGCAGACGTGGATCACAGTCTGTCTAATTGTTTGCAACTGAATCATTTAATTTGATCATAGTTGATTGGGGAAACAATTCAGGTGTTATCCTGGTGTGTGTGAGTGTGTGTGTGTGTGTGTGTGTGTATTCACACAGGTGTGTGTACACGATCATTCACTTATGTATATAGACATTGATTTAACTATTTCTGGTTTTGATGATTCAATAAAATAATCCCCTCTACACTATTACTCTTACCCCCTCACAAAGAATGTGCAAAACAGATATTTGGATCTGTCTTTATGTCTGAAAATCTACTCTCATATTTTTTTAATGGCACTACTCCTCTAAAGGGTAGCACTTTTTTAGCCATTTGCCTCTTTGTTTACGTTTTATTTTTTTTTAATTTTTTTTTCAACGTTTTTTATTTATTTTTGGGACAGAGAGAGACAGAGCATGAACGGGGGAGGGGCAGAGAGAGAGGGAGACACAGAATCGGAAACAGGCTCCAGGCTCCGAGCCATCAGCCCAGAGCCTGACGCGGGGCTCGAACTCACGGACCGCGAGATGGTGACCTGGCTGAAGTCGGACGCTTAACCGACTGCGCCACCCAGGCGCCCCTGTGTTTACGTTTTAAATCCTTTCTTAGTGCATGTACAATGAGTTAGAAAAGTGATTGGTAGTTTCCATAGTTCCTCGAAATACAAAGGAAAAGGAGGCTCAGATATGAGCAAGAAATTAAATCAAAGAAAGTCACACTGATAATGAAGACATAAAATAGAACAGTGACCTACATATAAAAATCTGAATGAAAAATGAGTGAATTGATGATTGAATTTTACTAAAATTATGTCCATTCCACATGTAAGTAATATTCCTAATTGAAAAATGGTCTAGAAGACTCTTAAAATAAAAGTTTTGGGGAATCAATTCATGTTATGATTCAGGTTGTATATAATATTCATTTTTCAATGTCAACTATGTAAAAAAGCTATGTGGGTTGTTTAGAGCCCAAACTGTATTTTTTTGAAAAAAGTTTTTATTCCTACTGAAGACTCTTGCTAAACATAGCTCACATTCATAAATTCTGATGATTATTCCAAGTTTGCAACTTAGGACAAAACTAAATCCCAAACTGTCTCCTGTCTACCATGGGTTAAGACAATTAGTAATGAAATGAGACACTACTCAGGATAAATGGATGTCTTGGTTTGCATGATAAGCTGTGACTCTGTGATTGAGTGTGAAAGTTTATATGCCAGACTGATTTTTTTTTTTTTTTGTTTTTTTTTTTTTTTTTTTTTTTTTTTTTCCTGTTTTGAAGTCTTTCCTAGACCAGTTCAACTGTTAAATTTCAATTAAACTAAATTTGGTCAAAAAAACAACACACAAAAAAGGTTGGAAATGTAAGTCTATTTCTTTTATCTAGCCTGAGCTGTTGGCAAAGCAAACTGGCTTTTCCATACTTGGCATTTATTAATAATATTTTGAATACCATTGCGCTTTTTAAGCTGAGTGTGGTGGAATTCTCTTGTGGGATTATTAAATGAGTCGATTTGCATTCTAATGAGAACAAATGTTTGGGATTGCATTGTTAAAATGCTAAAACGGTGTGTGTATAATTATTTTGCAGCTTAGATTCGCAGAACTCATTTCCCCAAACTCCTTTTTTTAAATAACTAAAGAGTCAGAGCCTACTGACGGCTGGAGGGGAGGTGATTAGGGTAATTTAAACTGTTCACAAATGACTTTGCTACGGAATGAAAGCATTTCTTTGGCTTTGCCAGGGCTCCTTTCATTATCTTTAAGCGGCCGCAGTGTTGAGTCCCATAAGAAGTCTCACCAAGCTCTCTTTCCTTGTACAGTTTCTCATTTGTATTGATTAATCATTTTGTAATTCCATTCTAGGTTGACTTGCTCATCTTTAAGGCATTCGCTGCTTTTTCTTTGCTTGTCTATCCTGTAACGGTTATGTTGTCTGTTCTAATACCTTAGCTTTATCACTGCAAGTCAAGCTTTAAAACATTAATCCCTTCATGCTTTAATTTCATATTCTATTACCAGAATGAATGCAAATACTGCTTCCTTTTTCTCCTTTTTAATCATCTTTACTACAGCTTTTGCATATGGGGCAATAGTGAAGCAAGCTTTTATTATTTAGAGTGTATCTCGTTTTTTAGTAGTTTTTCAACTCCCTTTCTTTCATTAGTTTTAAATTCTGTTGACAAAATACACATGTTTACTGCGTATGTTTGTAGCCTCAGAACTTAATTTGTTTTTGCCAATTTTTAATGAAATATACATGTTATAAATTAACAGTCTTAAGCTACTAATAGTAACAATTGAAATGTTTTATTGTCACATTTCCAAGTATTTTCATTATTAGGCTTGACCTGAGGAGTTCATTCTTATGGCAAAGCATTGGAGAAGTGATAATTTTAGATTCCTTACATCAACAACTTGAAGTTGGGGAAGAAACTAGCGGGGATATAGTTCACCCTTCTCTTCTTGTAGATAATGCTTATGAATCCAGAAAATGTAAGTGATTTTACTACAGACACAAATAATTATTTTATACATGTTTATTTAAAAAAAGAATAGAGCTGAGTCTTGTTTGTAAGTTTATATTGTGATGATCAATGCTTTATTAGGCTAAATGATACTCTATATATATTGCATAAATATGTATTTTATAAATGCATACATAAGACAAATAGAGTTATATTGATAAGGATATTACTTTGAAAAACACAAATGTTTGAAAATCATTCAGTAAAACTTTATTTTATGACTGTTACTAATGAATTCAATGGAAGCAGGTGGCTTTATTTAAAGAAAATGTTAAAATTTGATAATATTCAAATATGAAGAAAATGCCAATTAAGTAATGTGCTGATGGCTATTCCCTGCTTGAGACATTAATTAAAAGCTCGTGATAATTGATGTCAAGACATTTTGTAATCTAAAAATTGGTACTTTTGTTCAAAGTCGATCTTTGATGATTTCAATTCAAGAACTTAAAAAATTTCAGAATATAGCATAATATATTTTAAAATAGTAATATAGTTACAAAAATGGAGAAGTTTAAATAACACTAATTTAGCTATTCCTAAAGGTTTACACTGAGAGATCAGTTAGGATTCATTTGTTTGCAGCAGGTAGCCAGAAACATGACACAGACAAATTTAAACAAAAAAAATGGAAGTTTTTTAGCCCAAATGAATGAAAAGATCAGAGATGGAATTAGTTCAAGCTTATTGGTTTATATAGGTTATATGAATAACAGATAAATAAATATTATATAATTGATATTGCGTCGATCTAGGTTAGTTATCTCAGCCTAAGACAGCCTGCTTGGATCATGTGGTTTTCTAAAAAATATCAGTAGTTATTGAGAAGGACTGGGAATGGATGCTAGCAAGGAAGCCCCAAAATATCTACTATATAGAATTATCGGCCAAAGTTTCTAGATTATTATATATTCTCCAAATTATTATGCAGAACATAGCTGTAAAAACAATGGGCTCCACTTCCCCACTTTCTCTTGTTTCTTCAATTCTTTTACTGTTTTTTTCCCATGTGCTTTCATGTTGGGATTCATAGGGTATGTGAAGGAAAGGGGACTTGAAAAAATGATTGAAGGGAATGCAATTATTCCATACTAATTTCGTTGTGTTTTCAGATTTAAGGTACATGGTAGGTATATGCATCACAAACAAATTATGCATCACAATACATTTTCTGTATACAGAAAAATTACAAACTTTGTTCTCTACAACTTTGAATCCTTTAATCTTTCTGTGGATGAATAGCTCCCTCCTCCTGCCCCCCGAAGCCTTAGTCTGTCATGACCTTTCATACCTGTTTTGTCTTTAGAAACAGCTTTGTAAATGTCACAAGCTTAGGATTCTTTTCAGGGGCTTTGGGTTTCAGCTCTATAACCACTGAGTAATCAAATTCAAGTTGGCTGTGGTTCATGATATTTATTGACTGCTAGTTTGGCTTTAGGACCCTAATGCCATGGGTTGAAGTGCCATATTGTCCTATTATCAAAGAAAAGTCAAAGGCTGTAGATCTTGTTAGATTCTTTTGTTTTTGTCATTTTCTATATATATTTTTTTAAATTTCCTAACTTACTGCAATCTTAATAGTTTTAACTTTATGATTTTTCTTCTATTGATATGTAAGAAAACCAAAAGAAACATAGGCTTTCACCAGTTTGCACCAGGATAGTATAATCCAAAGATTGAACTAAAGAATGATGACCAAAACTAGGCCCTCAAATAAAATTGGCAGGAGGGAAGAGCCACTAGGTATTTATACAGTCATAGGGAAAGCTCTTAACTTAGATCATAAGCAAAGACACAACTGAAAATTAAAGGACCACTGACTACAAAACTGCACTACTGTGGGTGATGTTAATATTTCAGAATGGCTTAGAAAAATTATTATTCTTACAAGCACTAATCTAATTTTTGAAATATAATAAATTAAGATGAAATCTTTAAAAGTAGTGATAATCCAGGTAATTGTATAAAATATACTAAAAGCTTCATGGTGAGAAATTTTACTCAAAAGCCAGAGCCTGTTCATATTTGGCAAAAATCATGATTAGACTGGAGCAAACAGTATTGGAATTGATTAAGCAGCTCACCCATTGTATGATTGTAGTGAAATCTGTTGCCCTGAACTTGTTTTGTTGGTGCTTTCTGAGCAGGTGTGCTGTTCAAAGGTTGTTCATTAAGTGTATTTCATATTGTATATGTGTGTGTGTGTGTGTGTGTGTGTGTGTGTGTGTGTGTGTGTTTGTGTGTGGTTGAATCCATATTTCAGGTTTGCCAAATGGCTCCTGATATTTTTGCGTTTAAAAATAAACATAAATTTCCTGGAAAACATGTAAATCGTGTAATATTTAGAGGAAATTTTGTTTCTGTTCCTTTTACACCTAAAAAAGTAGAGAAGCTTGTCTTAAGAGCATTCATATCTTTATTTTTCCTGGCTTTGGGGCCTTTAAAAATTATAATTTTGCCAAAACAGGGCTAATAAATTTACTAAAATATTTAAGTGAATTCAGAACTCTGACGATGCTGATTTGCAATGGGTATTTATCTTGGCAAAGCATATTTTTCTAGTTGTAATAAATCCAATTACTCAAAAGTACATTTATTATGCTTTTTTCTTTTTAAAAATTTCTCTTTGCTTCTTTCTATCCAGGATTAAAATGCTTAGTAACACTATAAATGTATTTAGCTAGCTTTAGGAATCCCCTACTAGTCTGTAAGACATGGAAAAATAAAGCTTCAGTGTAGACAAGCAAATTAATATACTTAGGAAAAATTAATCCCAAGTGGTTTTCTAAGTTACTGGACTCAAAACTATAAATTATGAGCTATGAGGGGATTTTAAAAGCTATTGTGAACCATTGGCACAATGTTCTACTTTAGTCAAAGTCAAAAAAATTAGGCAGCTTATCGAAAGCAAAACAAATAACATAACCACATTTGTTTTTTGCTTTACAACTTAGAAAATGCTTTGACATACATTTTTATATTGTGCTTGCAAAATCCTTTTGTGGCAGGAAATTTATGAATACTTGTCTTTGTTTACAGATTAAGAATCACAGTTACAATGAGATTAAGTTACTACCTGAAGCCATACAGATTGCCGCAGGTAGATCCAAGACTATAGCACATGTGTATCTGTGTTGTTTCTATTATACAGAACTGCTTTCCAGATCATTACAATCATGGCTGATCAGATAAAAGCTCAGTAGATCTAAAGAAAGAGTACAATGAAAAGATCAGGGAATTAACAGAGGGTATAGTTAAAGTCTAACATATGTCTTACTCAAGTGATACATACTAAACACTAAATTAGGTGTGTAGTATAGATAAAAAAAAAAACTGGTAAGTAAATAAGGATATCAACTTATCTTTAGATAATTCATATGTAATAGTGAGGAAAATGCACATGCAAGAGAAGAAAACACTCAAGAGGTTTGGGTGTAAAATTTTGGGGGTAGGGCCTTGAGGAAGATAAGTTGATTGCATAACAGAGTCAGGCTATTGAATATAGTAGTCACACGTGATTATTGAATACTTGAAATGTGGCTAGTGTAAATTGAGATGTACTGTGTGAAATACATAAAGATTTTGAAGACTTAGTGTGAAATATAAAATATTTTATTAATTTGATATTATAAATGTTGAAATATTAATATTTTGGATATGTTGGGTTAAATGAAATATTCATTAAAGTCAATTGCATCCCCTTTATAAAATTCTTTAAAATATGGCTCCTAGAAGATTTAAAATTTCGCCTATTGCTCACATTATAATATTACTGGGCAGGAACTGATATAGAGAGAGTAGAGAGCTCCCCACAGCTGGTGGGAAGCATGAGAGGAGGAACAGATGTGGGAGGAGGAGAAAAGCAAGGAATCAATAGACGACTCTTTGACGACACCTTCCATATCTCTAAATCTTCAATCCAGACTACTAATCACAAACCTTTCTTGTGAACACTTTTGTGAAAAAGCTCAGTTTTGCATTTAAGACAAAGGGGGTTAACTATTCAGTATTACATGAAAACATAGGAAGCTATGGTTGAGGGGGCTAGAAGAGTATAACCTAATCTCTGTCCACATCTGGAATTAAATTAATAGGAAGAGCTTTGGGATGTCATCCCATTATAAAATAAAAATTTAGTTGATTGAAGAATTACACGACCACTTTCTAGCCTCTGGGCTAAAAACACATTCTTAAGAAATATAAATATCAATTTAAATACCAGGTTAAGGAATACATTCAATAACATATATTATATACTTACCAAGTATTTTATGTAGTTAAAACAGAAATGAACTCCACATCAGTGATGTCATGGCAGCTGATTTAATATCTACACTACATAGATGAGCAGTGAATGAACACAAATCTAAAGGAAGTGATAGTGAAATAGAGAAAATAAGACTCATGAATCTATTACTGTAACATAAAGAGAAAGTGGCTACTGTTACGAGGGCTTAATGGAAAAAGAATTTCCATCTGGAGTTATGATGCAACTTCATAAAGAAGACAGCATTTAAATGATTCTTAAGGAAGGGCTTGGCTATAAATATGTATACATTTTTTGAAGAGTGTATTGTATATATGATTAACAAAGTTAACATAGAAGAGAAACCTTAATAGGAGTGAATAGTTTAAGGTGATCAAAAGAAGAGATTTTAAATTAGTGTTCAATATAGAAAAATAAATTTGGGGCATATCTTAGAATGCATGTAGTAGTAAGGCAGTGAATTTCATTGAGGGGGGATAGGATCATATAGCAGAGATAGAATCATACAGTGGCAATGTTAAAAACATAGTAAATAATAATGACAATAATAATAATGGTTTATTTACATGTATGTAGAAAAATAAGTCAATGGTGTGAACTTGTTTTGTGACTCCTGGATTAATTTAATGGAAGTTACAGTAATAGTCCAACAATAATGAAACAATTAATCAGCTAATATTTCACCTAATTTTAGATAATTCCAAAAGAATTACATTGAGAATGCAGCATTTGCTAGTAGTTTCTCAGATTTTTTTGTCCTTCTTAATTGGTCTAATACATACGGAATCATTCCTTCACTCTTAGACATGGTTGAGATATTGTACCACAAACCCTAGGGTCTGGCTTCTTGTGTAGCCCCTGGGGAAAAAGATGGAACAACCTAGAAATGGAAAGGCCACTGAGAAACAGGAGACCAAATGTATCCATGCAGATCTATTTTTCTTCTGTTGTTCCCTTTGTGTACAGTATCCAAGTGTGGTTCTCTACAATGAACATTCCATTGAAATCCCACATGATGGCAAACATACTTATTTGCCGTGTGACATTTTGCATCTCTTTGCAGCTCATTGGAAAGGAGTAGACATCACAGTAACATATTTCATACTTTTCCTTGCCTCACTGTCCTCACTCAGGGCTTATATTTTTTCAAATTAATTATCAGCATTTTAATTTTTGTGTCAGTGTGTTAATTTTTTTAAGAAGATACAGGCTAAGGAGGGCAGGCATATTGACAAATGTGATTAATCAAAAAGGACAACAGCAACACTAACTTTTTTTAAGTGCTTTCTGTGTTCCAGAAATTTGTTTTTAGTACTTTTCACAAATTGTCTTTGGTAATATTCACAGTGAGTCCATTATTTCCATGAGGAAATAGGAGTTCAAAAATGGTAAATATATTACTCAAGGTTAAATAGATAGTAAGGGAGAGAACAAATGCTCAGAGAGTTTAGACAAGTTCTTTAAGGTCATTGAGGTGGCAGAAGAAATAAAAGCTCAGAGAGATGAAATAACCAGTTTCATCCAAACCCAAGTTAATGGGGGCAGAAAAGAGTTTCACAGTAAGACATGACTAACTCCATAGACTGAGATCTCAACTGCTGTCTTACTCCCTCTTCCAGAGAAAAAAAGGAAGATAAAGAAGTCTTAAAAAAAAAAAAAAAAGAAAAAGAAAAAAGAAAACAAAAGACTAAAATGATTAAGATGTCTACAAAGAATAAAATATAACTTCAGGGGACAGAGGAGCTTTAAAATATATGAAGTGTTTTCTTATGAAAAAGGCATATCAGACTTAGTCTATATAACTCCTATAGCGAAAGAAAAGAACCCATTTTGACTCATTATATGGAAAAACCTTTCTGAAAATTGGAACTACTTGAAAATGCCAAAGGCTTGTGATTTTTTCCCCATCATTGATAGGGAGTTGGAGGGATCAAATTAGGTCTGAAAAATTTTAGTAAACCATACTCTGGAGACGTAGTTGGCTTAACTTATCTTTATAGTAGTCCTTCCTAATGCAGAGATTGCATGATCTTGTGATTTTTGAGTTTGACTAATGTTTGAATGCACTAAAATTTTAAAAGCAAGGCATTCTAAATTGTTACTGTGAATAGATACTATGACCATTTGCCCCCAAATTTCGGCTACGCAAAGATTTCCTTTTAATCATGCAAATGAATACTGGAAAATAGGCATCTCATTTACAGTGTCATGAGTTTTTAACCTTAAACTAATACAGAGCCCACATCATTTTGTGACTATTTTGGAAAGCATTAATTCTTCATTTTATAAAAATAATTGTATTAAGGTCAAGGTAAGGTTTTCATGCTTGATAAAGAATGTGTTGGCGTCAACTTTAACCCAATAATTGCCCTCTGTTACTAAGAGTATTACACATAAAACTTCAGTGACAAGTGAAACATATATTAGCTTTGAGTAGGTAGTAAAAATACCCAGGGAGCAAATGTAGCTTTTCAGATCTAGATTATATTAAAAGATCTCATTATTTAAAATATGATTGTCAAAACTAGATTTTCAATCAGATTTTATTATGGAATGACATAATAAGAAGAGTTTATAATTATCATTAGTATCAATAATTTGTTTATACCTCCAAATAAATTAAGGGCTCTTTCATCATAATTATTTCACATGTCACATAAAACATGAAGAAACATGAAGTTTTATAAAGTTGGCTATTCTGAGAGAAGCAGAATCTTTACAAAGAGATATCCCAAGAAGGTTATCTAGTAGGAGAAAAGAAGTCTGAATTGGAAAGAGCTTCTTACTATAAAAAGGGAAATTGATTTGGTTGAACACTTTTCTTAAACTTTGAGGGAAAAAAAAAACACATTTATATAACGTGTGTCTCTTCCTAGGTTTATTAGGATATCTTAGAAAGTATGGCCTTACAAATTCACAAAGAACAATGTCTTACACACTGCCCACTGCATATGATTTAAACTTTCAATTTAATCACCTTCCTCTGATATTTTTGAAGGAGCAGTAAAAACAACCATAGCCTCATCTAAAAAGTTGCAGACATATCTGCTTTTTAAACCAAATGTCTCATGCACATAATGAGAGGGTCATAGTCTCTCCCACCCCCACCAAGGGTATTACTTGTCTTTACCAAAAGAATCTTTTAATGTTTTCTTTCAGTCCTTCCCCTACAAACATTTACTATTGAAAATTATTTGCTCAAACTAGGACGCTTTTCCTCAAATCTTCACTTTCAGTTGATCGTGCATCATAGTCTTTCACCTTCACCCCCGCCTTTTCATGCATCTGATAACCAGAGTGAAAGAAAAAGAATCCTGTCTCAGGGGTTTCCCCTTGAGTTCCTCAAAGTGTGTGGAGTATAGCTGTTTTATTATCTACCTCTCATGCCAACCTAATTCCAGTTGGTGGGTCTTCTGGAATGTGTCTGGCTTGTTGTGCAAGGCAGGTTACTGTTTGCAGGAAGTATATGAGTAGTTTGTATTCTCTTGGAGATCTGTATGCTCAGAGATGGTATGCCTATGAAATATAATAGGAACAGCCAGAAGCTGATGAAATAGATATCTACATTGGGTTATCTTGTCTTACAGCCCAACATTATAAAACATAGACACCTTCAAGGTGTCAAGTAACAAATGTTTCTATTGTTTATGGCTCTGTTTTCAGCAGGATCTGGATCACAGAGTTCTTTCATCCTGATTTTGTCTCTAGAAATTAATAAGTAAGACATGACCCTTCTCACAGTGATGTTACAGTCTATTTGAAATAGATTTAAGATTTTACTATTCAAAGACTGAGAATAGCTACTCCTGTTTGGTTCCAGAGCACAAATTTAATATTGTAGGAGAGAATAGAAAATTTGAACAAAAATGGGTTTGTTAAGACTAAGTGACTTGAGAGTAATGTAATCCTGATGTAACTAATTTTTTTGGAAACCTACTCAAAAAATAAAATTATTTGACTTAGCTTACTACAGTTAGAACTTTTCCTTTTGAGTAACTGACAGTATTTTGACAAAAATGATAACTTAAAGAATACAATACTCTCTGTGGTAGGTAGGGTTTTAGGTTTTATGTTCTCTCCCCTTCCATTACTCCTGCATATGTTACCTTCCATTGCAAAAGGAACTTTGAAGATAGAACAAATGTTATGCACCTTAACATGGGGAGATTATCCCGAATTGTCCAGATGGGCCAATGTAATCACATGGGCCTGTAAAAAGCTTGAGAAGAAGACAGAAGTGTCAGAAAGAGAAATGAGTCTGTTAGAGGAATGTGGCATGCAAAGTACCCAGCCTGCTATTACTGGCTTTGGAGATGGAGAAAGAAGGCCATGAACCAGGGAATATGGGAGGCCTTGAAAACTGGGAAAGGCCCTCAGCTGACGGTCAGCAAAGAAGTGGGGACTTCAGTGATACAACTGCATGAAATTGAATTCTGCTAATCGACCCAAATGAATGTGGAAATGAATTCTTCTCTGGAGCTTCCAGAAAGGAACACAGCCCTTCAGACACCTGATTTCTGCTTGGGAGACTCCAAACAGAGACCCCTTTGAGCCTGCTAGACTTCTGATATACAGCAACTGTGAGATAATAAATGGATATTGTTTTCAACTGCTAAATTTGTGGAAATTTGTTAAGGCAACAGTCATATACGAATATACTATCCTACAGTTTTAGGCAGTCATATTACTGCCCCTATACTTAAACTGTGTGTGTGTGTGTGTGTGTGTCTGTGTGTGTATGTGCATACATGTTTTGGAGTAAATGCACTCAGATTGGAATGCATTGGAATAAATGTGTGTGTATTGGGATAAATACACTCAGATGTTACGGTTTCATTTCTTGAGTGTGCACCTGGGATTGGAAAATAGTTTCTGTGACTTCTTTTGCAATTTGGATTGAAAGTATAAACTTATGCTCCTATTTATGCTCGTTTTTAGACTATTTTGTGTATGGGGAAGAAGAAGAATATAATCTATTTCATTGTGGCCTGACTTCACAGTTCAAGATCCTTCAAAAAAAGCAGATGCACCTAAATTTGCATATTGTTTCATATTAGAAGGATAATAGCAAGGCAAATACGCCAAAATAATGTCCTTATTTCCTTTTATGTAGACATACTGCTAACAATTTATTGAGACATTATTTTGAGGGTTGGATATGTTCTCATGAAACTATTAGCCACACATGAAAAGTTATAGATCTTGTTAGAATTCACTAATATTCTCACTCACTATAAGCCAACCACTCCAGGAAAAATTACCATAACAAGATTAGTATTGTTAATGCAAAGTACTGTGCCTCTCTTGCCAAAATTCATATGTATGTCTTTTACATATAGCTCCCACTGGAAGTCTGTGGATTTAAAAAGAAAGAAGGAAAGCCATTCATGTCATTAAGCTACACTTGTGTTTGTTTCGCTCCGGTGCTATGAGCCAGGAATCTTGTGATATCCTTTTCTACCTATCTGCAGCATGTTTCCTAAGAGTTTCTCATGACCCTTAAGAGAACAAGGTATTTCTTCCTCATCTGTTGGGAGAGTCTGGGAGTTTGATTTGAGGATGTCTCGTTTCACATGGTGCAATACTTCTGCTCACACTGATAACTCACCAAGGGCCCAAGATTTTATTTCAGTCTGATCAAGCTGTAATCTACCACATGGTTCCATAAACCAGTGTTACAATGGTACATTCAAGTAAAGCACCAAAACCATTAAGGCTAAAGAACTACTTAAATTAAAAAAATGGGGAAAAATCTTTCTTCTTCCCCTGTTCTGTAAACAGCAGATTGATTCAGACATCTTCCTCATTAGTAAACCACCTAAAAACAATAGGCTATAATGAGGTAAGTTGGCAGCTTCACATTGCAATATAGCTTGGGGGTGTGTGTACTTTTGGTAAAGGAGTGTATTATTACAGAAAAAAATTTAACTGTATCAAGTTAAAATCTCGGTGACAAACTAGTGCTAACTAGCACATGTCTCCATGTCACCATAGGTGGCGGTGCCTGACATTTCCTAAAGGACAGCCTATAGTTAAGTAGTATTGAAAGGCACCACAGGCATTATAGCAAATGTATAGGGGACAATGAACAACAATGGGGCATAATCAAGCTATTTGAGCTAATGGCTGATGCTGTGTTCAGTGTATTATACTTTTGCCATTCATATCACTATGGCTAAGGTTGTGTCAGTGTTTTCATAATAGACCTACTATTTTAGAGGTTTATAACCTGGCAATAAAAATTGGCTTCCGGCAAAAACTTGACATACAGGACAAGACCTCAGCAAGAAAGTGATTTTTGAGAAATCATATTTTCTTGAGGGGAGATGGTATAGAATAAGTTTCGTTGTTTCAGAATCCCAGAAACTCAGAATACAGCTCAGAATTCGAAAATGGCATTTGTAAGTTATTAAACTACAAGGAGGAATCAAATTGGTCACACAATACTAATGGGCTTAGTGCAGAACAGTTTTATCTTTGAAAATGTTCTTTCTAGACTTTTCAGTGGGAGTATATGTAATGATTCACAGCCCTTTATTTTGATATATAGAAAGGCATGGTTGCGTGAAGATCGAGGAGTTAAAATGTATTTTCAGAAGATAATATATTATGATATGGTGCTTATTTTTTTTGAAGTTAAACTCCTTAATAACATCTAATTCATTAATCCTATTATTAAATGTCATAGATTTATTGCATCTAAACATTGGAAGGAATCCAGCTTCCGCACAGAGCTGGAAGATATATCACTGTTATCATCACCATCATCATCAGCTGTTCACTGCATCTTCAGTCTGTAACCTCTAGTGTGTGGGAGACTTGGATGCACTAACCTGACATCCAGTATTTGACCTCATGGATCTTAGATTCATATGTTGTCTTAGAGAGATATATACACAAAGAAGAGATAAGGAAAAACGGAATAAAATTTACAAATATATGTGCTGTTGTACACTGAAACCTAAAGATAGTTTTCAGGCTAGACATTTTGAAGCATTTATTTTAAATGTTTACAGTAGGCATGGGCGTCAGTCATTAGCTTGTGTGAATTGAGTTACAAAACAAGAGAGAAGAGAAAACGTTGACAGATTTGGAAAAAGAGAATAATGTTCAAAGGGTAGAGAGGAGGATATTAGTAGAATAACTATTCTTGACATTGATGTTGGTATTTTAATAGCTATTATTAATATGTTATTAATAATAAATGGTATTAATTTTATCAGCCATTTTTACTGATGATCAATATGTGTTAGGCATTGAGCTGCTCTACAACTTTGATAGGGAACTATTGATAAACGATTGTAGTTTTCTCACAAACACTGTCATTTCACATTTCTCCTTAGACCATGTCTGTCAAGCTTCAGAGTATAGAACAGCAACAGGTATATCAGGCTGAACTTGAATCCACATTCTATTTATATATCAGTGCACTTTCCAAAGGGAGTGAAGGAACTGGAGGGGCCTTAAGAAAGCCAGACCCCTGACTTTAGTCTAACTGACTAAAGAAGTTTTCTGAAAGGCCTCATAAAACATATTCTCTGTCATATGATATGGTGTCATTATTGACACGTTAGCTCAATTGTTTTAAATAACGGGCATTTATTATTCCAGCTTATGTTAATATGAAATGGAAAAAATATTAGCAATCTTTCAAAAGTAGGATTGAAGAATTGAGATAGAACTGAAAATAAATTGATTTGACCCCCTTTCGTATTTGTTGAGAGTTGTAACAAAGACTTGACTAGATTAGAGAAAGCCCATTTGTAAATTATTTTCATGAAAGAGACAGAATCATCTCTGAGGTTATAGAATTTTTTTCCCTTCATTAATGAGAGCTATATCTTACCTTACTTTAAACTTTTCCACTTGTGTAAGTCTTTCAATGTGACTCTTTGTTTAACACTGAATCTCACATCAGAGACTTGACAAGTTGAGAGGTGAGTTATCTGGAGCAAAAAAATTAAGCTTGTCAGAAGCAGTCCTCCCACACAGAATTAAGACAAGATCTCAAATTGTTAAGTTCTCGTGATAATAGTTCTAAGGAGATATTTTTATCTGTACCACCAATACTGAGTAGATTGTGGAAAAAACAGGTTTTCTCTCTTCTGTTTGAGAGTCACTGTTTTTACAGAGACTCAGATTTTTTTGTTGTTGTTAAGTTTGCCCTAAAGATATCTATCTATATAGATAGATATAGATATAGATATAGATATAGATATAGATATAGATACACATACTTCTGGGATTCACAGTTATTAGAAACTAGGAGGCAATGGGAAACACACACACACACACACACATATACATGTACATATATGTATATACATATATCTATGTATTTCTTTTTTAACCACTACTTAGTGGTTCCCAAGAAGTGAATATATATTTATATATATTAATTTATTTATATATATATATATATATATATATTATAACACGGATTGAAAGGAGAATGGAAAATTCATTTAAAATGAATTGATCTACACATGGAAATGTGCAGTTCAAAAGGTAAAAAAGCAATACCAGGTAATCTCCAAGTTCCAGAAGGAAACTCAAACCTATAGTAGTGAGCTAGAGTTGAAGCTGAAAAGACTCACAATCAGGCATTGATTTATTTTTTTTAACGCTTATTTATTTTCTTGAGACAGAGAGAAAGAGAGACAGAGCATGAATGGGGGAAGCTCAGAGAGACAGGGAGACACAGAATCTGAAACAGGCTCTAGGCTCTGAGCTGTCAGCACAGAGCCAGATGCGGGGCTGGAACTCGAACTCCCGGACTGCGAGATCATGACCTGAGCTGAAGTTGGACTTGAGCTTAACCGACTGAGCCACCCAGGCACCCCAATCAGGCATTGATTTAAAAGCTGGATTCTCAAGACCCACACAGAAACCTAAACAGGGAAAATAGACCGTGTGCATAGCAGAAAATGGGAACTGGCCTCCCTCCATAATGGCTGACACCATATAGGAATTATCCTTTCTGTGAAACAAGAAAAATACATACATACATACATACATACATAGAAACAAACAAACAAACAAACAAACAAACAACCAGCCATGGGACTAGGCACAAAAGCAACTCATTCATCCTGCATTTTGGATAATGCTGGGTTACATGTGTGACTAAATTCAAGCCTGCCCAGTGTGAACATTGCAAATAAAAACTGGCCATGATGTAGTAAAACCCTTCATGTTCCAGCAATGGCAAATATGAAACCACTGTAATAAAGAAGCCTCTGCTATCCTTGACAGAGAAGGGAAAATGGTAGACAGAATACACAGAAACCCAGGAACCATATTGTAGACTTAAAAGTATTTAGAAGATTCCCAGGTGAACAATTAATCTGCATCGTATGTCTTCATTTGCCCCTTCCAGAATCCAGTGACAAAGATCAAGAGTGTAAGTAAGGAAAAGGCTAGCATCAATTCTAGATAAGAGGAAAAGCTTCCATGCATGTCTTAGAGATAGTAAAAACAGTGTAAGATTGAATAAAATGCTCACTTTTTAAAAAGTCACAAACTACCAAATCTCACTCAAGAAGAAATAGATAACCCAAATCATTCTGTAAACATACTGAATTTTTAGTTAAAAACAGTAAGCCTGTATACATACAATGAATAGATAAACAAACAAACAAAAATAAATTTACAGCGCTAGATGGATTCACTGGAGAATTTTCCAAAAACATTTAAAGAAACAAAGATCATACTCTATCCAAACTCTTTAAAAAATAAAATAAATAAAGGAATAAGATGTGTTCCCCAAATTATTCTGTAAGGGCTCAATTACCCTGACACTAAAACCAGACCAGAATATTACAGGAAAACTACAGAGAAGTGTCCCTATGATATAGGTACAAAAATCTAAACAAAATTTTACAAAATAAAATCTTAAAAAAAGACAAACGATAACACATCATGACTAAGTAAAATGTAGCAAAGGAATGCAAAGTTGATTTAACATTAGAAAAATCACTCAATGTAACTGGATGAAGTAAAATCTATGTCGTCATCTGGATGGATAGAGAAAAAGCTCTTGAAAAAAACATTTCTTGATTAAAAAAACGATTAAAAATTCTCGACAAAGAAGAAAGAGATGGAAAATTGTTTGACTAAAAAACACATCTATGAAAACCTACAGCTCAAATCATAAGTAATGCAGAAAGCTAAATATTTTTCCTCTAAAATCAGTAGTAAGGCAGAGAGGTCTGTTCTAGTCACTTCTATTCAACTTTACTCTGTACATTCTTTCCAATGAAATAAAACAGTAAGGACTGATCAAGATAGTAAGGCAGTAGAGATATCTTAAAAAGTAAGCAGATTAGGAAGAATAAACTTTTATTAAAAGTTGATCATCTATACAAGAAAACCCCATAGAACGTAATTAAAAAATAAATAGCCATCACTATTGAATTGTAGAATATAAGATCAGTATACAAAGATCAATTTAATTTCTACATACTGAACACAAATAATTGGAAATTAAAATTTAAAATAGCCTTTAAATTAGATTTAAAATAGAATCAAATACATGGAACATTTATGGATGATATGAAAGAGATCTGCAAACATGTACTTTGAAAACTATAAAACCAATGAAGAAATTAAAGAAAAGCTAAATAAAAAGAGATATGCATCATAATCATAGATTTAATTATTAAATGCCAATTCTTTCTATATTCATAGATTTACTACGTATCAAAATCCCAAAAGTTTTATTTTCTTTTGCATAAATTGACAGTCTGATTCTAACTTTTTTATGGAAATACAAATAACCTTCTCAGAACTTTGAAAAGAAAAAAATAGTATAGGACGTAATCTCATTTTAAATCTTATTATAGACCTACAGTAATCAAGGTCCTGTGCTATTGACACAAAGGTAAATAAATAGATGTTTTGAACAGAACAGATTCATAAATATATGGTCAGTTGAATTTCAACAGAAATGACAAAGTAATTGAATAATTAAAAGTAAAATAATGACACATTCAACAAATTATGCTGAAGGAATTTAATATCTATATGCAAAACAAAAACAAAAATAAATGAAAACCTCCATTTTTATCTCATCCATATTCATGGCTTCAAGTGTAAAACCCAAAAGTAATATAGACCTAGATGTAGTACATACATACAATAAAAATATAAATCTCCTATCTTACCAGAAATAATTTAAATAATCAGGAAAATTATAAAGTCTCAGATATAGATATTACATATATTACAAACTTTTGATAATATAAAATGTTTATCTTTTAACTTTAGGATAAAACAGAGTACTAACAATAGTCTAATGGCCAAAATAAATTGCAAACAGCTAGTAAACCAATGAAGCCATGTTCACTCTCTTTTTGCCAGTAGTTCACCTCTAGGTATTCATTCTTTAAGAGTAGTCATGCATGTGCGTTCATGTGAATGAAATTATCATAGCATAATACCAAAAAGCTGTATACAAATTAAACGTCTGATCTTGTAAGATTGGTTAAATTGTGGGCCATCCTTGCAATAGAATAAATAATGTCATTTTGTATATCTAAAGAGATAGGAAAATTATGGTGCCATATTTATTCTCACGTTGTTCCCAAATATAACTTTAAATACACATAGAAACAGGCTGGAGACTTGTAAAAAAATATGTTAATGATAGTTTTTTCTGACATTGTAATTATGGCTATTTTCACTTTCTTTTACTTTTTTTCCACACACTTCTACAATGACCTTGGGTTACTTCCTTAGTAATAAGTAAAAGAAAAGTGAATATGGGGAGTAGAAATAAAAGAAGGTTAGAGGTTAACAAGTGCCAGGTTATGACATTTTTAAAAATTTTATAAGCAATGGAAAACAATCGAAAGGACCAAAGAAGACTGTTTTCTCATGATTCATTGTTGAATTCTGTATGCGACCTTATATGTCACATATATATGACTTTCTTGGGATAACAATGAGATCGTTAAGCATTGGGGCTCTTACAGTCATCTTTCTACCCACAGAAACTTATACATAGTTAATGGTCAATACATACGGCAATTTTCTTTTTTTTTCTTTTGTTAAAAATTTTTTTTCAATGTTTATATATTTTTGAGAGAGAGACAGAGCATCAGCAGAGGAGAGGCAGAGAGAGAGGGAGACAGAATCCGAAACAAGCTCCAGGCTCTGGACTGTTAGCACAGAGCCCGACGCAAGCTCAAACCCACCAACTGTGAGATCATGACGTGAGCTGAAGTTGGACCCTTAACCAACTGAGCCACCCAGGCACCTTTTTTTTTTTTTTAAACAATTTTCATATTAAAAAAACACACAAGAAATCTGAGGAAAATGACCATATACGTGCATTTTGCAAGTACTGCCAAACCCAATACTTGAAACCATGTTGAAATTGACTTACCAGAGGGTAAACTTGAAACGATATTATGAAACTAATGCTAATAATTTCAGGTTATATTACATTGGAATGGTTATAATAAACCTTCTAATTAGTTAAAACATTTTACTGATATTGGCAGTTCTAAGTGGATATATGATCATAAAGCATGTGGCAAGAGGCATGTGTAATATTGGGGTTAATAGGGTGGAAAGTTCAATGAGAAAATAAAATTAAATAAAACCTGTAAGTTCATGAGACCAAACTAAAAAATGTATACTAGATTATATCTAAGAAAATGATGAAATTTTTTTATGGCAATGAGTTAAAATCGTTGGGATGAATGGAGAGGACAGGAGGGGGAGGGGACGGATATACAATATAATGGAAATGAATCAGTCTCTCTGACTTGAGGATAGAACTTCCCAGTGAGTATTTTTTCCAAGGAAGTCAAATATTATAATCATGGACTGCCAACTAAGTATAGAGTATTCTTGTGATTTATTTCACCAAATCATGAGCATTAGGTTTAAAATACTTCAGCTCAGCAAATAAGCAAAATCTTTATTAGCATCCCTAGGTAGTCAGGTGAGTAACCTTAAATGCCATGGGAGACAGTAAGCAGTTTATCATGTTCATCATTAATCTAATAAGGGCCTTACGAGGAGGTAGAAAGTATTTAATTTGCAAAATTTCACATTTGTATTATAGACAAAAAAAGGACAAATATATATATAGTTCTCTTAAACATAGAAAGGATGGCTCATTATAATTTTTATGGGTAAATAATTTACCTATAAGATAGAGATAAAATATTTATTTACACATTTATAGTCTTATTCTGTCAGTTTTACTCAAATTATTTAAATTAGAAATAAGCACCCAGAATGCTAAGATATTACGTAGTATTTCATACCAGTAGACAGTGTTGTCTACTCTTTTATAAAACCTGATGTCTGTTCTATAATTCGGTGAATATTTATTATGTACTAATGGAATACTCAGAATTTTATTAGATACTATGGAAAATGAAAATGGCAGAAAATACAAGCCTTGTTTTAAGTCAGGTTTCTGAGAAGCAAATCCTAAAAGTGACTGACTCAGGGAGTGATCTTTAGGAAAATCCTCTAGAAGCAAGGGAGTGATACCAAATGTGGTAGGAAAAGAGAACTGGGCAAGGATGTGGTCTCAGGCAAAATGTAGCCTTGGTCTGATCTACATATCAGAGCCTTACAAGTCTGTACTGCAGAGTTGTTCCCTCATGGGGCAAAAGGGCTGACTCTTTATTCCCCACTTCAGTCAATCAGCCTTGAGGAGGCTTTCAAAGGTGAGAAGCTTAGTATCATTTAGTCTAGGGATATTCTCCAGAGGAAGGGCAGGTGTGAGCCACAAACAGGAGAGTACACAACCTGCTAGAAGGAATAGACACCAGATCTACTACAAGTCTTTCCTTTTCTCTTTCTTTCACTTGGCTGTTTACTTGTTAGTCTCCTATCTTTCCAACAGTCCCAACACACACTTTCTATAAAACATGCCACCATTTTCATGTTTCTCACCCACATATTAATATATCTTAGTGAGATGAACTGGTACCTAGTCCTTCATTACTCCATTAATGACACTTATGCTAATGAGATTGCTGATTGGAGTCAGTGCAACTCACATAGTTTGACTTTCTAATCCAAACCCTTGAATGACTTCTCAAATCATTAAGCATGGTCTATAAAACTCTACAGATGTATATCTCCTACATTTTTCTCGTGCTTTTTCTTGTCACCCAAAACCCAACACACCCATTCCACTCCAATCACATAGCCTCTTTGTTCAAACATGCTCAGCATGCTCCTGCTCAAGGTCATTGCAATTGCTGGGCATTCTATCTAGAACATTCTCCTTGTCCAGTAAGTTTACTCACTTTCTTTAGGTCTCTGATCAAATGTCATTTTGTCATTTGGGTTTTTCTAATTACATAATCCAAAATAACGCCCAACTTAAACATGTTTATCACCACCTGGAATATGATATATTTTTTATTGATTGAGTGGGTGGCTGTCTAACCAAATTAGAATGTAAGTATACCCATAAGAACAAGGACATTGTTCTGATCACCACTAGTTCCCCTATACTTGGAACAATGTAAAGGCCATAGCATGCTCTCAGTGAATATTTGGTTAATGAATAAATAGGTACTGAAGGAGCAAAAAAGATAAAATACTCTATAATTGTCAGAGAAAGTTTTGCTGGAATAACTTTGGTGCTTACACTTAACAGGTAAGGAGCATATTTATAGGTAGGAAAGTAGACAAGGAATTTTCAGGCAGAAAAGTGATCTGGTGCCTCTGAGTCAAGAAAACACAAATGTCTCTGCAATAATTTGCCCATATTCTCTACTTTAGAGGGTTCATCAAATAATCATAGGAGTTTTCTCTATGAAGATATTTCTTGGAGCTATATTCTACTTTCTGTTACACAGAAGGTGGCTGGGTATTTCCGCTTATATGGTCTGTTGTCACCTTAGGAAGACGACTCTTTTTGTATTTATTGCTGTCTTTGTGGCTGTGGTATTAAAATTACAAAATACACCTCATTATCCCTCATTTTCCTATTTCATTATTCATAACTTTCATTGATTCTTTTCTTATAATATCCTTTATTCTCCCTAAACCCACTACCACAGCTATATCCTAATCTGTCATGCTGTCTTTGTCTATTGACTGTTTTCTGCGATCCTAAACTCTCCCTATTTAATTCATTCTGTGCAATAGCACCCCCTGCACAACTATGCCACTCAATAAACTCCTGGAGTGATCTACAATGTTTACCTCTAAAGTTGAAACCTGTAGTCAAGACCAACTTCCCACTTTGTTCTCTTTCTTCTTTCTATGAAGTCTCAATTTTTCTCACATTTGTTTTCACTTAAACTTGTCTACTGTTATACTTTTACCCACTGTTTCCCATCATCTTGGAATGCTGTTCTATCCCTCTAAGTTTAACCTATCTTTTGAAACCTAGTTTGGATCCTCCTGCTACACAAACATAACTGCCCTGACCAACCCATTCTAAATTCTTTGAATGTCTCAAATTTCATTTTTTATTATTCACTTAGGAAGTAATCATTTATTTCCATGGAATGTATTTCCATTATTTTATAGTGAAACATTATTTGAATTTATTATTTTATTTTACCATTTCACTTTACTTATGTATTTTTTTTTCCTCCAAGAGGATTTTAAGTTGTCTTTGGGTCAGGGATAAAATCATGGTATAGTAACATGCTGCCTAGTCTTCCCTGCCCCAAGAACTCTTGTACAATATTGTCAAATTAACCTCGCTAAATACAGCTTCTACCACCCACAACAACACCAGGACCACTTATAAGATAGAACTACAGTCACTATTTATGTATGTTACCTTTTCAGATTGAAAGTTTACTTACTACTTTTACATGTCAATTTCCCACTTAGCCTTTAAGATTCACTCAGGAACATCATTTAAGATTTAGCTAACCTTTCCAGGTAGCTTCTGTTTCTACTTCGTTTTTGTTGGCTCTACACCATGAGATTCCTTCCATTATAGCTATGGATTATATGTCATTGAAGATTTGGATTTGCAGGAATTAAGAACATAGGCTGATTCAGAGTCAAACTTAGAGTCAAACTTGACTTTGCCCCTTTATCGTTGCTATAACTCAGACCGGCTACATTGTACTCACTCCAATAACTTTGGGCGGAAACCAAAATGTCTTGTTGTTATTCTATAGGCTCATTACAGTAAATGGATCCTGTGGCATTTTTTTTCTTTTGTTTAAATTTAAAGGGTATATATAACCATGCACAAACTGGAAGGAAATGGATAGAGAGAATGTTGTAGATTGGGATAGCTACTCTAATTAATTCTTCAGGGAAAACACTCTCAACTTTGTTTTACATAATTTTATTCTGATTAATTTTCATTGTCGTTCTCTTGTCTGACACTTATCTGATAACAATGTGTGGTCGTTTTCTATTGCCTTTGAGAGCTCTGGATGATATCTGGTTTCATTACAAAACTTTCTTACAAAAATAGCATCAAAATCCATATTTATATTTAATGTTAGGAGAAGCAAATCTGGAATATTGTTACTCACCTTGCAGTTATCTTGCAATTAAACCTTTATTTTCCTAGAATATGCCAGCATAGGTAATGTTATTGAATTTTATTTTATGTCATATGATCTCTTTATCTTTTGAGAAGTAAGCTGACAACTTCTGTTATCCTAGGTAATATTCATTTCTTCCAAGAATGCACAGCTCTAAAAATATTTAACAATGCAACAAATATTATTCACTGAAAAAGGGATACTTCTTTCAGCAAATTAGGTTGAAAGAGTATTATTTTTGTCAGTTGGAATGTTTCTGCCTTCTAATAATAAGACCTCTGGCTCAAATGACAAATAATAAGGAAAATGTATTATTGGTGTAACAGGAAGTCTTGATTCATGATGGCTGTCTGAGTTGTTTGATTTATTGGCACAAGAAAGTGATCACCTATACCACTTCTTTCTATTTCTTGTCTTTGCCATCATAAAAATTTGCTTCACTCAAGATGGATATAATATTTTGAGTCATCAAATCCAGAAAGAATAATAAGAGGAAGTAAAGTTATCATTTCTTTCTTCATCCTCTCTTAAGAAATAAGAAAATTTCCAGAAGCCAGTGAACAAACTTCCCCCTGTCCCCATGTCTTATTGATGAAATTTTGGCCTTATAACCATTCCTAGTATAATCAGGATAACTATTTAAGCTACCACAGGCCAAATTCCCAGGGCTAACCTCATGGTCATGAAGTCTGTACAGTAACATGGGACCTCTGGCTTAGTTTAATATGCTGCTAGTGCCATCTTGAAATTCTTAACAATTTTTAACAAAGGTTGTGCATTTTCATTTTGCATTGAACCTTACAATATATGTAGCTGATTCTATGTCTTCTCCTGAGATAATTAGCTGTATGGAACAGGGGTGAATACCTATATAGAACTTGTAAGTCTCTAGGAAGGGAAGATGTGATATTGTGTAGGCAGCCAGCAGATTCTACTTCATTTATTATTTGATTTTAGAACTGGTTTGACTCCATTTTAAATCACCAAGAACAGCCACCATTGGTGAAACAACCAGTTTCATTTCTACTAGGGAATGAATTCCTTAGTTTAAAAAAGCTGCTGAGTACAAACTGGAAATTGTGGGGATTGAAAGGCAAAGGATTGAGTTAAAGCGTTCCTTTCTACATTGTTTAAAGCTCTGAATAGCACCTAAAAATCATATGTTTACCCTACCAAACTAATTGTCTTTCATTGATACCTCTTTCCCCTACTTGATGTATTATCCACATGTAAACACACACACACACACACACACACACACACACACACACACACACACA